>NC_083498.1:3144942-3744942 GCF_905332965.1 Bombus pascuorum
TTGGGTCCACTACAGCTTCGTGCACAAATATTACGTAGAAACCGGGTACGATCAACATACAAGGTACGCGCCGTATAATTTTAAGTCAAACATTATTCGAACAACACTTTAATTCAATATTAAGACAAATTTAAAGGAAGCCCTTATAATTTTCTTGGTTGATCTTCACGCACATACCTACGACACACATTTGACCAAACGGCTTTCTACAGTTTCGGTAACTAAAATTTTCAACAACCCATTTCCTCGATCTTGCCTGTTTTTGAACACGATAATAAAATAGCAGGTAGACAGTGTTTGATCTGCTATTCTGTAACCGTCACAGGCATATCGCAGTGAGTAATACACATTTTGACAAAAACACGTTGCCGGTGTACACCCTAACCCCCAAATCAAAATAAATGACGTCCTTCGCCGGTTGCCAATATCCCGCGTTACGTTTATCCTCTCTTCCTTACCCCTCGTCACGTTCAATGTTTCGTCCCGTTTCGTCTCGTTTCGTCTCTTATCTAGTTGGAAAGTGCGATGTAAACGTCGTAAAATCGACGTAGAAAACCAAACGATCCGAGTTTATTCGTCCACTGCACGACACTATCGACAAAATACAACGTATATATCACGATTTATTTTAGAACAATACATCGATGATAACTACGACGACAACGGTAATACTAATATTAACGATTACAACAATAACAAGACGTAAACTTCTTCCGTTGAGCTCGTGTTTCTCGAGAAGGAAGCACGAAAGACGTGACAACATCCCACCCAGAGAGTTCTCGACAAACTGCTGCTCGTGACCAGGTGTCTCTTCTCTTTATTCCTTTTGGGTCCCAAGTACATGAAAGCCCCCAGCTATATAGGTACCCCTAAGGGTCGATAGTGGGGGCTTATTCTTATTTAACAGCAACGAAGCAGGAACACCAGCAACAACCAACTTTAAAGCTTCCCTCTTTTTCTTTTTCGTGTCCTTTTCTCGATCTCTTTTTACTCTCCGTCTTTCTCCGTCAGTTTCTACCTTCAATTCTTCCAACTTCCTCCCCTTTTCTTCTCCCATTTGCTATCTCTTTCTCTTTCTCCCTTTCTTTTCCCTTCCGTCACCCTCCTTCTACTTTCTTGTTACCTATCTCTTTCTCCTATTTATTCGAGTGGCTTTATTCTTTCTTTCTATCTTACATTCCTTCCTCGTCCTTCTTGGGCCACTTTGTAGCGCAGATCTATCGTTAAAGCCCGCCAAAATTGTATCAGCTGTCCTGAATTTTGCTCCGCCTGTCAAATACGTGACGTATACGGTTCTTCTTGTTCTGTCTTTTTGTTAGCTAGGTGTCCTATGGGAAAAAAGGGTCAGCCGAATCTTACAATAGTAAGACTATTATAATTTGCGCAGTGACACTTTTCATGGCGTTTTAAAAATATCGTTTCAAAATTATCGTGCATAACTCATACTAGATATGCATAAATACGTAACAGCTTATTTTTAAATAAAAATGCATTTTTACTTAAAATAAATCTTTAGCTTTTCTGTATATTTGTTTTAAGAAGCAAAGCTCACTTGCAATTTGTACTACGTAGTTGCAGTTACGAATGATTTAAACGTGCGAACGTTGAACATATATCATTCAAAACTTGGACAAAGGAACATCAATGGTTAAATATCTTCTTCGATGATAACTGCAAAGTTAAATTGCTGCAATTATACTGCATAAACATTGTTATGAATTATAATTCTGATTCCAATACATATAACTTAATAGATTTGGGATATTTGGGAATAATTAAATTTCTGACAAGTTGATGAGATCAACTAATTTGACCGTAAACTAACTGAATTGGATTTAACATCTGGTTCTGTCATTTTAGTATATATTCATAAAAACATTATGTGTTTATACATAGGATTGAAGTAGCAAAGACAAATTCGAAAATAAAACTGAAATATTTTCCTATGAAGTACGCGATATGTTTAATTGAAAAACGTATAATTTGATGATATAACTGTTTGATCGAGTTGCTGTAAGTTTTCAAGACGTTACCTTAGTGTCATTCTTTGATTTGGCGTTGATACGCGTTCATACGCAAAAGAAGAAAGAAGATTAAGAACAGAGAATGATTGAGAACCACTTGTAGGAGGACAGCTGCCGCAGCGAGCGCATCTGCTGTCGGTTGCGCGGGCACGCGCGCTTACATATCCTTATTCCTATGTTGGTACTATACACTCTATATAGATGTACACGGGTCGAACGCATACGGTACTCCTCTGTTCTCTTTATTTCTACCGTGTTGTTCCATCCTTTTTTCGCTAGTCCTTTCCTTTTCCCTTTCTTTCCTTATTTTTGTCCGAACATTCGCTGCCCCTCTCCTCGCCCCTTCTCTTTCTCTTCTCATTCTTTCCTCCTTCCCCTCCTATCTACCTGTGTCCTTCGTTCATTTCAGTTGGTTTCTTTTTTCTCACCCTTCAAACTGCGACATCACAGCATTCGAATCCCGTTTTCAATATACCTTCTAGCAAATGCGTCTTCTCGTTGTATTGGGGGTTGACGGACCACCGTCTTCCCTTTAATACCGTTCAGGGTAAGGATTTATAATCCATGAAAGAGAGGGTCTACTCGTGTTTATGGCATATACGATGGCTGTCCGATTTCGAAAGGCTCGTACACCTAGTTCATAATACAGAGCTTATGCGAGCAATAGGGTTTTCTACGGTGTGTAACAGCACACGATGCAGCTTGCCATACAGCCGGTACGTAGGCCGCCGTGGTACCCGAAAATTTTCTTTGTTCCCATTGTTCAGCGAATTTCCACCGTGCTTTTACGATAGCTACGTTTCTTAGAAAATTGTCGAATTTTTCGACTGAAGGATTTTTCCATCTGCTTACCTTGTTCCGCGTTTATTTCCTTCCTTCTTTTTTTCTTCTTTATTATCCACGAAAACCCTCATGGGATTTTAAGTTTGGCTCTTTTGTTCCTTTGCTTACCTGCTCTCGTTGAAACGGACTGATGCAGTAGTTATTGGTATACTTCGTTTAAATTTTTCTCAAAATTCACTGAGTTCATCTACTGCGTTTATTTTTAAGAACGAAAGAATGTTAGTAGAAAATTTGTCATCAGCACTTAATTTTGCAAAATGCATCTATGATTCTAATCTCTAGTGAAGAATAAAATTGATATCTGTTATAATATTTAAGGCGATTTCTTGAATGTTTTGCATGATGCTAAGGTTAATACTAGATCAATTTCGTAGAAAGTTGGAATTTCTTTTCTGCAGTGTTATTTTTGTCTTTATCTTATCTTTAAATAAGAAAAGTTTTGAAGTATATCGACACATGTCAGAGAATGGGCAGCATGTGCTTCACACCGTAGGGCCCAGATGGCAAGCGTTGAATCCCTTGCTTAAATTTTCATCACGATATAACACTACATACTGCCTTCTAGACCACCTGTTCTATGCGTAGTTCGAAACTATTCCTATAATTTCATATTACGTACAAATATATATACATGAATTAATAGTGTATATAATAATAGAAAATATGTATTATTTTCGTTAATTTTTTCAAACTATTGAACCTTTATATTTGTTAGCCGTTCATATGTACGCTATGTAAATTATGTATGTATATGTGTAAAATATAGATCGATCAATTTTTCAATCACCCTGCATTAATAAAGAAATTCTGATTTTTAATATTATACCCTATAAGAATGTTTGTGTTACTATTAATACAATTAGTGATGTTAAACAGATATTTCTATATTTTGTAATCTGTTTAATCTGCGTTTACATTAAATGGAAAAAGATTTTATGCATTATGATCTATCTATTCGTAATAACGTATTGAGTTAACAAATGGTCGTTCCGAGCAACGTTACACTTCGAGACGAAATTCAAAAGATCTTTGTTCGTATCGAGGAAGTGAATCCGTGGTCGAATTCAAACGTGTCCGTGTATACAAATACTTTATATCGTCTATAACAACCGGAAGTTGAACATACATAATGTTTCTGGGTGCGCCTGTTTGTGCTATTTTTCGCTTCACTGGCAAATAAAAACAAACTACTGATTAATCATGATTTGATGAATACAATATTCATTATTACAATGCAAATATATATAAAAGATATCTTATTATTTCGGCCAATTTTCTTGGGAACTTATTCCATTTCTTTTTTATTTACATCATTATCATTTACTGATACTATTCTGGTAATACCAGAAATGAAAATATTTCGGAAAGATATAATCCATAAATAATTATACACGTCCTATCAATTTTATTTTTTAATATAATAGCAGTTATAAATCATTGCGGTAGTTAATATGTTAATGTAAATCACAATAAAGAGAGGATTTATTTTTTGGTATATAAAAATTCTAAAGATTATAGTATATATAGAGATGTAATTATAAATAATTTTGTAAACTACTCTGAATGATAGAACAATAAAAAATACTTTATTCCCCAATGCTTTGGTCCAATAATAAAACAGATTTCTTTCTTATTGATTGCACGAACAGTCGGTAAGGAATTACCGAAATAGAGATACAAGGAAAAGTAGGTCAAATCCTTTCACTCGGAATTAATTCTTCAAAGTGTTTACGATGGCACAAATAGAAAGTATCACAGCTAAGCAAAACTTCACATTTTCAGAAGAATTAATTCCTGCTACAAAGATTGTTGTGTAAAATGTCAAAGTGAAATTGTTCAACTATCAACTATGCAGCTAATTAATAAGAGGAAGCTATGAAATATTGAAAATATTAATGGTCCATTTGATACAAGTGGACCATAGTTTATGTTTTGAATTATAGTATTATTTAAAAGTTTTTATATTAAATACTTTTGCTGTTATAATATATTATATTCAATAATGGCTAAAATAAAAGATAATACTGTCCAGATAGTATTTATTTCTTTACTGCTGGACCTTTTGGCATTTACTATGATATTACCATTGTTACCAGCTTTATTAGACTATTATAAAGAAATAGAAGATAATCAAGGCATATATTTTAAAATTTTGTATTACATACAAAATGCAAGAAAATTTTTTGATGCTCCTGATAAAGTCAATACAGTACTTTACGGTGGTTAGTCTTTTTCATCATTTTATTTAAGTTATTGATATATTAATATGTATTAACATAGGTGTCTAACTTATCTTATAGGTTTTCTTGGTTCTATGTATTCTTTCCTACAATTTTTGAGTGCTCCAATAGTAGGAGCGTTATCAGATATATATGGAAGGAAACCATTGATGATATTTTGTTTAACAGGTATTGCATTGTCTTACCTGTTATGGGCACTTTCTTGTAATTTTGCTATATTTGTATTAGCAAGATTTGTTGGAGGTATTAGTAAAGGAAATATTAATTTATCAATGGCTATCATTAGTGATGTTACATCTCCAAAAACAAGGGGAAAAGCAATGGTAAAGTTTAAGATAAACATATGAATAAATGCAACATACATTGAAGACAGATCAATGTAAATAAAGAAATAAGTTAATCTTCCTTATTTTCAGGCACTTGTTGGCATAGCTTTTTCTATAGGCTTTGTAGCAGGTCCAATGATAGGAGCATTTTTTTCATGGATTTCTAGTGATAATAGAAAAGGGACATGGTACATAATACCTGCAGTATTCGCTCTTTTGTTGGCAGCGAGTGACTTGTTTTTTACTGTTTGCTACTTAAAAGAATCGTTACCATTGAATTGTAGAACCAGTAATTTTGTAACTGGTGTCTCTGGAATTCTTACTTACATTAATCCTATAGATCTATTCCAATTTAATGGAGTATCTGGGCTAACTTTGCAAGGTGAAGTTGCTTTAAATTAGCATACTATAAATTCTATAGAAATCAATAAAAATTATATATATACATATATATATATATATATACAATTTCAGACAAAAAGGATTTAAAAACACTGGGTTGTGCATATTTCATATATTTGTTCGTGTATAGTGGCTTGGAATTTACCTTAACTTTCTTAACTCATTATTTGTTTAAATTTACAAGCATGCAACAAGGATGGATGTTTTTGGGAATTGGATTAGTTATGGCAATTTTGCAGGGAAGTTGGGTACGAACAATTCCACCTAATAAAACAAAGTCTGTTGCAGGATTGGTAAATATTTTGAAAACACAGAGCAGATATTTCTGCCATTATTAATTTTATATTGATTAAATTATATTATTATATATTAAATATTTTAGGGTTTATGGCTGATTATTCCAGCATTTATCTGTGTAGGTTTAGCAAATGATATACTGACATTGTCAGTTGGAGTATTTCTGTTTGCAATTTGTGAGTATATTGTGACATAAATTTATATATATGAAATACAACAAATATCTATGGATTATTCATCATATTTGATTAAAATAAATAAAAATTTTATATCTTTTTCATACATTATAGCAACTGCCATGGTTGTTACATGTATGATGACGCTTGTAACACGTATTGGTCCTGATCATCAAAAAGGTGCAATAACAGGTGTTTTTCGTTCTCTTGGAGCATTAGCACGAGCTTGTGGACCTATTGTAGCTTCTTCAGGTAAAGATAAAATATTGAATCATTTAATTCAGTAATTTATATTGAATTATTATTTCAGCTTTCTGGTGTATTGGTAGTAAGGCAACATATCTTACTGGTGCTGTATTCCTTGTACTTCCACCTTTAATTCTTCAAACTGTAAAGTCATTTTGAAACAAAAGAAACAAAGGTATTTATATAAATATTGTATATTTATATTTGTACAGTATTTTTACACATTTTATAACGTTTGTTGTTATAACGTTTTATAACGTTATGTAAACATTTAAGAAAGTATTCTTTATACACTTTTTGTATCATGTATGGAGAGTGAATAATTGTACATTTTAATATGCAAATTTTCTCTCTTTACTCTTCCCTCCTTTTCCGCCATGTTTAGTAGTTATTGATTTATCGAAAAGTTATCAAATTAATGGTGTTGTGATATAACGTGTTTTTTCCTGCGATAAACTTATAAGGAAAATACAACTAAGATATATTTCATTGATGTAAAAGAATCACAAAGAAAATTATTGAAATCAAAGACAAAAATATTTTCTCCCATTTGGTACATCCCTGAGAAAATCATGATTTTGCGTATGCGTAATTGGTGCTTCGTCACGTGCCCTACCCTCTCCCTTTTGTGTCGCGCCATTTACGGTAAGAAATTCTCGGAATTCTTCTGTTCGCGGGACTTCGTCGACGTCCGCGTTGATGTGAGTAACACAGAAGGGGGAGAGTTATTGATGCGATTCGCGAGCGCGACCGGTCCCTCAATCATTACGTTTACAATTATTGCGCGGTAGACTGAGTTTGATCAGTTCAAAGGTTACATCTTCAACAAATCGAAGCAAACTGAAGGTATCGGAATCATACAGTACAAATCCTAGTTGCTTCTGTCTGCGGACTAGCAGCAGGTGAGTGTAACCAATTCTTAAAGTGAGCATCTTTTTCTTTCGCCCCTCCCGCTTATCTATTTACGCGTTATTGCAATACGTTACGTTCTGCTATCTCTAAATTTCGATATCATACTCTTTTCTTTGAATTGTATTCAAAAAATTAAATTAAAAATTGAATAATCGGTAAACTTATTTTATTTAATTCAATTTATTCAATATCTTTTAAAATAATATTAAATATATGTAATTTTTCTTACTTGAGTTTCGGAAGTATATATATCCACTTTAAAAGAATGTACGGTTTTTGATAATATCGAGAATTTCGTTTTATCAGGTAATACTGATACTACACATTCTGCAAGAAATATAGATGAAATATCTAATGAATTCATCTTTATTAAATATATCGATTAATAAATTTGAAAATGTAATATTGTCAAATATCAAATAGATTGTTACTTTGTGGTTATATTATTTTTAGAGCAAGCACTTCTAATATTCTTAGTGAAAACATTGATGTTAATTAGTGAAAAATAATAATGCAACTAAATATGTTTAAGGTAAAGAATTTATAATTACAATCAAAATGTCACTGTGGGCAAAAGCACAACAATTACCACAAGATGCATTGCAAGAAGTACGTTCAGTTTATGGAGAACATTTTCCGATTGAGGTCCGACACTTTTTATCTTCTTGGATAGAAGAAAAAATGTGGTAAATTAAATATATTTGCTTTCATCTATCTTTTAATTCATATATATATATATATATATATATATATGAATACTTTGAGTACTTTGTAATATATAGCAATATTTTTATTATAGGACTGATGTAGAACCTGATAATCCACAATATGAACAATATATAGCTACTCTTGTGAGATCTCTAATTCAAGAATTAGAAACTAAGGCAGCTTCATTAAACACAGATGACATGTTTTTAACAAAATTAAAATTAATGGAAGCTGCAAAAAATTTTCGTGTAAGTTTTATAATGAAGCGTTAATAATTAATTTGAACCATATTAATTTAATACAATGTATCTTTTTTTAATGCAGCAGAGATATACACATAATCCTACAGCATTATTTAGAATAATCAGACATTGTTTAGGAACAGAAATGAAATTAGTATCTCAAGTAGAGAATTTAGGAGGTGCATTAATAAGCATGGCAGGAGGAAAAGTAGGGTTGATTAGTGATGCTATAGCTGAAATAGCCCAACATGTTGAGTCTTTGCGACGTAGAACTCAAGAAACTGGAGAAGATTTACGAAAAATGGAGCAAGAACAAGAGGCATTTGCTATTAGTTATCATGAATGTACTAAGCTAAATGCACATCTTCAACATCTTGCAACACAACCACAAAATCAACAAAATTTAGATATGGAGAAAAAAATTAGAAGGTATTTAAATATTTATATAATTGACCCTTTGTTCTACAATAATGAGTGAGACCCGTAGTAATATTTGGGACAAAAACAATAAGCACAAGCCTAACTCGTGGTACTTCGTTTGGACCAAATGTAAATAACACGAGCCAGACTCGTGATTCAGTTGCGCAACATATTTTCTTACTTTATTTACGTGTAATTCTTTATTATGTTCATACGTTCAGGTTATAATTCCCTAAAAAAATTAAACAACCCTTATACCTATCATGTCAGTAAAAAAAAATCTAATATTGATGATAGTAGTGAGAAGTATGTTATTATTGCGGATAGTGATTTGGTAGATTCTTCTGATATTGATAGTGATGGTAATATTGTGTTTCCTATTGTGTTTCATTGTTTAGAAAAATATCACACAGTTGAAGATTACTAATTTTCTACGAGTTTTCTCAAAATATTATTAATTTAAACTAATTATTAATTTACAAATTGTTACTGATTCATTATCCACTTTTGAATAATAAATCATTTTTATTTACTGATGAATCGATCATAATTACTTCCCAGACATCTTAAAAGTATTAGTTGTGTCCAAATATGTTTATTATTTCACAATTCCTTTCGTTGCACCGAAATATACATGTCATAAGACACATACATTTTGTGCAAGTTCGAGCACACAGTTAAACAGCTAAGTGGCTCGATGCGTGACCAACCTTCTTGTTTATTGTGACTTGAGCAGTCGGGACTTGGCGGGTAGGACAAAGGGTTAATAACATTGTGTATATTTATTGTAGGATGAGGCACTTGATATTATCATCTTAATTTACTGATCTCCTTTGATCTGCACTATTTTTTGCTATAGATAATAATATTGATTTAAATCAAAATAATATCAGGTGTTCTATCTTATAGATGTATATAATAATAAAACGTAAATAATGAAAATAATGCTATTATAGGCAAAAAGAGCAACAAGAACAATTACTGAATCATAAGGTAGCAGGTTTAATGCAATTACGACTGACATTAGCTGACAAACTGAAAGATACTATTACTAGATTAAATAGCTTGCAATCTAGAGTCTTAGACGATGAACTTATTAGGTAAAACTTGTTCAATTTCTTTCTCTTCAAATAATTGTGCAAGTTCTAAAAATAAAAATACACATTTATTTAGATGGAAAAGAGATCAACAACTAGCAGGAAATGGTGCGCTATTTAACAGCAATTTGGATTCTATTCAAGAATGGTGTGAAAGCTTAGCTGAATTAATTTGGCTTAATCGTCAACAAATTAAAGAAGCAGAACGTTTAAAGCAAAAATTTGCGTTAGAACCACCAGGAATGCAAGATATTCTTCCTACTTTAAATGCCCAAATTACACAGTTACTTAGTTCGTTAGTTACAAGTACATTCATCATAGAAAAACAACCGCCGCAAGTAATGAAAACTAATACTCGTTTTACAAGTACAGTACGCTTGCTTGTTGGTGGAAAATTGAATGTTCACATGACTCCTCCTCAAGTTAAGGTGAGCATTATCAGTGAAGCTCAAGCAAATGCTTTATTAAAAAGCGATAAAATGGCAAAGAATGGAGAAGCTAGCGGTGAAATTTTAAATAATACTGGGACGATGGAATATCATCAAGTAAGAAGAAGAAAATAAAATTATCATAATTCACCATACTGCTAAAACAAAACATGAACCATCATGCTTTTACTTTCTAGGCAACAAGACAACTCTCTGTAAGCTTTCGTAATATGCAATTAAAAAAGATCAAAAGAGCAGAAAAAAAAGGAACGGAATCTGTGATGGATGAAAAATTTTCCCTTCTCTTCCAATCACAATTTAGCGTTGGGGGAGGTGAATTGGTATTCGCAGTTTGGACTCTAAGTTTACCAGTTGTAGTAATTGTACATGGAAATCAAGAACCACACGCATGGGCTACAGTTACATGGGATAATGCATTTGCTGAACCTGGAAGAGTACCATTCGCAGTGCCTGATAAAGTTCCATGGGGTCAAGTAGCTGAAGCATTAAATGTTAAATTTAAATCTGCGACAGGTCGTTCATTAACGGAAGATAATTTACGATTTCTCGCGGAAAAAGCGTTTCGCGGTGGCAATGCAAGTGGACAAGACTACTCTAGCTTGCTTTTGAGTTGGGCACAGTTTTGCAAAGAGCCATTACCAGAAAGAAATTTTACGTTTTGGGAATGGTTTTATGCTGTGATGAAATTAACCAGGGAGCATTTAAAAAGTCAATGGATGGACGGTTATATATTGGGATTTGTGAGAAAGAGACAAGCAGAAGAAATGTTGGCGAGTTGTGCGTCAGGAACATTTCTAATGCGTTTTTCAGATTCTGAACTTGGTGGTGTTACTATTGCTTGGGTTGGAGGTAAATATCTATACATTTTAGTACTTTGAACTAGAGTCGTTACTGTTTTCTCTTTCAGTCAATATTCTCCAATTTTATATTAATATTTGTAGACCAGACTGAAGTTTTCATGTTACAACCTTTCACAAGCAAAGATTTTGCGATACGTAGTTTAGCTGACCGCGTGTCCGATTTACAACACCTGCTTTATCTCTACCCAGACATATCGAAAGATCAAGCATTTTCTAAATATTACACGCCATTTACAGGTAAATATCCTTTACTCTCGTTTCTTCACTTTTATTCATTTTCATAATACTTTGAATTGAGATTGTGTAAAATATATTTTATCATAGAAAATCAATCTACATCGGCAAATGGATATGTGAAACCGTTTTTGGTAACGCACGTACCTGGTTGGGGTGGGCCTGGTGTCGGTGGTCAAACACCGTCGCATTCCTCCGTAGTAGGAGTAGGAAGTAGCGGTCAAAGTGGTCCCGGTGGTAGTTATCCAGCAACACCATCAACTATATTTCAAGCGCACAGTCCAGATCCCTCTGTAACGCGTGATACTCCATCAGTGGCTTCCAGGTCAGTCCCCTGGATTTAAAATATCAATCGTATCATATACATTTTTTTATTAATATAAGCTGCCATAGAAATTTCAATATAAGATATGCAAAGATTCTTTTTTGTTTCTTTCGTGCAATGTATTTAAATATCTTCTAAGAAGTGTGTCTGAATTTTTTAATTCATAACATACCATTTCCGGTGACTGCAATAATTATTTTATATAATATTATACAACTATCGTACGTACTGTTTACTAATAACATATCGAATCGACATGATGTTTGAGTACTTAATGTTTGGTCAATAAAAATAGATTAATGAAGAGTTCCCAAAAGGCAGAAACGACACATTCCTACAACTAATAACACTTTGCATGTCTTTTATATTCTATCTGTGCAGATGAATGTCAGTATTGTTTTTTTACGTTTTCTTTTTGCGAACATTTAGCAAATATTATAATTTACAATAATATTGTAGTTTCAAATTTTGTAAACTTTTTAATGAAATTTTAAAAATTTTTATACTAGATTATTATACCGTAAAATGAAAATGTAAGTTACGTTAAGGCCTATCAAACAATTTTATTTACGATTAAGTAAATTATATACTGAAGAATACTGGATGCATAAAGACAATTTTGATAAAAAGCATACTTTGTTATGTACACGATACTGACGATTGTTGAAGTTCGGCAAATAGCCGCCCGAATCTGTTCACAGTTCCAGACAGTTCCTTATTTTGAAGTGGCTGACGTACGTCTATTTATCTGAAATATTCACGCGTATTTACGCATAAGTATAGTAAACTAAACAGTATTATGATTTTGATGAAAGAAAACTATAGATCTTTAGCGATGAGATATTATCTTCCGTTTGGTCGAGTCAAAACGAATTTCAGTCTTTCAATGACATTACCAGACGAATCAGCAAGCTTTTTATATATTTTATATATTTTTTATAATACCTTATACACGATGCCTAAAAAATCTAGAAAGGACATGTTCAATAGTGATAGTAGTGATAACGAATATTATTTTGAACTTGACAAAATAGAAGACAACGACAGTGCTTCAGACAATGGAAACAAATTCTGTTCAACAAGCAGTCGATTCAGAAGTTTCAATATTTCTAATGATAGTAACAGCGATGATGAACTAAATATTGATGAAAATAATATAAGCTTCGACAATGAATAACGCAAACGTTCAACGTGTATATTTTCTGAACTGCGCGCACCAATACCTTTCGTCGAGCGGCCCCGTCCGCGAAGAGTTAACCTTCGTGTTATCCAGTATTCTATGCTGATATTATAATTTTTTATCAATAAGCATATGATTAGTATTAAGTGGCATTATTAAAAAGTTCGATATAATTCAATAATGCCTCTATTAAATTTCCAAAGTCCTCCACAAAAATGTTTTTACTACTATTTAAAGAGAATAGAAATACGTTCTTAATAAAATGGTTGATAAATGGGCAATTTTATGCTTATTATGAAGATTTACGCGATACTTTGTAGTACAGAAGATAATACAGTTATATTATAATATTTCAAACTTTATAAAATTGCTTATAAAGCAAATTGTAATGAAATCCGTCCAACGGATAAAGTAGATACAGTAGATTGGAGGATCTTTGGATGTATGACATAAAGATCATCAATCTTTTTAATTTTTTCGCTCCTTTTCCCTTTGTTTCTATCATAAGTTATAGTACGTAATTTGTAGCACTAATAATGAACATAAAAAAATAACAGATTAAGAACCAATAACATATGCGTTCTCCTCAGACTGCCAAATTTTATAAATTTTCTTTTTTTTTCTCTCTATCTTTCTTTAAAGAAAAACGGCTTATCCATGGCATTACAAAAAAAAAAAAAAAAAAAAAAAAAAAAAGGAATAAAAGTGAAAAAGCTGTTGTATCGCTAATAGTATTCTGTGTGTATAAATATATATTCTCTCATACATGTACACATGTGCGTGTTGCATACATATATCTTTTTATATATAAATCCATGTGAAAGAGTAATGTGTTACGAATCTATGCATGTGTAAAAGTAATACACGAAATTTTGAAAAATCGAAGGCATAGGCCTGGAGCAAGCCGGTACAACCACAGCAACGGAAAATTAAATGCATAAACGCTACTCCTGATAAAAACACAACTCCAATCACAGTTACAATTCTAGTACTGGCAATCGAGTGTATTTAAACATTATTGCAAAATTGTAATGAAGCAGTGGCACTAGAATTTTAATAAAAATTCGTCTAACTAGAGTCATACAATAGGTGTAATTATAATAGAGTAGAAATCGGGGATAATAGCTCTCAAGTGACCGATCAATCTTGGCTAGGTTGGGGATTTCTTGTGGTTGTTTGTATTTCCTTTGCCGTGTTGTACCGGCTATCAGGCTAATCGGTCACACGTTTCGACGAAATAGACGATTCTTAATGATTCGTATGTATGATATGAGCGATAAATTGAATTTTTAAAGTAGTCAATCAAGAGAGAAGGAAAAAGAAAAAAAAAGAACAAAATTGAATCGAATCGGTTTCGTATCACATGCAATATGTTTCGATTCAGTAAGAGTCTCTTGTCCATTACTATGCCAGTGATTGGAGTTGTGCTTTTAATTTGTGGTAGCTACGCTCCGGGCCTTGGCCAGTCAAGCGTTGGGCGAACGAATCCGGATATGGACTATGTGGAGCTGATGGGTCACAGCGAACTCCCCTCGATTGATGAAAATCTCAACTTGGATCACTTTACTTTCTCCGAGTTCATACAATCCTACAACACTAAGCCACAATAGGTATGTCAGGCGTGATACATTTCTTGTGTCTATCTATCGATCAATTCTCTTTATTTCTTATCTCAATTATATTTTTAATCGTACACACAACGAATGTAATGCATTATTATCGTTGTTTTATAGGGGAGGGATGTAAAAATGTTTTCGTCGTTTGCAATATATATTATCTTAAATATATATACACACACGCCTATTAAATAGGTTTGTCTCCGAGGAAACATGGCATATCTTTGATTTTCATCATATAAGAGTGCAATATGTTTCAGAGCCATTATCATTTAGTTCTATTATAAATAAATGATTGAGATCGATCTTTATGTAGTAACATTGTTGAGTTGCAATTATGTATGCCTGAGCGTACCATGTGCAATGGTAATCTGTATGTCGCTTTATAAACCTAATACTTAATTTTCAATTTTGACTAAATGCTTGCTATGTAACAACGGTACAATTTAATGTATGGAGTGTTCAATTGAGTGATATTGATCGACTGAAAGTATTCGAGACACACGATTGTAGAAACTGGTCTTATTCTACCATTTAAATTTTATTCGAAAACAAACAATGTTCGTCTCAGTATCGAACATTGTGCATGAATACTTTACCATGACCAGGGAAACATTAATGTGTAGTGTGCAATTATAATGCTATATATACAGGGTAACGATAACTGTTTTACGAGTATAAGATTAAATGAACTTTGTGTTTTTCTTTTAAGCAAAAGATGATTTACATTATCTGATCAAACTTTTAGTTATTAATTGGAAAAAATGCACAAGAGAAACTGGTAGCAGGTGACGATCAGATCTAGATGTCAGCTGAGAGTAGAATTGCTATAATAATACGTAGAATATAATACAGACAATCATTTGCACGTCCAGCCATGTAAATAATGAAATAAAAAAAAAGAAGAATTTTAATTTACCAATGGGCCAGCGTGCCGGAATAAGAAACGGGGTTTGTGCAACGCTAATATGAAGTATGTGTAACATGTAATCAGCGTGACCTAAATATGTGCCTTATAATCTTCGAATTAATGCTCGTTATATTTTTTGAAAACTCTTATAGGCAAGTTGCATGTATTTTTTAGCAAAAAATTTTGTCTTCGACTCGCTGTTTAACTTAACTAACGAATAAATATTATGTTTCTTATCATTTAACTCTCTTTTATATTGAAACTTAACTTTCAAAAATTTTTGAAGAAATTAAAATTGAATATTTCCGTTTGGTGCGTGATATTTTTAGTGCGACGTACGACATGCGACGAATTTATATTTTTCGATTGTTACCGAAATAACTTGAACTTTTCGGTGAACTTTTTAGATCTCTAAGCGTACGAAGTTTCTATTATCGGTTAAAATAGATAATTACATATTCGTTTCCTAATAATCGTTCCCTCCCCTATAGTTTATGTACTTTATTAAAAACTATGAATTGTTGCGCGTATATAAAACATCGATATACGCTAAATTTTTGAATAGGATTGAAGTCGTCGTTATCCTAATTATATTTACTATATATAATATAAATATTATATAATATTATATATATATATATATATGTACGTATGAATCCATGTACGTACGTATCTATGTATGTATGAGTGCATGCATGTACCTGATCATGTACATGCGTGTACGTACGTACACGTGTATGTATGGATGTATGTAAAGATAAACTAAATTTTGAAAGACTAGTACGTTAATACTGTTTATTATTAAATCTATTGTCTATTATCTTTTATCAAAGATTAGAGTTTATTTTATTATTGAGAACAATTTTACTGTTTGTAAAAGATATACGTTATTATTACCTTTATTCCTCTATATATAATAATAATAATTATTGTATAAGCGTAAAATATAAGATGTGTTCGCATACCGAATCGACATACCGAATAAAATAGCTTTTAATTCAATTTTTAAATTGTTTT
This sequence comes from Bombus pascuorum, assembly GCF_905332965.1. Lineage (NCBI taxonomy): Eukaryota > Metazoa > Arthropoda > Insecta > Hymenoptera > Apidae > Bombus > Bombus pascuorum. The sequence continues at coordinate 3,161,467 of NC_083498.1, forward strand.
TATTCAAATTTCAAACAATTTAATATTTTTTCCTCTAAATATTTATTATAATATACGATAGAAATGTATATATGGGAAAATAGAGAAGTTATACAGAAGTTTTGTTACTCAGATTGCAACTATTTTTATTCGTATTTCATTCACACGTCACAGTTTCACATATTTGTGCTGGGAGATTGTCGTATTTGAAATCCAAACATTCGCAATTAGCTGGCATGCAAGTATCTTCGTAATATCCGGGTGCAGGATAACTGACTTGATAAATAGTATCAGCACACATAGGATCTGAAGGTGGTTGATATTTTTCTTTAGATGCCCATGGTATATGTTCCTTGGGAAGTGGAGTCCAAGACTGATACGATAGTTTGTTTATAGTGTCATATTCAATTTTTTCAGATCTAACAGTTTAGTAAAAAGTATGTTGGTTAGTCAAGTTGGTCAAGAAATTATTGCGCAATATGTTATAATATTAGATTGCTGGATAAGTTCTGTTCGCTAAGAATACATATATAATTAATGACAATTACAATTTATAACATTCATCTATGTGCATATAGCATTATGTCTCTTTTATAAAGAAAAAAGAACTTATTAAATTGTTTTGCGGTCTCAAAGTTGTTTCTTTTTTCTTAAACTTCTTTCAATTTTGGAATGAATATAATAAATATCCTTTAACTTTGGAGCAGAAGTGTATACAACAACCCAATATGCCTGGCTAATAAGAAATGTCTGATCTACCTCTGATACTGAACGACAGGTTTAAAGCTTTTAACCCACTCTACTTGTCCAGGTTTCGCGTAAGATAGTTTCGTTGTAGTTCTGTCGTCAATAGGTGTATCCGGGCTTCGAAGATTATCACATGGAATAACGAGATCCGGTCGTAACGTAATTTTTTCCACAAAATCGCAACGGTTGGTAGTTTCGGATTGCATTAGACCATCGCCTATCATGTTTCTGCTTCGAGGTAATATCGGCAAACGTCTTTCGCTTTGGACCGGTAGATAACTCAACTGTAGGAGAATTAATATAAAAGAAAATAAAGAGTAGAGTAATAAGAGATGCACAGGAAGAAATGGTGGCAAATGCTATTAATAAATTAAGGATTGTTAGAATAGACAGTTTCATTTTTCAGTAATTTAAATAAACTAACTCAAAATCAAAGCATGTCTTGATATATACTATAAATTAATAGTCAACTAATATTTGTAATAATAAATTTTTGAACTTCTGAATATGAAAGCTTTAAATATGTAATCTATAACTTTCTTTCTTTTCCAATAAATATAATTTAAATATTGAAATTGTCTTCTTTTTGCTGTGATGTCTTCAGATGTTACAGAAACACATTTACTTTGCTTGTTGTATCTGTTGAAATTTTGCCATCAGGTTTCGAGATAGCATTGCAAGGAATAACAGGTTCCACTCGTTCAATGATAGCCGATTGCAAATAGCTTTGTTTATAAATAGTATCTGAGTGAAATTCACCACCGATAGGAAAGACATTGGCAGCAGTCGGCCGTACAGGTTTCTCCATGCATGGCTCTTCGTTCTTTAAGAAACTTTCAGAGTACGTTGTCTTTCCGCACATAGCAACATCTGGAGCTCTATAAACGTTATAGTAAAAACATCCCGTTGGTTTATCTATTTAAATCGAATAAGCCACAGGGTTTAATTATGGCAATCAATATTTTTAAGATGTCTAAGGAGGTAGTAAAACAGATGTTTAATACAAAAATAAAGAAACGAGTTTTGTAACATAAGACTAGTTGACAGCATATTATATTTTAGTAAATACTATAATATTGTATTTTAATAAAAGTCCTCTCTTGTAAGACATAAAAAATATGACTTTCATATCTTTCCCCTGTGGTATTCAAATGTAATACATATATACTGGTAGATTGGTTTCTGCTGCCAGGAGTACGTATCTCTTTCTGGAATGTGAACAGGTTGATAACTTAACTTCTGTGTAGTATCAGTAAGAATCGGTTCACTAGGTGGATAGTAAATCGCTATGGGTTTAAAGTTCAATGTCGGTTCCGTACAGCCTGGGTCTGTATAAGAAAGTTTCGCTGTGGTACTAGCATCCAGCTTGCCAGAACTTAAACGAATGTTCCCACAAGGTATTATAATTTCTGGTTTGTCCACATATTTACGCGGGTAATCCTGACGAATTGTGGTAACAGACTCCATTCGACCAGATCCGATCATCGGCCTAACACATCAGAGAATGACATCTAACAGATTTCTTAATTTCATTCGTTTCAATTCTTTAAACTCATTACCTTTGCCTGGGTATGATTGGTTTTGTTTTAGGAATACTCCCAATATGTTTGTAACTCAATTGAGTAGTCGTTTCACCGAGAAATCGAGCATCGGATTTAGTGAGAGTAGGTTTGGGTCGGATAGGTTGAGATCGGCTGCGTCGCATTTCCGCATGATCCACGTTTAAATATGATAAGTGATATGTGGTATTATTTTCGAATAATTTTGAAGGAGGCTTATACGTTCTCACAGGAGCGAATGACTTTGCTCGAGACGGTTGCACGTATTTTCTTGTGCACTAGATATGCACGATATTAAATCACTCATTTTATCAGTCGGAAATTATAATAGAAAAATTAGTGGGTTCGTTACTTTAATGTCACAGGGGCATTCTGCTGATTTCTGGCATGGTAGTTGAAACTGCTTCTTTGTATTCTGTATCTCCACTACTTCCATTTTGTACTTAATATTATTACATATAGTTAATAACAATCAAAAACTATTTCCCTTTTTATGAATAAGATAGAAAGATGTGTTTATAGTCAATAAATTTAGAGTCTCAAAAGATTCGTAACATATAAAGTATAACAATATAAAACAATAAAAGTGCAGCTGCGAACACGAATCTCTACATTCCGTTTTATGACTTAAGTGACATACAATTTGGAGAGGCAAACTTCGAAGTTACTGTTATGTCATCGTTATTTAAATGAAAACAAAATAAAGCCAATGATAAAATCGATTGTGTCGATGATCGATTTGTATACTCAAATCACTGTAATGGTAAGAATAAAAATATTTGTTGATATTTTATAGACCGAAATGATTTACTAATAATAACTGTAATAGAAATTTCTGTCTTAGCTACTAATAGAAAATTTATTTTCTCGTACGTATCGGATAAAAATATAATATGAATATGTAGAATGTTTATTTTAAACAATAAGAATATGTCTTTTTGCTATTTTAGATCACAGTTAATTTTTAAGATTAGATAAATGTTCCTTTTCAACAGCATCTAGCGAAAATGCTTGCAAATCGATGTGTTTTCAACACAATAGTACATGGAAGACATAGAAAACATACAATGCAATTACGTGTAATTGATCACGTTTCATTTTAAGGGGATGTCATGTATATCCGTAGTCGTAAAACAGTGCCTACATTCGTTTTATCATTTGTCTCACATTTCCACGAAGCATATCGAAAAACATTGTGTTAACATTATATATATTTACTGTATACAATATAATCATACTATGATTCGAATTAATATAGTCGAATTAAAAGAAAATGGTATAAACACAAGATAAATTAAATGTAATTGTCGATAAATCTACGCGGACCGTAGATTAGAAACTAGCGTTTGAAAGAAGAGGTAGTAATGCGTGATAAAATTAAGAGAGACAGCACAAATAATAAGATGCGATATTTGTAATGCATCGAATAATTCTTCTCAGTTGACACAGGGCTAATGCTATTTTTCAAGCATTCAAGATCTTTTTAACACCAAGAGAAGAAAGGGCTTTTATTCTGGAAGCGCTGTGTAAATGTATCAGAGAATGAGAATAGTCTTGGTGCTCCGTTTCCCTTGGCCCTGTAAAATAACATTGGTAAGACCAAATTTTATTTATATATCTTCTTGTAATTTATAGAAAATAGGTAAAATACTTTTCAACGATCACAGCAGGCATTTGTACCAACTGCACAGGGCTTTTGGCATCCTTTAAAGCTTGTTGTAAGTTCAAGATTTGACCGCGCATTACGCTCATTTGTTTATCAAAATGAGGTCGATCGAAACCTTTATCTTGCTATAAGAATAAATGTGTTTTACTGTAGAGTTATGATTGTAAAATACTATATATGTTTATATAAAATAATCGCCATTTTATACGACTTACTTTAAATAATTGATATAAATCGTCACAAAGATCTTGTACAAAATTTTGATCCGAAAGTTGTGGTAATACAAGTTCTCGCGTTACATCGCTGAATGGTTGTTTCGCTTGACTTAACCATGCCCAGTGATACGGATAAGCACGCCATGAATCGGGATGTTTAAAGGGAAAAGCCAAACCATTATCTATAGCGGCTATTTTTACTTCACCCTGTTCTGATCCGTTTTTTCCTTTACTATTATCGTATTTAATTAACCAATTATCATTACCTTAAAAAAGTCAGTGTGTCATTAAATAGTTTAGCTTTAAATATAAAAATAAAAAAATCTTACGAAATGTTAAATACCTCTGTCAGTATTTCTAATTATATAGTCCAAAATAACTAAGCGTTCGAATTGAAGTTGAAATTCTCTACTAAGACGTGGTGATAAAGGTTCATTTTCCCATCGCCTTAACCAGTAATCAGCATCCTTGTAACCATCTACAAAAACTTGAAAAGAACCAACTTTCGGTGGCAAACCAATACGATTGAAATGAGATCCCACTGTAGGAAACTGGTCCATGATAGCTTGCTTCATACGAGCTTTTTGACGGTCTAAGCGTGGGTAGTTAAATGTTTTACTGACAAGTTTGACTACTCTAGTATTTGGAACTATACCCAGACCCAATTTACGGTCAACTAAACTTGCACCCGCCTCACTGAGGTACCCTTGATTTGGAATTAAACAACTTCTCCCAAAACAACACGGACAACAAAGTTTATGCATCCATTTTGTCCATTTTGGATTTAATCTTCCATAAGGTTCTTCATCCTTTGGCTTAAAAACACCTATTATTTTCTATAAGACAAAATGTCTTGTTATTGTTATAAAGTTATGATTCTGAATTGTTGATATTATTAAATAGATTGTAATTTTTAAATGTAAAATGAAGTTATACCTTACCCCTGTGGGATTTTTTACAAAGTAACTGCCACTAGAACCTTGGTATATCCTTTCGGGGGAAATTCCATTGTCTATTGCCAATTCAGCCTGCCATACTAACTCGGAGAATTGTGGATCATCTATAAGATATAACAGATTTGACTAGAGATAAAGAATTAGGAGATAAATCTGTTAGAATAGATATTAACAAACCAGGGAAACGATTAAAAGTGACATCCAGCTCCAGTCGACCAAGGAGAGGCTGGCTCTCCCGGTCCATCCCAGGGGAATCAATGGCTATGGTTTGTTCGTTGCTCAGATTGGGAACAAATTCAACGTCTGGTATTAGTTCTGAACACTCATTTACTGGTAAACAATTGTTAGATGTGATTGAAAGATCTACCAATGCATCAGTTTCCACTAAGGCAGAAGTATTAGTATTGTTCTGGCTATGATATTCTCGATAAGGCACGTGTAATTGCCGTTGTTCGGAGTCGCTCATTACAACCGAATCTGCTAGTTATTTGGCAGATCCCTTTATCACCCGTTTGTTTAAAAAATCGTTTGCACAAATAATCCTATCTATTTCCCCATATTCCTTTCCCACCTGTCAATGATGCAAACGATCGAACTCGCGTTTAACAAGTATTTTCGCAATTACAAATTTTAAAGCGATCATTGCGTCATTAAAATAACAACTCTGAATTATTATAAATTTATTAACTTATGAGAATAGCCATAGAATAAAGGCATATGTTTATGATGTTTAGGGGAACACTGTGTAACTAATTAATATCTACGATTCGTCATTCCAGCAGACGATATCAGCTGATAGGATTAACGCCATACTTAATTTTTTCTATACTGTTGTGTATGTTCGCATGTAGATATAAATTATAGTTTTCCATTTATACAGAAAATACATATTTGATTATATAGATATATTCGTCATATTCTGTCTACATAAATTTGTCCACACAAAGTGAATATAATCAATCGTATTTTATAGTCTTCTTTCAAATCAGATATAGTAAATAATAATAAAGTTGCCATATAATTTTAAATAAATATTACACTTTGTTAATACATTTTATTTATATATGCATACCATGAAGTTGAAAAGTATGAAACTTAAAAGTTTCTTTAAAGATGCATAGAAGAAACTTAAATTTTGTAGATACAATTAAAATTCTAAAAAATGTATGATGTTATTTATAAAATCTCATTTTATTTTTAGTTTATATAATAAACAATGTTAACGGATAAAATTATAAAACATAATATATACATAGAATTCATCACAAAAATTGTCTAGAAAGTCACATCAACCAATCAGTATATAGAACGGTCTATCGAAATATAAACAAGGAAGATAACGTTAGAATAATAGTCGTGTGTGATATTCGTATCCGTGTACTTACGTGAGCCGGTGCTCTAGTAGCTTCGGTTTCCCTTGAATCTCGTCTGGTTATTAACTTATTCTTTCTTAATTAAGATCGTGATGTGCCTTTTGCGTACTTACTTAATTATTTTGTATAATTCAATAACTCGTGCATTGATTACGCGGAACTTTTCATCTTTATCGTTATTCCTCTACCGGTCGTCATGATTTATAATTCTTATAGCTCAATTAGATAACAAATTTAATTAACATAATTTATTTAAAATATTTAATTACCAATTATCAATGTAAATATTTATATCTTAAAAAAGTTATATATGTGTTTACATACACATATATACATATATATACATCTACATATGTGTATATATATATGTACATACATACATAAATATACATAAAGGAGGGAAAATAAATTGTACATACGAAATTTTAATTCTAATTCTCTCAAAAATAAAAGTTTATCTGTGCAATTAATGCATCCTGTAAGAGGCAACATGTTTCTCGTATGCGTAACTGTGGGCCTTGTACTTTTGGCCTCCAAATACCACAAAAATGTCTTTCGAAGTGTTAGACATCTCTGTCAATCTATAAACAGTAAAAGTTGTAAACAAAATGATAGTAAGAAGAAAGATATTAAAATCACATTGGACAAAATCATTTTAGCTGATACTCCAGAAAAATGTGATTATGCTATTCAACGTATTCATTGGTAAGATGTACAATTGTTTTTATCTTAATATTAAATTACATATTCTAAATGCTATATATAGAAAGTATACACTAGGGCTCTATTTACATTTTTTCTTGTATACCTAACTATGGACTTTTAGAATGTTATTTATGTTGACATATATTTTTTTAATTACTTACTTGTTATCCTTCAATAAGTTCCTGCTATTTAAGAATGTTAGAGTATATTCATATATTTTAATTATACATATATCTTTTTACAATAATAATTTTTGTTTGATAATGGTCTAAGTATATGATTAGGATTTTTATACATTTTATGACAATACATAATTAAAAGTATAGAAATGTAACTTTAAACATCTTCATTATTATTATTCATTTGTTTATCTTGAAATAAATATCTTTTGTGTTAAAGCAACTTGTCTAATGATGTGCTGGGTTTTGATTGTGAATGGGTCAATGAAGGATCTGTTTCTTTACTTCAACTTGCTACATTTAATGGAGTATGTGGCCTTTTTCGCATTGGCAAAATTGGATATATTCCTCAAAAATTGAAAGTATGTAATATTTCACAAATTTAAATCAATATGTAAATTAAATGGTTATGTAAATAATATGACAAACATTTTTTTAGGATTTACTAGCTAATAAAGATATTCTTAAAGTAGGAGTTGCTTCATACGAGGATGGACAGAAGATATTAGCAGATTATGGTTGTAGAGTTAGCAGTACAATTGATTTAAGGACATTAGCAGCACGAGTAAAGTTACCAAGTCCACAAAGTTTAGCTGCAATGAGTTTGCAATATTTAGGCATGGAAATGGATAAATTAATAGAAATTAGGTGCAGCGATTGGGATGCTGGCACTCTTACTGACGAGCAAGTAGCATATGCTGCTTGTGATGCAATTGCATCTGTTCTTATTTATGACCAAGTAAAATATAATCTATAATGCATTTTAAATAATTTCATTGCAGAAAAATGTATCTAATAACTTATTTCATATTTTATAGATTACGCAGAAAATGAAGGAGAAGTATTCTTTGTGGGAAATCTTAAAAAATTATATAAAAAGTATATGTAATAAAAATCTAAATATGCATTTTCATTGTATACCTAATGATGTAATTGATACGAGGTAATATGTTTAATATATCAAATACATTTATTTTATAAATATATCAAATATTAAAAATATTTTGAATTTCAGGTTCAAGGCTCAACATGAACACACAACTATTAATAAAAAAAACACAGAAAATAATCATTTTGGCAAGATTGATAGAAATTACAAAACAAATAATAACACTATACGTAAAAATAATGTACCTACAAGAAATAAACCATTATATCATAATTGTTACTTACAAGCACCAGATGGAGAAATATTATGTACATGTGATCGTAAAAAAGCAGAATGGTATCTTACAAAAGGATTAGGAGAAGTAATTGAAAAGGAACCACTTACCGTCAGGTTAAAATTTGAACCTTCTGGGCGAGCTTTGGGACAGGTTGGACAGTATTACACACAAATTAAAATCAATCAGTGTGTGGTTTGTGGAACATCAGATAAGTTTATTAGAAAAAACGTTGTACCTCGAGAATATCGTAAATATTTTCCATGTAAGTTAAATTTCTTTTAAATAAAATTTTATTTAAACTCTACATATAGTAAAATGCGTTATTAATAAGTTTCCAAATATTTTCTAGTGGTGATGAAAGCACATCAATCTCACGATATATTATTATTATGTCCATCTTGTCATGAAATAAGCAATTATCATGATCTGCAGCTCAGAAGAAAGCTAGCAGACATGTGCGACGCACCTTTAGTTGGTCCATTGACACATATACGTAATAAAACTGTAAATAATTCAAGGAGGTTACATTCAGCTGTTAAAGCTTTAAGAGAAAGAACAACTTTGCCTGATGCACGACGCAAAGATTTAGAACATTATATTTTAGAATGTACAAATGAGAAACAAGTTACACCAATTTTGCTTGATGTATTAAACAAAAAATTAGAGAACACAATATCAGTACCCGATCCTGATCAACCTAAATGTCAACCTCATGGTTTAAAGGTATCATTAATGAATGATAGACACTAAACATTTACTATGTTCTTTTGTTCTATAAAAAAAATTACAAATTTTATTTTTCAGGTTGTTCAATATTTTCATAAAAGGGAAGGGGGTTTAGTAGAATTGGAACGTATGTGGAGGGAACATTTTCTTCTGACTATGAAGCCAAAATATCTACCAAATCTATGGTCTGTTCATCACAATCAAGAAAGATTAATTATTCATCAATCACAGAACAGAATTAAAGCAGAAGATGCAAAGGTAGCTGGTTTGGCATACTGAATTTTTAATATTATGTACCTAAAGGACTCGTATAAGAGCGAGTACTTGTATTAAAAGACTGTTACATAAATTTATATCTCTGGTTATGTGCATATATTTATATATATATATGTATATACATATTATTTATATATTTACATCAACACACATGTACATAAGAATCAATAATGTTTTTCCTTTTCTACCTTACTTTGATGAATAAGATTGGTTGCAATTTGTAAAAACCTTTAATTTGTAAAAAACAGAGACTTGTGATACTTTAAATAACGTTTTATTTTATTTCAACATTTTAACCAATACTAAGATATAAGTATACCAATTTTGTTAGTAGATGTTCCATATTATTTATTGGTGACTAAAGTGTCATTACATTTATATATACAGACTTCAAAGGTATATCAATTAAATTTCTAGTATCATAGGTTTTTTGAAGCATTTTGTTGCTTAGAATTACTGTTCGGAGGAGGAGTCTTCATAGTTTTTAGTTCTTCGTCAATACGTTCTTTAGCACGTACAATTTTTGACTGAATATAAAAAGAACCACCTTTCGATCTATCATTAACTTCCATAAGATGTTTATAGTTACGTTCAATAGCTTCTACTTCATTCACTCGTTCAACATTCAAAATTTGTAGTGCTTCTTCCAAAGAAATACCAGTCTTATAATTGGCTGCAACGTGTTGAGTACCTCGTGCTCCACCACCTGTTTTATGTGCAGCAGCTTGACTTGCTGCAATTTCTTGTCGTAATGCACGTGTAAATGCTTTAACAACGACTTGTGTGCCCATTATAATTATTTGTACTAAGTGTTTTGCCATAACCTCTTCCCTCTTATTGAAAATAGTTGTCAAAATAATTTGCAGTATATTTTTCTTTTGCGGTTTAGCTTTCAGAAAATATTTATACTAAACAAAATTCGTTTTTTATGATATTCAAATAGTAATATCACTGTTTTCAAATTTTTACGATGGTTTCTTTATATAACTTATTTGTTGCACGTCTCATACTCGTATTGCACCATTTTAAAACGCACATGTACTATATAGAAATACATATATTACTCTAATATTACTGATTGTCTGTACATGAAGTTTCTAATTTAAAAAATGATGTCTATATTACAGTATCAAACAAATTCGTAGAATGCTAACTTTACATAAAGATGCAATATATATTAGATAGATAGGCTGTTTTCGTTTGCAGAGAACGTGTGAGGTTATAATTAAAGACATCAACAAAATAATGTTAATTAAGTTTTGGTTAATATTGGAATTAAAAAATCGTTAATTCAATAATTTATAATTATTATTACTTTTATTATTCAATAATCTTATATTTACAATCTGTTGGTCAATTTTTATGTGAAATAAAGTAAAATCTGTCTTTGAACTTCTTACTAAGATGAAATAAAAGTATTTATATTCTATCAATTTATTTTGAATATTATATGTATGCTCAGTCAGGTATCGGCAGCGTATTAAAATATTTCAATGCATTAATTGCACAAGAATTTTCTAAATTATACAAAGGATGAATTATTTTGACTAAATTTAAAGTAGGCGATCCAATGATCAATGGCAATGGGGAATTCTGTGCAATTGACAGTCCACTAAGTGCGTAACATGTATGATACACATCTTGACTTCTGAAATAAATATAATAATTTATAAAATTGCTTTTACAATAAGTAATAGTAGTGTTTCATACTTTCCAGGCTTGTCTACAAGACTCCCATGAGGATGTTGGCAGCAGATTAATAAATATTCTTGTAAGGCCTCTTGATTAAACAACCAATATGCGGAATTAAATACTTTGTTCTCCATACTTAAAATTGTATGAATCAGTGGAAAGGCTCCACCTTGCCAAAATGAATAACAGCCATCTACTAGTTTCTCTGTGCGCCCCTGGAATCCACCTTCCAAACGCATTTGTTTGTTTACTATCCACCTCTGAAAATAAATAGATATGAAGAATGGCTCTTTTAATGTATACGTATTATAAAATTCACTATATCAGCTGAATACCAGAAATGATTTCAAACAACAGAAGTGAGGTTTTCCAAGAAGCATAAGTGCTGCTAACCCACAAAATCCATATCCTCCATGAGCTTCCATGCCAGGAGAACCACCAAAACCACCTTCCCATGTTTGACATTTAGCTATCCAACTTTCACTTTCCTTAAATATTTCAGGAGTATATACATTTGTCAGTTTTGCTACAGAAAGAGCACAATATATTCCTCTTATATCTGTTTCTCCATCTTTATGTAGACTGAAAGAACCATCTTCTCCATGTAAAGATGCTAAAAATTGTTTAAGTCCTTTTCTAAAATCAATACACAAAATCTTACAAATAGAATTTTTATAGCGAAGTCTCTTAAAATGTGCACTTTCGATCACTATGTTCATTTCTTTTACGTATGTACCTATCAATTACTTGATAAGCTTGAGGAGTACCAATAGTACATAAAGCATTTATTGCTGCATATGTAGAGGCTAAATGAGGATGCTGCCCTGGACCTCCTCCAAAGCCTCCTTCTGGTGATTGACATTTGGCCAAAAAACCAATAATTTTTGAATATTCATCATATTCTAAACGTTCTCCTAGGATTTGAAGAGAATGTAGACTCCAATAACAGAGCCACGGTCTGCTAGAATCTAAACACTACGAAAAAATATATGTAACAATTTTAAGTCTAATTAAAACATAGATTGCTAATAAATACAATTTAGATATTCTTACCTGGTAAGCTTCAGTAAGATGAAACAAAGATTTTTTTAAGAACTGAATATGTTTCTGTCTTGTTAAAACAGGTTCATTACTTAATTTATATAATTTCAGTATATCATTTTCAACACGATCCTAAACTCAAAATATTAAGGAATATTAGCAATACAGGAAAAGAAAGGTATATCTGTTAGGTAATTAATTTATTAATATTGAAAGCATACTTGTCGTATTGAACTTGTTGTTTGGTATCCTTCATCATCCTGTTTTTGTTTTAATATCTCGGCGTAAGTTCTAATGTGTGGTTCATCACATTCACTAATTTTTGAATTCCACATGATCTATGAAACACGTGGATATATTGTATTAACAATTGAAAGAAATAAATCATGTATTAAAATAAAGATATATATATAAAACGAAGATTGTACTACGAGATTTTAAAGGAAAGACGGCAAAAAAGATGGGTCTTTTGTCATCGCTTTAAATGATAAAATGCTGCTTCTTAGTAAAACTTTGAATTTCAAGTAAAATTTCTTCGAATTGAATAATGTTGTAAGAATTATATCACTTTCACGTTGATTGTATAATAATTACTTCAAGACTCAAAATAAGGAGAAGGTTAAAATTTCTCTGACAGTAACTAATTAGAAGTTGTACCAGATACGTAAATGATTAAAATGTAAGAAGAAAGCTTTAGTTATTAAACTTGTCGTGTGATGGTGCGCTTTGTCTCTAGGAGAATTAACCTATTTGAACATTTCTTCTTAATTTGTAATTTTTATACAAGTAAAAATGTCAGAAGCATTTTTGTTATAAAATATTATTTACACGTATATTGCTAGATTGATATTATTGCGTAATAAAAAGAAAAATAACACATGGTGTTTAGCACATATCGAGAACTGCAATAATAATAATGCGTATTACGACAGATACTAATTTTTTATCAAAAAATTTTGTTATTCATACATTTTACGATGAAAGGACTTGTTTTTGCTGGAATCAAGATAAACTTATAATATTTCCATATACAAATAATGAGTACGTATTTGTTAAAGTATTAACAGCTCCAGCTCCAATAAAAACTATACAATGTTTTACTGGTCGAATTTTTTTAATTTGCATTCCACACGGCATTTACAAACTTTCAAGGGATCGAGAATTTGCTGTTCTAAGTAAAAGTGCGATTGGAATGGGTACTGTTTTTCATGAAGTATTGATACCGAGAAATGAGTATCTTTATTTGGATAATAAGCGAGAAATGACAAATAAACTGCTATTTAAGCTTTCTTCCCAAGAAACTAATTCCAGTCAACTGTATGTTTATCCATTAAATGTGGATAGCATTGTAGAATATTTTATGAAAACTTTAACAAATAATGATTCTACTGTAAAAAATTTATGCATAATTGCAGATGGACTAAAACTTTTAATGCTAATCAACGAAAATGTAAAAATAATACATAGCAGTATTTATTCCATTAGTAATATAATACCTGTACGAAAGAGTTCCAAAATTGCAGCATTACTTCTTACTACAAATACAAATGTTATTATTTTAATGCATTCAAAAGATAATGTGCTTGTCTTTGAAACAATTTATATAAGAACACAGATACAAGCCATTTGCGCTGGTTTTAACCAATCCCTAGAAGATATATTATGGATTGTTTATTCATATGAATCTAAATTATATTATGTAAAGAAACAATTACTAATCGATAATATTTATCAAGTAAAAGTCGAAGATAAAAGCTTTGTTTGTTTACAATCATATGATTCTAATATAATTTTAGGTTTGACAGAAGATAATCAATTAATAGAGTTTCCTATAAGTACAGTAGAAAGAACACTGTCAATGGAAAATAATACTTTTATTAATCTTCACTTCAATATGTTAGATGGTGTGTCACTTATAATGGATAAGATTTATAAAAGTACTCAAGAATTACAAACTTTAAATGAAATATTAACAGCAGAAAAGGATAAATTAAAAAGAATAAATTTATATGCACATAAAGACAAGATACACTTATGTCCAAAAATGATGATAAATTTTATAGCAAATCAGATGTTTTTATCAGCAAATTTTCATGATATCCTGCCAAAAAATAGTTGGATCGTCCTTAATGTAAAATTGGGATATCGAAATCTGTTTTGTATGAAGAAAATAGTAGGTCGGGAGACTATAGTTGATATTTATATACCTGAAAATTTAATGGCAGATACATCACAAATTGCAATAGATTTAATAGCTTTTAGAGATAAAAGATATCCTTGGTGTCTAATAAGGAATTATGTAATCAGTGATTATGTGGAAAGAAGAAAGAAGAAAAAGAGGTTGAATGTCGATTTTATAAATTCTAAAATTGCCATACTTAAAACTTGTATACAAGAAGGAAACATTAATATGAAAAAATTATCTGAAATTAAGAAAAGTGTAAGAAAAGAATTTAGTGATATGTAAATTTTAACAACATACAAAACGAACGTTTTTTTTTTAATTTGACATTTACATTATATTTTTATAATATAAATTTATATAAGAAATAGGGGTTGAATATATAGGAAACCAACAAAAAATATCGAATGCATTTGAAAACAAAACTGTATCTTTATTTTGCGAATATAATAATATATATATAATGATAAATATTTGACTCTTTTTTTTGGATACACATTTTTATCGACATGCTTTTCATCAATTCTATAATTATACAATATAGATTATACAATGTTGCTGAAACTATGTGCAATGTGCAGTTCCCTGCTATACACCAATACAGAGCATTTTGGTTTAGTATTAGAGTGTATGCCTTTTTTTTGGATAATGTTTTGATTTATCAAGGAATAACATGCAGATAGAGATAATTGAATATCTTTTTCTGCATCATGATTTTGGCAAAATTTTGCTATTGATGTGAGCAATATACACTTATAAATAATTATAGGCACACTATTACATAATGTTAATCGACTAAAAGTCAGTTTACAAATATAACGCACATAAATACTTGTTATTTTTTAATTTTTCTTTCGCATGCTTCACTAATATTTATATCTTCACTTAGTAAGATACAATTTTTGTTGTGAAAATAACATAAAATTGTTATGGGTATAAACTCACAGTTAGTGATATCTATAATTTCTATAAAATACTGTAAATATAAATAAATTTCAATAAGTACTTTAAATTGCTGTTAATAGAATGCATAATGACTAAATGGATTGTAAAAATATTGTCTATAATATTCATCGAAAATTAAAAATAAATTGGGAACAAAGAACTAAGCAATAAAGGAAAAAAAAACAATAAAAGAACAATAAATGCTACACAATACATGACACTATATGGTCTCTCTATTGTAATTTAAAGGTATGCATTGTCTAAATACATTAATGTTAATTGTAACATAATGTGTTAATATGAGTATATGGATCTTAAAGTTATATTGTATATTTCGTACGAATGTAAAATATTCCATAAAATTGCCCAAAACATTTAAACATATTTTATGTAAATAATCAAACATATTTACATAAAATTCCTTAAATAATAAATATATACTTATATAAAAATTAAAATCTGAATGATTTCTTTTAAATCTGAAGCTCATGTTATATTAAAATGAATATTCTTTATCTCATTCAGTTTTTGAATAATTAATATTTACAAATAATGATAGTAATTGCTTTCAATTTCTTACGTATTTTTAAAAGCTATTTGAAAGTATTATTGAAATATTTATAAGTTTAAAAAAT
Organism: Bombus pascuorum; assembly: GCF_905332965.1. NCBI lineage: Eukaryota > Metazoa > Arthropoda > Insecta > Hymenoptera > Apidae > Bombus > Bombus pascuorum. The sequence goes on from NC_083498.1 coordinate 3,177,509, forward strand.
ATGGCAGTAATGGTCTATCTATTAAATTTTAAGAAAAAATAACGATAAGCTGCAATAATTTATATCTAGAATTATAAATTTCATCATTCTATCCAAGTAATTCTATACTGTAGACTTGTTCTGCTTTTAAGAGTAAGTACATGAATTGAATTTCGTTTGTCAAGAAAATCAATACTAAATTCTTTTTGGAATATCTAATTACTTTGCACATTTAACGGCTGATTATACATTTATGATTTTTTTATTAGAGATTTTTTGAAATTTAGAAAAATTTCTATTCGTAAAATACTATTTTAAACTATTAACTATTTGAAACTTAAGATATGTACAAATGTTGAACATTAAGTTTTATATCTGACACACACTCTTTTGTATAATAAAAATATAGTAATTGAGAAAAAAAAATGGAATAAAAGCACACATTAGGCATATATCGTTAAAATATCGAACTCTGCAATTCACTATTTGTCTACAGGGATTGTACCATTGTGTTATCGCTCAACATTTCTTTTTTTTTAAGAAACACACAACTATTCATGTTGTACATACATCATAAATGAAAGAAGATTTATAGATAAGGTAAATTTCTGTTTCAAACTGAAAGTTAAATTAATTGCATTTTACTATAGCAAATAAATTTAAATGAACATATAATTTGAATTTTGCTATAGAAATCATATCTATTTCTTATTAAAATGTAATTTTTTTAAATACGATTAAACACAGTTTATAAATTTTTTAAGGCACTGAATAAAAATACATAGTATTTTTATACCATATATACCGAGAGTCTCATAATTCATTACAAATGGGAACAATTTGTTCCTTCTATTTACACTATTCACATTTGTGTAAGGAATATGATTTAACGAATACAAGATAATTGAAAAATGATGTATCGTTTCAAAGAACTCTATGTGTCTAAAGAATATATTAAATTATACATTCAGAGTTCTTTTAACCTTCTAATGTAACACGTTCTTAATCAAATACATCCTTGAATAAAGTTTATTGACTTGATGGTGTAAGAAACGTAAAAAAACTAATTGTAGTTATACAACTGCATTTAAATTTGGCTACTTTGTTTAAAAATTTTTAAAAACTTCATTTGCTTTGTGGGGAATAAGCATAACAACAGGATCATTCATATGTAATCATTAAGAAATGTTATATAAATGTGTATTTCATTGATATGAAATGCACATATCATTAAGTATCGTTCTTATGAGGAAATGCATGGTATAGTGATATTTACAAATGTTCAAGAAGAATAGTTGAAAAATATATATGCATTTTGTGATAAACAATAGAAAATGAAGTTTGCTATAATAACGAGAATAAACAATCTTCAATAAGTGTTCCGCTCTTTTAAAATATAAAATATCTATAAAAAATTATGCAACATTTATTGATTAAAAGTGTATTAAATTTTAATTACGTATGAAGTTGTTTACGTAGACTACAAGAAGAGTCAAATGTAGGTATATGAGTATCTGAAATTTTGGCAACTTTCCCTGAGCGTACTAACTTTATAGATGTAGAACATAGTGGGTCGTTTCCACAAACCAAACTATTTGAAACTTAAAATACACAAGATCAACTATCAATTTGTTTCGCGATAAATATTTAAGTAATTTGTTAAGTACCTAATGCCATGATAGCATTGTATGTCATAGAGGTTTTTCCTGCTCTTCGTTGTTTAATACCTGCAGTGTTAATGTCGACTCACTAAATGCTGTCGACTATTTTCCGAACGTTAAGAGTCTTCTTGCTTAGGCAGGAGATTCGTTCTTTCTTCTTCTTCGATAAGTTTTTTTGCTGATATAGCTCTGTTTGCTTCTTGACGAGCCAGAATCTCTGTATTTAAATCTAACTTAGGTTGTGCTTGACCAGGACTGATTATTGTTGTCTAGAATACATGTATGTAGTCATTACTTTTTAGTATAATTTTTTACATTTTATAAAATTGAAATAATGAAATTATGATAATAAAAAGTCAACCTTTACTGGTGAATTTTTAAGTTTTCCATTATGATCACTATATAATGAGATGAATTTCGAATGTGTAATTGGATTAGCACTGACTGGAGCAGGTGAAGTTGGAGCAGTTGCACTATGAATAGGAGATTGCACATTATCTTTTTCTTTCTCCTTCTCCTTTTTACTTTCTTTTTCTTTGTCAACAGGTAATATCGGAGATTCTGGCATACTACGATCATCTTCATCCAAAGAATGTAGTAACTAAGAATTATGAAATTATTATATAATATAAATTTGATCATATTTTTAAGACCATTAATATCATGCAATTAACCTTTTCCACTTCGTCGTCAAATTGTTGTTCTTGACCCGGTAATGAATCTTTCTGACTTCTTTCTAGAAGTGTGGCTCGTTTCGCAGCCAAATATAAAGATCTTTTAATTTTGACATAAAACACTTCCGTGACTGCCCGTACCGTATAGTCAGGAACGAATGTATACCGTAACATAGAATCTAAATTGATTGATTGTATGCTTCCCACCGTTTGAGGATTTGTATTGGTAGGTGACTCGGCTGAAAAATTTTACATATAAGTCAATGAACATGCTGAATATTTTAGACATAAGGAGCAAGCTTAATATAAATTTTACCAATTCCAACATTGACAGTAAGTGCTTGAGAACCAAAATACGTAAACGGACCGCTTTCGAACATCATATTCTCTTTTCCAACTGTAACTTCAACTCGACCTTCTAAGATTAAGACGAAGTAGTCGACCGCTTTTCCTTGTTGATAAATTACAGCTACAGGATCATTTCTTGCTTTTTCGCGTGATTTCACTTTGATGTGATAAATAATATCTTGTTTAAGTAAACGACGCAAAATAGTTTCCGATATTGTATCGGGCTTAAAAGCATCTACAGCTGTGGATCATATATTACACTCAGATACATTTTAACAGCACTAAAATAATGTTTTATATAAATTTCATATTTTCTTAAATCAAAACACTTCTTCCTACTTGTAGACAAATACTGAAACATAGCCAATGTTAATTGAGGCGATATATGAATTCGTTGATTTTCTTTCTTCTCTGCAAACACAGTAAAATCTTGTATTTTATGTCTTGCTTGTCTTCTGCGCTTAGATTTATTATCCGCTGCAAGAAAACATGATTAATGTTAATTGCATTCATGCATATACAATATAGCGCATTTTTCATACAGGTGACTTACTGAAGACGTCAGTTTCATCCATGATCTCAGCTTGAATTAATTCTTCTATAACATCTTCTAATGTAACCAATCCTATTACTTCATAAAAAGGATCGCCTTCGCCTTCGTTATTAACCCTTTGAACAAATGCCATGTGTCCTTTATGACCTAAAATAAGTGTAGGTTAGATATATTTTTACTTTTACAAAAGATACATTAAATGATCCAATGACATAGATTAGTTCGAAAGATGTAAACCTTCTTTAAATTGTTTAAACATAATGTCTAGCGTAACATCTTCAAAAATGAAGTTACATGGATTTTGATAAAATTGACATAAAGTTTTTAGTGGCATATTATCATCTGGATCAACAAATGCGAGATCTTTAATATAAAGCATTGTAACAATATTTGTTCTTGCACCTTCATATACTGGTATGCGAGAAAAACCTAAAAAATAACAATAATAAATGATGTAAACCGTACATGTATATGTATTATTATTTGTAAAAACAATATTCTATATTCTATTGATAAACATATAAGTAATGCAAAATTTAAACCTGATTTCATAATTTCTGATACTGTCTCAAAATCTAAAATGGCATTATAATCCAACATATATACATCCTCAATTTTTGTCATTACATCCTTAACAGTTTTTTTTCGCAATTCTAATGCTCCAGCAATAATGTTCACTTCATCTTTTTCTAAATCATTATATCCTGTTGTTACCTATAGATAACAATACAGAATGACACAATTATATATTATACGTACAATTCGCATATACTGATATGAAATCTTTGATAATATTATTAGATTACATGAATAACACACTCGATAAAATTAGTGGATATTAATTAAATATATTATTTATCTTTATATTAATGCACATATATATAGAAGATAAATTCAACTTAAATTGGCACAATATAAGAGTGTAAGGTTATCTTATTTAAGTTTCATGATGATAAGTAATCTGACATATACGCTGAACAGTATAAAAACTCCAAACAAACGTCAGTAGATCTATATCTTACCTACATATGATTGAATTTAGATGTTAGTATAATTATCTGTCCTATCCATACGCATTCTGATAAGATCCATACAGGAAAAAATTTGAAAAGGAGTTTTGATAATATATACTTCAAATTGCAAACAGGAAAGATCATATTCAGAATATAGGAAGCTAAAAGAAAAAATTATAACAGTTGCTTCGTTATCCCATACCTTCACAAGTTCCTTCAACCGCTCACGATTATATACATTGCCAATTTCTTCTCCAAGAAGAAAATCTAAAAGTTTACTGATAGGATAACTCATTGGAAATGTTAATACCATAGTTAATTTGGTAATGTAAATAGTTTTTGCTCCAATACACAATCCATGTCTACTGCAAATAGCCTAAAAGTATAAAGTAATTTACCTAATTATTAAATTATCTCTAAAATTTAAAAGTTATGTTTTTATCCAATGTTTCTATTAAAAATAAAATATATACTCTTACAAATATACTTACTTGTGGCGAAATTTCACCAAAAATTACAATAGCTAAAGTAGAGCAAATAACAGCAACTAATCCAGAAGTTAAATCATCTAACAAAATAGTAAAGATCGAATTCACCAAAACATTGGAGAATAAAATTGAGCATAGCAAATAATTCCCATGATTTCTCACTGGTTGTATTGTTCTTGCATATTGTTTTTCCTTTAATACATGGATTATCGAATGAAATTGTTATAAAATTAAATAATTGAAATAACTCCAAGTAATAGAAAGTAAGGTACCTTTTCTGTTCCAGTATTACAAAGTATCTTCAACTCAGTTCTGTCCATTGCCATTAATCCCAAATTTAAACCAGAAAATAGAGCAGAAAAAGTAAGACACATGAAAATAATTACAATACTAAGCCAAAGTGGTAAAAATTTTTCATATGTATATATCTGTAAAAATAAATATTTTTAATAAATATTTCTAATATATTGATTAATGGTTAATGGTATTTTGTTTTTATTATATTTTATTACTCACAGTTTGCCATGATTCAGTGCCTTGATGTCTAAAGAGTAAAGTGTTTGGATTTGCCTCTCCATATACTGGTTGTTTTACACATATGAAGAAAGGTGAACCAAGAGGTAATACCACATCAATAGTTGCAGTGTTATTTCTGACATTTTTTATCTGTATCAATCATATTTTTAAAAAATTATTTATGGTATAAACATTTTCTAATGAGTAAGATAGAAATGCTTACTAAAAATTCATTGGTTTTAATCTTATCGCAGATACTACCCCTTTTGGCTGGTTCATCAGTAAAAGTAATCAAAGTACCTTCTGTGAAACCAAAACCAAATAATCTTATGACTGCCTTACTGCCAGCAAGTATCTCTGGAATACCATCTTCCCTATAACTAGGATCCTTTGCTGATGTCTCTATTCTCAGACCCTCAATAAACACATCTGTATGGATTTGCCGAGTAAATAGATTTTTGGGGTCATCATTGACAGTGGGTAATAAATGGGAAGTGTCACGACTTGTACGAAAATATTTTCTGGGAATAAGTGACATAAAACAATAGATTAAATTAGTCTTTATTTAAAAAAAAAGAAAAGAATTAAGAATTATCAGAATTAACAAGAAGAAATTTTATGAATTGTTCCAAAGTTTATTTAATAAGAAACGTCTTTGTTAGTCTTTTTAGAAGTAAAATTAATGTTTTAATTAAAAGAATTATAAATTTAACATATCTGATGTATAAGCAGAAAGATATAGAGAAGTTAAAATTATTAATTAATTTTTAGAATTAATTGACCTTTATGCAAACAATTAATTAAACTTGCTTATATTTGAATGTTTAAATACGAAATTGTAAATAGAATCAGGCAAACATGTTCCTTTATAACGTTACATAGTAGCAAAATAATGATGTTTCATATGTACACATAATTATAGCATTATAAGAGAAGTCTCTTGCCGTCGATAATATCGGGATTTCCGCTTTCGTAAAAAATGGTGCCAAGTCATACGATAAATGTCTATTATTTATATGGCAAGAAAATTCTCTTTAATGATGCTCGGATAAAGACAAGTTATCTAATATTTAACTTACTTTGATTGTATTGGAGACCTGATAGTAAAATTGCTTCCAAGATTGGTCCATATTTCACCGAATATGCTGACGATCTTTAGACAGAAATAGATCGTAGTAACCTTAAAATTAGGAACTTTGTCGAACTTATATATCGCACGACTGCCATTCGGTGAGATCCAAATTGCACTTAATTTGTTTTCTGAATCGCAGTTATCAATTGTACGTGACCAGAGTAATGAGACATTATTCTCGAGGCCGGTGCCAAGAATTTCAATCAAGAAACTTGAACTAGAAGACACGTTCTCTCCCGTTAAAGATTTTTTTCTGATTAAGACATCCACCGATTTGACACTTAAATTATCAGATACTTTCACTTTTGTAAATGTATTAACGGTTACTAAATTGGATGTCACAAAAACAAGTAATAAAAGAGCTGCCGGTGTGTTTGAGCAGACAACATGTTGCGCCATCATGCGACAAGTGCACCGTGACAACTTCATACAGTCCTCAGTTAGTACTGCATTTATAATCTCGTATCGTCACAATACGCTTGCGTATTATCACAGATCAATCGTAGTATAGATTTTACATCTTATAGAATTTAACCGTTTATGATTCGCGGTATTTTTGAACTTTCATTTTGGTTATTTTCGTCAGTTACTGTCGCCAAGTTAATATCCGCTATTTCAATATTTTAGCGGCAAGCTAACACAATACATATTTATATATGGATGAATATACATATATATATATACATATATACTATATGATATATTATATTATATCATATACGAAATATAATATCTAGAGTTACACTCGACGATTCATTCATTCACATATAGAACCGCAAAGGGTTAATATTTTACCAACTGGAAGAAGTTAAAAGTTTTATTTTCTCCTATTTTTAATGTTTGCCAATTTACAAAGATGACGAGATGCTAACGCTAAAAAGATGTGGTTTATTCTGGAGAAAAAGATTACAAATGAAAAGTCTGTGTCGCGCGGTTAGGGTTTGCTTTTTTAACTGACGAGGTTTAGAGGCGCTTTTGTAGTTCGTGACGTGGCGCCACTCGTGGGTTGTGAGTTGGTCGAGGGGGCACCACATAATCTTTCTGTTTTGGCGGGAAATAAGTTACGTTTGGGTATATGTGTTATTAATGCGTGAAATGTTTGATATTAGATCCTAATGGATTTTGAAAAGGTTTCATAAATTTTGATGCTATTATAAAGTTACTCTGTTGTTAAATTTTATTCTGTTTTTGCTGTACATAATGCCAACCGGTTAGTATTCTTTGATAAATTAATATCTTGAAATGTCATTTATGATTCAAATAGGTTATTTTGAAACGTTGGATTAAAATTGTGCTAATAATTTCTTTTAAATTTTTTAGCAACGCCTACATTTGTACAAGAGATAGTTAACGTTATTAAGAGATTCAAGTTCGAGGAATTAGAATTATCAGTAGCGCCAGTTTTTCCAGAAATCTCTTGGAGTAATATAAGATCCGAATTAATTAAACATCACAAAAATTTTACATCACACAATGTAGCAGAAGTTATTAAAATGGTTGTCATCGTAAGTTTTATGTACAGGCATATAATCTTATTAATTTTATTTACTGTTATGTATTGCGCTTCTTTTATTTTTTATTATAGGAAGAGAAAGTTACAGAGAAAATTTTAAGAGATCGTTTATCAACACTACGATTAGTTGGTAAGGCACACAAAATTCAATCACAGACTTCATTTATTTTATAGATTGATGTAATGAAATTTTTATATTTCAGATATAAGCTGGCACAGTAATAAAAAAATGTGGTATGGCTATATATTAATAGGTTCTGATAAAACTATAAATTATTTCATAAACAGAGAAATTCAAAATAATATGCAAGATAATTTTGATTCATTAAATATGAAAATTAATGTAAAGATATATACACATAATGATATTACATATATGTCCTTAATAGCAACGAAATATAAAAATAAAAAAGGGAAAGAAAATCGACGTGCAATTTCACACGTTTTTGCTTTATTTATGGGTCAAAAATATTTTTTTTCTACCAAAAAAACTATTTCATCTGATATTTTAAATGCTGTAGTGAGAAGTTTGGGTTATAAAAACTCTAAAAGATTTAAATTGATGGGTAGAGATCTTAAATCTTTGAGCAAATTATGTTGGAAGAGGAAAGAAGGAACAATAAATTCTGAAAATATTAGTAAAACTGTGGTATATGAAGATGGTGTTCTTGATAGAAAGTAACATATCTTTCAAAAATTTATATGTAAAATGAAACTTATTTTTAGTTCTAAAGAAAAATAATATCACATATCATATATATCCTATAGGAAGACGGGCATAGACTTCACTCAACAAAAACAGCGGGTGAAGTATGCAGAAAAATGTTTTGGTGATAATCCTCCTACCTTAGAAGTACTTGTTGTAAATGGGCCTAGTATGCCTTTGTCACATGAAGATGTATCAAAAGAATTACCAAATGAAAACATACAAATAGCGTGAGTTCTTTTTAAATGAAATCATATGATTTAATATTTTATAGTTTTAACAAAATTCTATTTTTTTTATGTATTTAAATGTATTTTAGATGGGAATTTCGCAGTCACAACATTGTTGCATGTTTAACAAAGTTAATAGAACGACGTATATTAGTTACACCAGTGCCTCATTATATATCAAATTTAATGACATTAGGAAGAAATGTATTAACACTTAAGAAGGATTAATAATTAATATTTAAATGTCATATTATACTGGTATAAAGCTAATGCAAGCAAAGCTTGCCTATTACTTTAATGATCTTGTAATTATTCAAATTCTAAGAGACGAATCGGTAAAAACATATTACCATGATATATAAAGACATAATTTATTATTTTTTAGTGTTTTTGTTATTGACTATTACAAATTTTTTAATATCTTTAAATAATTGTTATGTATAATAAAATGTAATTTTCATATAACTAAAAATAAAGAAACATAGTACATTTTTCATTTCCTTTTTTAAACATTCTATATTAGTCTCATTAATTAACAAGGTTAAAAGAAAGCCTATGATGTAATATACGTGAAAAGTGAGATGTTATTTAAAGTACAATAAAAGTGTATTAAAAAATTCTATAAATTAATATACTAGTTATATTTACACTTATATATGTATATGTATGTACATGTATATTACAATGTATAATATTAGGATTGAATATTTTCACATACATACAATTTATTTGATACTTTACTACAATAAATGGCTTATAAATAATAAGCTTTTATGGATAAATATAATGTGTATCTTAATTATATAAGCAATATCGAAGTTAAATATTAAATATTTTATTTTTAAATGTATTATGGAGAATTAGTACATAGAAGTACAGTCTACTAATTGATTTCTTGTAACGAAATGTGTTGTTTTATTTGTAAATATGTTTAGAAAGAGATAAAACCAGATAAAGAATTATATTTGTAAATAGTACCGATTTTATATTTAATGTTTATACGTAATTACTAATGTTATGAGCTAATAAAATAACATTACCTATATAAATGCAAGTAAATTGAAGTGTACATATTATGACATATGTAAATATTAAAAAATTTATTTATATGCATGTATACTATAAAAATTCGTATTTTCAGCTGGAAATGTCGTCATCATCTATTTCATCTTCTGATGTTAAATCTGGATCATTAACTTGTGATAAGCACTTATTACAATAGCAATGAAATAAATATAAAGAGCTTAAGGCTTTCTGTCGCGAATGTCTACTTCTTTCTAGACAACATTCATCAAGGTAACTTATGCATATTTCTTCTTCAGGATGAATATCACGTATAGCTTTTAGAACCAATACATTGTTTGAATAAGGAAATTCTACAATTGCGTTTGGTACACAACTATGATTTATTGATGATTGAAAGATATAAAGACCAGAACCTTCATTGTTCAAAAAAAAAGCTACCGCTAAAAAAGATAACATTAATGATAAAATAAAATTTAAACTTGTACAATTTATGTAACAAACATAAATTCATATTTAAATCAGAAAAATTTACCTTCTTCCATATCATCATAAATTCGTTCTATTAATTTATCAACTTGGATTCTTTCATCTCTTGGTAATTCCAAAGCAGATACATTTTTAACCCAACGACTAAATGCACTAGTTCCAATTCCTTGACCATTTGTACCTACTAAAGCTAACAGACTTTTAAAACCTTCTGGTGTAAACCACTGTAAATTAAAATTTAAACAATTTATTTTATAATATAGCATATTTTGAATTATATTTATGCTACATACATGTTCTGTAAATTCTGTATTTACGGCTTTCTGCATCATTTGTCTGAGCACTTCAATTTGTCCAATAAACTTTTCTCCAAGTAATTTGTGTGCAAGTTCATGTGTATCATTAACTGTACGATGACAAAATTGTGAGAAAGTTGAAAGCATCTCTTCTTTATTATCAGCTTGATTAACAAGAGCTACCATTTTAATTAATAACATCACTGTTGCTGATTCTGGTGGATAATGCATTTGCTTCCATGTTTCATTTAATTGCACCAAGGGATGAGACTCATCCTTTTCTCTTGATTGTAAACATATTGTACTATGATATCTAAAATTTTTACATTTCATACAGTTATATATAATGTTCTTAATGTTAATATTAAATTTATGGAATTGTAATATTACCTTAAATAAGCATCATTCTGGCATTCAATACTACAGTATTTTGTGCCACATTCAGGACATTCTGTAATCAAATCTTTTTTTGTTTCGCAGCATTCTGGATAAGGTAAAATAATTGCTGAGTTTCCAGTCAACCTACGTACATTTTCTTCAGCAGTTTCTAAAGGTTTTAAACAATTGTCACAAGCTAAGTATCCATAGTCTAAGTTCCATGAGAATTGACAACAAATTATAGGTTTTTCTTCTAGAATTGTATCTCCATATTTAAATGAACGTACAGCAAAAAGACCCTTACCCTGTAAAACATTTATAATTATTTTACTTTTAATAATAATCAATATTTAGATTCCTATATTAATAAATGTAAGGAAAGTTTCATATATCTTTCTCTTTTAAGTTATTAATTAGAAACGCATAAATTTTTATATAAAATAGTGATTAATTACATGTGTACTGTGTTATACCTTTTCATTGTTAATTAATCTGATCTGAAAGTCATTGGAATCCATTGTAATTTGATCCCTGACAAAGAAATCACATTAATTTCTAACCTTTAAATGCACTATACTCTAATTGTTACAATGACACTACTACAGTCAAATTATAATTACAGAAACTCTGAACGGTTATTTATAATAATAAAAAATATTATGTATTGAGATGATTCTGGGTTGATTGTATTTTTGTTTAAAGTCTGAAACTGAAATATCTTTGTTATTCATTAAACGATTATTATACAATTCAACATGGAATTGTTACTGACTTACATAGTACTTATAACACTTCCGTAAAGGTAAGCTTCGGATCATTTTGCATATAAGTTACTTGTTCTGAATCGGTTGAGATTTGATTGGTAAAGTAAATTTAAAAGAAGTTGGTCTCATTTTGTTGGATCACAAAATATAATGAACGGAGCGATGGCCATGGTAAGTTAATTACTTCTGCAATTATTATTTCTGCAAGAAATATTGAATTGATAGAAGTAACAAATTTTTCGGATCATGATGGCGGTTGTAAAATGCTTGTAACGTACATACTTATGATTAATACTCCCAAAGTATTCAATAAAATGTATGATAGTAACATATTTCTACAATATTTTACTAACATATTGTTAATAATAATTCATTATATAATGAATACAATTATTAACTCTTTTTCTTTTTAGTTTTATTTTTAAGTTATATTATTTTAATTTAGATTCATTAAAGGTATGTTTATATATTTTTTCTTGAATTCCTTTTCACATAATTGTAAAATATGTTTTCTTTTACTATAATGACTATAATGGATGTTATTATATTTAAAATTATATTATTATGTTTATATTATTAGAACTAATGAAAATGATATGATAATAGTTCAATAAATAAGCATTGTAAAAACTTTCTTTTATTAGTAATCATTAATTTTTATCATAAAATTTAATAAATGTTTTATATGTTCTTAGGCACCAACATCCCAGAATAATGTGGAACCTCCAAACAAGAAACCTAGAGTTGAAGGTACATTGCTAATATTCCCAAATAAATGTATATCTCTAATGTACACTAATAAACTATACAATTAAGCGTACAACTGGAAAAGACGGTGAACACAGAAGCAACAGCAAGCATAATATATTTCTAAGCAAAGGAAATGATGAAGAAAAACATATATTATTTACTTAGGACAATCAGGTGCTAGCTTTCTATTAAACTGCTGGCAAGCTATAAGTGTTGAGTGGTCTATTGCAGTTTCAGAATATATTTTGGTAGGCTAGGGTGATAGGTGATCGTTGGCCCTCAATAAAACTAATGTATGGTTGTCCTTCTGTTCTGAGATGTTACAGCGGAGAGACAGTACAGAATCTGTGGCCTACGACTGAGCTGTGATCATGAGCGTGCGCCAAACAAAGAAAGAGAACGCTACATTCGTTGAACAGAACAAATCAGAGTTTTGCAAACTCCCACTGACACAGCATCTATTGTCGAGTACCAAATATGATGCGTATGTTAGATAGGTCAGCATTTTAGGGTAATTTTCTTTCATCCTAATTATAAGCTTCTAATTTATTTTATTAAAATAAAAATAATTGTTTGAATATATTTTATTTGAAATATTGATGTACTAAATTTTGTTTTATTTCATATCTTCCTTTTTACTTAAATGTCTTTTTTTTCTACAATGTAAGTAATTTCTTTAATCCTCAATTTAATTTTTAACTGCAAAACAATAAGGCGGAAGCTTATAAATAGGAGATGCAATGGCGATGTATGTCTTTTAAGATTTTCTTAATCACATTTATATTATTACATAAAGATGAGGTAATTTGTTCGTTTATTAAAAAAGAGACATATACCTGTTACAAACAACAAAAATGTTATTAGAACAGGGTGCACATCGCAAGCAAAGTATAATTTTACGAAGGTCGATCGCGATAAATTTTTTTTATTAATTAGGATCGCCATTGCTATACAGAACATGTTAGGGTTAATTACGTGATAGGTTGGAGAAGGCAAACTGTAAGAAAATGGCGCAGAAAATGCACTGAGAGTATTCTCCTTTGCTTTGTGCTTACAGATTTGTGCGTCGCCTCAATCTTGGATAGTATGCGCACAACCATCATTGCTCAGCCCAGAACACGGTTAGCTGTTAATCAAATGATTGAACAAAGCTAATAGTATTAATTCGTGAAACTGCAAAAGTCATAAAAGAGAAAAAGAAACGTTTCAACGTGTTCTGATTTCTGTTTCAGAGACTAGCAGACCAAATTGGTTATGATCATACGAAACCTAATCTAGTTATTGGTAGTCTTTTTTTGGGGCTGATAGTGTAAACAGTAATGAAATTTAAATGTGAAAACTCTGTTAATTGAATAATTGCAATGATTTCGCTTCAATTTTGATATTGTTTTTAGCACACTCTTGACGTTATTTCTCTTCTAAAATATAAAATACTTTTATTTTAATGGCGTAAAAAAAAGAAGGAAATGTATCTCTATTTCAAAATACATTTGTATGAGTATATACATGTAATTGTGTACATACATTACTTTATATACAAGGATAACGTTACTGTTCTTGATTGTTTTAATTTCTTTGAACTTACAGTTTGGAGGACGATCCTACCGCAGTGGGAATTGCTGTACGACATCGTTACTTTTTCCGTCTCTTTTTAAGTCATTTCTTTCACTTTTAATCCATTTTGAAGACTTTATAGAGATATATAAAACTTAAGAAAATTATACAGTATACTTGTATACCAAATATTAAATATATTGAATTGAATATTAGTTACATGTATAATTCAAATTTTGTTTAATTTTAACAAATAAGAAGACTAAAAATTAAGAAATCGAATCATATGAATTGTTCTGGTACCTCTATCATCGCAAAAAAAAGTAAAAAAGACTCAAAGCAAATATTAGACAACAGTTTTTAAAAAGTTCGTACGTGTGTGTGATGGTGGAAGTACTGAATGTAATATGTATTATATTTCATTTTTGTCTAATGCCAACTTTCTTCGTAGGGAATGCATCAGAGTTCTTGCCCGGCCCTATATATGATCTCAATCAAATAAAACAAGTTGTTGCTGGTATGTAGTATTACAATATTATTTCATTTTTTAGAGAAAATATAAGCTATTAAAGTAATTTAAATAAAACGTTTAAGATTTATATATGATGTATATAAAGAAATTGTGACAATTAAAATTTGTTGCTCCAATTAAAGTTATATTGAGAGTCAATAATAATTTAGTGAACAAATAGCTGATAAGATCTGAAAGAACATTATTATTTTAAGACATGTATTAATGAAGCATGTCTTATTTTACATATAATATTTATTTTGTTACAGGACCCGGAGCTAAATATCTTACATTACCTGGCATTCTAGGTGCGGGTCTTCCAAAAATTACATCTGAACAACAGGATACAGTAAATAGAGCAAAAAAGTATGCAATGGAACAAAGCATCAAAATGGTTTTAATGAAGCAGACTCTCGCTCATCAACAACAGGTAATTTTTTAACATGACGCTAACAAACTTTACTCGCCTAACATACATTTTACATTCCATTGTACATTCATAGATTTCTATCTTGAAAAAATATCTATCTATCCTTTTATTACTATTGATTTGTTTGAATAAGAATGATCAGTAATATGTTAAAAATTCTATTCATATCAACAGAATTAATAAAACAATTAACATATATATAATCAACAATGGAAATGGTATATAATAAATCAATGTTCTATTAAATTTGCAATATTTAATTGAATGTTGATTGCTTATACTTTATAGGAATGAACAATGGAATTAATGTGTACATTTATGAAATGATACATTAAAATTATGGGGTTCTTTTTTGTCTCAAAAAATGCTATTTATTAAAAGATGGATTTACATTTCTTCCTCTACTTAGCTCTTTGCCAGTTATATAACAAAAATTGAGAGAAATATGTCTATAGCGTCTTAAGCTGATGTTTGTCCTTACAATTTAGCTCGCCCCGCCGAGTAATCTTTAATTTGATCCTAAATATATTAACCTGTGTTCGTTATGACGAGCGAGTAAAGTCAAAAAATATAACAGAAATTAAAAACGAACACTGGAACCTAACTCTGATCGGTTGATTTTTTCTCCCCGCAGAAGAATAAGTTGGTCCTGCGGCAGCAAGTTTTATTGCTAATGTGCAGGTTAGTGTCAACCAAGTCAAGACAGAAACGATACGAAACCGCCTTATGATCAAACACTCCTAAACGTTTTCCTGAGTTACTACTGTAAGCGAAGGTTAGATATCTTGAGATAGTAGTCGGCGGGAGCAGAGCTGTACCAGCGCGAAGGAGGACAAGTTTTTGTGCATGAATCTCTGGATGATTTGAGAAAAATAATCGATATAAACTTTCGAGCTCAACTATTCTTTCTCTTTTTGCTGCAAAGATACTGTACTTATATTTAGAATATGATGTTAAAAATTTGAATTATTTTTTGATTTGACTTTGTTAAAGATACTATATTTACATGTTTATATGTTGCTTTGATCCGGAGTTTTGAATGTAGTATCAAGATTTTAACTTTGATTAATATGTAACTCCGTAGTCAGTGGTAAGGTAAGAGTAGTTGAGTAACGAAGGTGGAATGGTAAAAGAGCTTGGGGGATTTTTGAGATGAACGAGACATGGTGTATGTAAGGGGGAGGGATATCAATAGAAGGCCTATGGTCCTTTGTGTTACAGCAAATGGCTAGTCAACGGAATCAGGTGCAGAGACAGCAGGCTCTCGCCCTCATGTGCAGGTTTGTTTGTTCTTTGTCTTAGCCCTCCAAATTTCGTCTTCGATACTCGCCGTTTTAAATAGAAAATACATTCCAACTTTAATTGTGTATAGGCTAAAAACTTTCATTTATCATTCAGATTAGATTTTGATAAATTTTAATTATTTAGAATAAAATTATACATACGTTCTTTCTACTGTTAAGAATTAAATTTAAATCACTTGAGTACAGTATTATGAACTTCATTTGTAATTCTTTCAATAATATATATATACTGTCCCAAATTGGAAATTCAATTCTTTGAATAAATTTCTGTTTAGTAAAATCATGTTATAGTCACTTATAATGGATATATTTTTATATGATATATTTGCATTTCGAGTATTGTCGAAGTATTGTACTTTATTTAGTATATATATATATATATTTAGATCGATAATATTTTTTTTAAATAACAATTCTTTTACACATTTTTTTAGAAGAACCTTCAAAAATTTGTTCTGCTTTTTTTTCCTTTTTATTTGATTATGATAGAATACGATTGTGAGTATCTTAATGAATTAGGATATAATTGAACAGTAATGTCTCGGTTTAATATAACGAAGGGCGACTATCATCTGAAATAAAATTCCTATATGACAGGGTATATGTGGGCAGCATCAGTTTTGAATTAAAAGAGGACACGATTAGGCAAGCTTTCTTGCCTTTTGGTCCTATAAAATCAATCAACATGTCATGGGATCCAGTTACGCAGAAGCATAAAGGATTCGCATTCGTCGAATACGAGATACCTGAAGCAGCACAACTTGCTTTGGAACAAATGAATGGTGTCATGATTGGTGGACGTAACATCAAGGTAGCAGGACGTACCTATATAACGAATTTCCTGTCCCCCAGCAATCCTATCATCCCGCCGGAGGTCGGCAAATTTTTATTTAGCCTTATCCAATTTGAAATTCCTTTTGATTGAATTGCATTATATTTACAAAATGTACTTCGGTCAAAAAAATCTTGTTAAATTCTTTAACGATTTCATTAGATTCTTATCGTAGATTTTAAAATCTCTTATGATACTACTTTTTGATATTTTTACGAACATAACAATAAGTTCTAGCATTATTTTGGACAAATATGAGTTTTGGTAGGAAAGATTTATTTCTATAAAAATTAATACTTTTGATTAGTAAAATTATTAACACGTCAAAAGTTGTGTTCGAATAAAGAATATAGTTCCTGGACCTAATCCTGTATTTATACTTCTCTTTTTGTAATTAAAATATTAATATTTGACAGATTCGTTACAAATACTTTTCTTTTAATAGTCGAAAGTATTAGTTATGAATTTTTATTTTTCTTCAGGTTGTGGGGCGTCCGTCGAATATGCCCCAAGCCCAGTCTGTTATTGATGAAATTACGGAAGAAAGTAAACACTATAATCGAATTTATATTGCGTCAATCCATCAAGATTTAACCGAGGATGATATTAAATCCGTGTTTGAAGCGTTTGGACCGATTACATATTGTAAATTGGCACAAGGCAGTTCGCCCCATCGACATAAAGGTTACGGTTTTATTGAATACGAAACAATGCAGGCTGCGTTAGAAGCTATCGCATCAATGAATTTATTTGACTTGGGTGGGCAATACTTGCGAGTAGGCAGAGCTATTACTCCACCAAATGCTCTTATGGGTCCGCCAAGTGGAACTAGTATGATGCCTACCGCTGCTGCGGTTGCAGCTGCAGCTGCAACTGCAAAAATTCAAGCAATGGATGCTGTAGCTAGTAATGCAGTTGCTCTTGGTTTGACCAAGCTTGGAGCAGCTGCCCCGCCGATTTTGAATCAAGGTATGACTTAATAGTGATTGAGGAAATTTTAGAATCTGAAATTTTCTTTGAAGTCATTTTTTATTTCATGAATTTTATACACAGCTTTGCCTGGTATAGTAAGACCCACTATTGCCCCAGCAACAATGATGGCACCGCCAACTATAGCAACGGTAGCACCTGTTATACCTCCGCCTGGTATAGCTATACCGCAAACTTTAACTCGGCCTCCTGCGATAATTCAGCCGATACCTGGGCAGCCAGTTGTTATACCTCCTCCAGCTGTTGTAGCACCTACAATAGTAGGAACTCCAGTCGTAAGATTTTCATTTATTGTTATATTCACTCGTTGAAAGGTTACAATATTTAAATTATTTGAAATGTGGCTAGATACCTGTTACAACTACGACGAATTCCGATATTATGAGACGGGCACAAGAACAAGCAGCTCATCAAAAACAACAGGAAGAATTACAGAAGAAATTGTTAGAGGAGACAGAACCCCAAACATTACAGCAACAAGAAAATATGTCGATCAAAGGACAAAGTGCGCGTCATCTTGTTATGCAGAAACTTATGCGTAAAGTTGAATCCCGTGTTGTTATTTTACGAAACATGGTAGCCCCAGAAGATGTAGATGAAAGTTTACAAGAAGAAATTCAGGATGAATGTTCTAAATTTGGAGTTGTAGAAAGAGTTATTATTTATAATGAACGACAATCGGAAGATGACGAAGATGCAGAAGTTATCGTAAAAATATTTGTTGAATTTTCTCAAATGAGTGGTAAGTTTATAACGAAATTGTTTTTTAATTAATTAAGTGTGAATTTTAATTTGGTATTGATATTAAATAATCATTTTAGAAGCGGAACGTGCAAGGGATTCTTTGAATGGTCGTTATTTCGGTGGACGTTTAGTGAAGGGAGAACTATATGATCAAGCTTTATTTGACAATAGTGATTTTTCTGGTTGATTATAAGATACTTATTATCTGTTGAATTCGTCAGTTTCTTTTGAACAAAAGAAGTTATACTTATCGTTGAGTGATATTCCGTGCGTCTAATCGAAAGTACATAATACATCTTTTGAAATTTCAACAATTATAGTCTATCTTCTGACTATGAAGTCTAGCTTTTAATTTTTGTTTATCTACACTTTTCTAGACTTTAAATTAATAGATCAGTCAAAAACTATTATCATTACTTAGTAAGATAATAGTTTTAAAAAATCGTTCTAACACTTAGTCAACCGCGCGCGTCACAGCGAGCTATACGTTTCTCACCGCGCTCGACAAGTTAACATATACACTGTCCATCGCGCATGTTTCCAAGTATCGAGGACTAATATTCACTACTTAAAAAACAAAGAAGTGTGAAAATTATTTAAGTTAATTATATTTTGCAATAATGATTTTATTTAACGATTTCACATATTGTTTATACAAAACATCAAATTAAAAGTATAAAAAAATATAGGTAAAATTAAAAACATTAAAGGTGATTAACCCTTTCGTTACGGGCGGCTTCTCCGCCGCGACACTCCCGCTGAACGAGTCGCCATGCCAAAACAGAGCACGGTGCGCGAGAAAGATTAGCGGTCGCGTTTACGTTTCACTGCTCCGACGGTGTTTTTCAAAGAAAAAAACTTTTCTCAAAATAGAGTACTTGTAACTTTTTAACACACTCAATTTTAATTACAATTTGGTAACAAATAATATTATAGAATATAATAATATAATATGATATGATACTAATAGCTTTTAATAATGGTATTGCGTGTGGTATTTTTCGAAACATGGTGTTACACATTGGCCAACATCGCAAATCTGGCAATAGTATCGCGATTCGCTCCACAGTTTCCATCAATCGATTATAATCGACAACACACTTCGGTTTTTTAATCATTTTCTGCGTGCGATGATGACGTTTCGAAACTCTTCATTGTCCTTCTTGTCACACCATTTTATTGTTAATAAAAGGCTTGAGGATGTGCAATACTCGTCGTATGTATAATACGCGGCATCTTACGCAGAGCGATTGTAATCGCTCGTAGTATCTCAGTGGCATTTTACGGAGAGCGATTGTAGTCGCCCGTAGTAGCGAAAGAGTTAAAAATAAATAACACATCTTGAACGTGAAATTACAAATTCATAATGCATTTTAATATTTTTTTACAATGTGGTATCGTTCGATTATAACTTTATTTAGTCATAATGGATAATGTAACTGTTTAATTAATTTTAATACTACTAAATTGGTGTATTTTATTATATACTGTATTTTATAAAAGCAGAAAAAGTAGCGCAATTGGGAACAATTCCAGGTAAACAATAATTGATAATAACAAAAAAAGAAAAAAGAGAACGCATTGCAAAAGTCAAAAAGAGAGATCTTTCCGTTCTGTCACACAGATCTCGACCTATTCGGTTGACTAAATGTTAAAGTTATGAATAGTTTTGTTCAGTGAAAGATTTGCAGTTGGGTCACTATTATTATTACTTCTATATAAAACGGATATTTTATTTAAATTCAGTAGCAGACTGATTTTTGTTCAGAAAGGGTTCATTGACAGAAGAATATAAGTACATATGCAAAAAAGATATAGGGTATTAATAAATTGTTTTATTCATAGACTATACACAAATCATATACACATATAAATTATATATCATACCACAAGTATATGTTATAATAAAGTTTGTACATATTTACTAGATATTCCATTAATTTTAACATTCTAAAAGCGTATATATAATTAAATTAAATCTCAGATATTTTATTTATGTCTATTTATCTTTTTTTTGCTTTTGTTTATCATATTTTATCTTATAATCTTGACCATAATTTTTATACTCTTCATAAACTGGAAATGGTGTATGTGTTTCTTCACTAGTTTGCTTTACCTTTTGTAATCCATATTTTGCTTCTATTTCCGCAGCATTTTGTTTTTTGATCATTTGTAATTGATAATTTTTTTCTATTTCTTCTCTTGTCGGTGGATCTTTTCGACGATATCTTAACCATGCCTCCCATTCTACTGGTACTTCTTGCGTGTCATCATCTTTATTTACAGGTACAAAATATCGAGGTGAGTTCTTTCTTCTTGATCTTGGGTTTTCAATTTCGTAATATTTTGTACCATAATAATCTTCACCAATTAGCTTATGTCGGGTTGGTTTAAATGATGCAATAAAATTTTTAAAAATAATTTGAAACAAACCTCTTTCTTTTCCAGACATTTTAACTTCACTTTACACACTGCAAAAATTAAAGCTGTTAAAACGTAATTTAATGAAAATGATGATATTTATATTATACATTTTTAATATCTTTATTTAAATAACTACAAGTAATGCTTTAATTTAGCTTTCATTAAGCAACAGTTAATTAGGAACGTATATAATAATTGTTTACAACATTTATATACACAAACAGTTTTTTAGTATGAAGAACTACATAGAAACAAGGAGTACCTATTTAATTAAATTAAACAATGGAAAAAGATTACGTCCATTATTGCAACGGTTTGTTGTGCATACGCACAGCGTACAGTGAAAACATGATCAAGGTGAAAATATTAAAAACTGGTATTTCTGTGAGTTATGTTGGTAATCTTGAGTCCGAAAATTTCATGGACATAGAAATTGTCCATGAAAAATTTACATACTGTATTATTTATTTCCAATTTAGTACTAATTTGTAAACGAAGTTTTTTCCTTGACAATGATAATATTTAGAATTATTGAATTTTTAAATTTTATATCATATTTTAACTTTACGCATTTATGTATTAAGCTTTTAAAGTGAAGATAACATTTTACTTAGATATTAATAAACTTACATGTTAATAAAAGAAAGATTCTTATTTCTATTTCGTACGTATCTGGTTTTCTAAAATTTTCTTTTCTTGTATTCTAACAAATTTTATGAATATAAAATAATTATCTTTTAATATGAAAGCTAACACAACTGGTAAATACTATTTATAGAAAGAATTTTATCTCTAAATACGTTGTAAATGAAGCATTATAATATAATAGTACTATGGTTCAGCATAATATTAATTTGATGACATTTTGTGCTAAAACAAGTTTGTTTCACAACATTTAATAAGATTATATATTTATAAGGCTTCCGTAACTACAATGACACATCGTAAAATCAATTCTATAACTTAATATAACGAATGCTTAATTTTCATATATGCAGAGCTATTCAGTATGTGAGGCTACTGTAAAAATTGAATTATCGTAAAAAGGAAACGAAATTTTTATGCTAGAATCATAAAATATATAATTTTTTTGATGCCCATAATCTCCTAAGTAAAGCATAGATTTTATTATTACTGTTTTATTGTAGCTGATTTGGAAACATAGTTACAAAAAATATTTGCACATCATTGTATTTATAATAGTATTTACATACTACTTAATTGCGTCTAATTATATTAAATTTTGTATCGTTTAATAATATTTTCATAGAATTACAAAAATTTAATACTATGGAAATGAAATGTAGGAAATAATGCTATATACAAATGCTTTTTATAATCACTACATATACATTGACTGTTATAAGAGATATTTTGCGAAATGGTTGCATAGTCTGTTAAAAATGCATTTAAGATGCATTCGTAAGTTAGAGAACCTCTTACAGAATACAGGCACACTTGCCGATTGATTACGTCACTTCCAGGCGTGGTACAGTAGAATGTGTGATGTGCGTGTGTTACTGAAAATGGCCGTACGTGCGGGTCCGTCTAGTTTACTGATTTCACGCACCATAGTTTTCACATTCTTTCAAATATTTGGATTTTGAACGGTGGATTTCTTGATGATACGTGCAATCAGTGTGAACAGTGAAATCTGAAGATTTTTAGTGGATCATCGGTAATATTAGTCGAGACGAAGTGTGCCTATTTCGTGGTGGATCATTAAAAGAGAAGGTGAGCAGAGGATGTGTCTACAGATTTTTTTTCAAAAATCATACTTCTCAAGAAAAAAAATCCAAGAAATTCTTTATATCATTATCATATTAATGATGTATTTGTGTCACTGCCTTGTATGACTAAGATTAAAACGTTCTTTTGCGATTTCTCAAATCTTGAATCGAGAGAAATACGTCGGCTTTACCAAGCTAACAAACAGCATAAATGATGGGAAATTTTGTCGTTGTATTCAAAATACGTAGATACATTGTTTTTTATTATAATTTTCATCTGAAATATTTAGATGATTCTGATGTAGTTTTATTTTTACAAATTTCATCTTTGATAGGTTTTTAACACGTACAAGACGGAGAAAGTGTATTTACAAAACGATGGCGGACAGATACGGTTGTAGATTACTTGTCAAAATTGTGTCAACCTCGTGACCGTCAATTTTGACATTCTCAGCACTTTTCTGATCTCGTAGTTTTTTGTTCTTATAGTAAAAAGAATTTCTTTATTTCTTTTCATTTGTAGATCAATCAAATTTGTATTTCTTATTGAATAAATAGATAAAATTGATTATATGTATATCTTAAACCTTTCATAGATAAGTAAATAGATATTAAAAAGTGTAGCTTAATACAATATATCAGTGAAGCAACTAAGTATACTAATCAGATAGTGTGAGCTTTTGAAATTAATAAGAAACTGTTGAATTTGCATTGAATGTTAGCATTTAGTAACATTACTTTTATTATATTTATCTTTTTGATATACATACATATATATATATATATATATATATATATATACACATATATATATACATTTATTTATTTATTTATATAATGGTTTTATCATAACCATTTTATTCGTACTCTTCATATTTACTCATTTTACTGAATAAGTAATATTATGTTAATGTTGTTAATATCAGTTATATTGTAATATGTATTTTTCAAAACCTATTCATTTGATTATATCTTTTTTTCCTAAAAATGTGTGATATATCCTTATACATATTATATTTATGATTTTTATATGTATAATGTCTTAGTTCATTTAAATTAAATTTAAGAAGTAATAAATATCATCTTAGTAGCATCACTTCTAAATATATTAGACAATGTTGTAAATATATTATTGTAATTTTTAATGTAATTTTTCTTTATTTCAGCTTGATATATATTAGGAGTGAAAGTATAAAATTGTTAATGATGGGTTTCATTCTTTACATTTGCATTACTATTTATTTAAACAATATATTTGCTAATTAGTGGATATTGACTATATGGTGTCAAGATGTGGGAGAGATTTGGTACAATCCCCTGGTATAAAACAGGGATATAAGCCAAATATATGTTTTAGAATGTTTTCTATTCTAGTAGAAAATATGTTAAAATAATGGAAAGTATGCAAAAGTATATATAAGGGAAAGATGATTTTATGCATCTTGTAATGATTTCATATAACAATGAATTATTTAAGAGCTACATAAGATTTATGTTTAAATGTAAGGTACATATTTGTTGCTAATGATAAACATTATTGAGTTTTATGACATAATGTAATAGAAGTATAATTTTTATACATGCAAATATATTAAATAAGAATCACAAAAATGTCATTCTTATCAAATTTAAAAAAGGCATTCCACTTCGGTGGGAATGACGCAAAGAAAAAGAAATTGTACAATAATATTAAAATGGATTGTAACCCAGAAGAATTCTGGGAAATGATAGGTGAATTAGGAGATGGGGCATTTGGGAAAGTTTATAAGGTAATACATAGTTATATAATTTCATAATCAAATGCTTCTAGTTGTAATTGTTCAATTTATTAAACAAGTATTGAATATTTCAGGCGCAGCACAGGCAAACTCATCAGCTTGCTGCTGCAAAAATGTGTGCACTGGAAGGAGAAGATGATCTTAGTGATTTTATGATCGAGATAGATATTTTATCAGAGTGTAAACACCCAAATGTTGTTGAATTACACGAAGCATATTTTATTGAGGGTAAACTATGGGTATGTTTACAGTTATATAATACTTATAAGTTTAATATTTATATTTCTCAATTAATATTTGTATAATTCTATTAATATAAATTTATAGATGTTAATAGAATATTGTGATGGTGGTGCTGTTGATTCTATAATGGTTGAATTGGCGAAAGCTTTAACAGAACCACAAATAGCCTATATATGTCAACATATGACCAAAGGTCTTGCATTTTTACACAAGTCTAAAGTTATCCATAGGGATTTAAAGGCAGGAAATGTTTTATTAACAATGGCAGGGGGAGTAAAATTAGGTAATCCTCGTACTTTTCAAATTCATATATAATTACTATTTTATATTCTATTATATTATATAAAGAGAAATTAATAACTTACCTTGTCTATAGCTGACTTTGGAGTATCTGCAAAAAATAAGCATACTTTACAGAAGCATGACACATTTATTGGAACACCATATTGGATGGCTCCAGAAGTAGTGTTATGTGAGACATTTAGAGATAATCCTTATGATTTTAAAGTGAGTAGCACATTTCTAAATTATACATTTTTTGTGCTTAAATATTGATATTACGTTTATATTTTATAATTAACCCTTTGCGGACTACCGCCGCATATATGTGATCTGCATAAGCCATCAATATGGCCGAGGAACTCATATATGCGTTTGGCAAAATCAACTATAAAGCTGAACAACTCATATGTGTCCCACGTAAACGCATCGCTATGGGTGAGAAACTCATATACGCGTTCGGTGAAAACAACTCATAGAACCAAAAGACTCATATGTGTGTTATTTTATTTATCCTGTGGAGAATCTGTGCAAGTACATATGTCTAGAATTTGACATCTATGAACGAAAAGCGTGTCTAAGTAGAAATGTGCGTTGGCAATTTTAAATGACTATCGCGGCAGCAGCTCGGCCCCACGGTACGGTTGACTTCGAACCGTTCCGTCCGTAAAGGGTTAATATTTTTCATATAAATATATAAATATGTATATATCTCATATACAGGTAGACATTTGGTCACTTGGTATTACTTTAATCGAATTTGCGCAAATGGAACCACCAAACCATGAAATGTCTCCAATGCGTGTTCTTCTTAAAATACAAAAAAGCGATCCACCAAAACTTGATCAACCCGGAAAATGGAGCAAAGATTTTAATGATTTTATTGCAAAAGCCCTTATAAAGGATCCAACGTCGCGACCTACAGCTGATGAGTTATTGAAGCATCCATTTATAAATCGTAATTTGGATTCAAAACCAATCAGAGATTTGTTATTGGAATATAAAGCTGACGTTGTTGAGGAAGAATTGGTTGATGAAGAAACAGAGGTAGTTTTTAATTTTATGTTGTTAATTGTCATTAATTTAATTTCGTTAATTAAGAAGAGATGCAAAAATGAAAATTTTCTATTCGAATAACCTTTGTGTGAAAATAACTTTAAACGCTTTATGACTTTGCGATCTTTTAATTCGTAACGATGTACAGAGCTTTATAAACGGCATTAACATGTATATACGTTGTTACACGCTTTCGTTTTGATAGAAGGCCAAAAAAGCGAAAAAGCACAGAGAACAGTATCAACGGATTGGTAAGCTGCTTTTGAACAGACCACATAGATTGAATTGTTCAAATTTATTAGTCGTTCTTAAACGATTAGAAAATGAAAAATATTTATTTGTATTCCGGAAGTTTATAATTGTAATGAAGTATTTTTGTATGCGATTATGTAAATTTTTAATAAATTCCATCTCAGTTTCATATAACACATAATTACTCTTTGTTATACTTATGCATGATGAACATGCATAATATCTTAGACAGATTCATGCATGTAATATGCGTTGTAAAAGTATGCTTCTTTTTAATTTGCCAAATTAATACGATAATTTGATTCTCACAAAAATTATAAATATGTATTTGAATTATTATTACATTTATTATTTGTTACATATGGTACCATTTGACATCATAATTTTAAAAGTTTTACTAAACTTTTCATTTTTTTTCTTTGTAACATTTAATCTAATGATATCCTAATAAATATGGTATTGTAATTTGGATAATTTGGCTGTGCATGCGGCTCTCCTGGGCCTCGCCAGCCCCATCATCCCTGCGTTTGTCAGGTCAGTAGCTTATGCAATAAGTGTTGTCTAACTTGATTTCAATGTATTTTTTGTACATATTATTACAGTTCTTCGCTATTTTTATTGTTTTTACAACTGCAGTGCATAAGCTATTTTTATATCAAATTTATTCATATTCGATCATAATGTTTGTTATAATTAATATGATGACAGTTTTTATAAAAATATATTAATTATGTATTTTTATTCTCACTGTTTTTTTTGATATTTCAATAGTACCTCCATTTTGCATACTTTATTATTCTTAGAAGTTACATTTCGTATTTTGTATCAGTTTGGATATTTTTAATTATGAATTGCATCGTGTGTATGAATCATATAATCATATATAAATAAAATAGAAACGTAAAAATTTCAGGAGCAACGTACATCTCAGCTTCCTCTGGAGCTGGATCAACTCGGAGATGACTCTGCGTCTATGCGCAGTGACGCTGATGTTCAGAGTAAATATGATTTATACTATATTAAATGCCATTTAGGTAATGATGAAAATTATTATAAATTGTGTTTATGTTTCTTTTTTCAGTTTCTGAAAAGGAAAATCTTGTTGCATCACCTGTGTCAGCGAAAAAAGAAGAAAATCATAAACGAGAAATTAACAGGGATGGTGAAAAGGAGGATAGAAACAAGAAATTACGTAAAGCAGAATCAAAAGACAACATACCTGTTACTGTTGAGAAAAAACAAGTACATTTCTTTTTAATCAATTGTTGACATTTTTATATAAATAGCAATAATATCGTAATTATTTTCAGGCACCTAAACCTCCTAGTACAAATGAAACAAACGAACGTAGGGTATCTCGAGAAAAAGGGCCTGCACCTCCTCCGCCACTTATGCGACAGAATAGTAAAATTGAAGATAAGGAAAATAACCTGAAAATGATTGATAATAAACAAAGCGATGCAGAAGTATTAAATGAATGCAAGATTATTGATAAGCAACAGAGAGACAAAAATGAGCCGTCTCAGTCTGCTCAGGAAATGGTAGGTAAGGAACAAAAAAGTGTAGATGCGCTCTCCGAGAAAACAAGCGTACTACCTAGTTTAGAAAAGAATGTACCAGATAATAACGAAAGAGAGAAGAATAAGATAGATGATGCAAACAAAGGTGATATCAGGCAAAGATCTGTAGATAATAAGACGAATTCATCACCGAGAACACAATTATCATTAGAAGAGAAAAGGAAATCAGCACCAGTTAAATTAGAATTGGCCGAAGACTGGACGAAACCAGTATTCAATAAACAATCGTCTTTAGAAGAAAAGAACAGGTACTTATTTCTAGTTGTGTTAAATTTTTATCGACATATTCGTACATGTTTCTTTGAATTTATATCTAATTTAATATTAATTATTTATATTAAGGACATTAAATTTCAGAATTGAAAAGAAAACACCAACTGATATACAAGTTAAAGGACAATCTTCACCAGAAGAAAATTATAAGAGTTTACAAGAAAAACGAAAATCTGTAGAGCAAAAGTTAAATGCAGTTTTAGAGAAACGATTTTCGATGGATACTGAAATGCGAATGAGTGTTTCTTCTATGGAGACGTTATCTCAACGAGATCTAACTGCAAGCGCATCCGAAAAAAATATCGTTAAAGCATGTTCTACTGAAGATGTTAAAACTGATTATGGAACATCTAAATCAGAATCTGTTGTCAAAAGTCATAGTGAAGGATCTTCCAGATATGTTTCGTTAGAAAACTTTTCGGATGAATTTGACGGGAAACGGGATAAAAAATGGCCAAGTAAAGAACACAATTATGAAAATATGACGAGCAACAGCGATAACGTAAACTGTGAGAAAAAAGGTTCTTCAGTGAATGTATCAGTAATTACATCAACTCCCATTAGAAATGCTTCGAGAAGAAGCAGTGGTGATAATGTAGTTGTCATTACCGGTAAAATCAAAGTTACTTTATCATTTTGCATTATACAATTAGTTTATTGTTTATAACAATAGTCATAAATATTTAGTTAATGTTATAAGATTAGAAGTGAATTATTAATACTTATAGGAATAAAGGAATACGTATTGAACTTTTAGGTAAATCCGACCAAGAAATACGTCCAAATACATCAACCGTCCGGATCACAGCAGATAGTCCAGATTTATCGAATAGTCTTGCAAGCAACGTTAGTCAAGTAACTGTAGTAACGACGCATCCTCCGGTTCTTGTCGATGCTGTGTCACTGGCAGCGAATCCTTCTTGTCGTCAACCTCCTCCAACATCGGAAGTTGTTATTGTAGCGAATGAATTAAACAAAACACAAGTGAATGAAAGTTCAACCGACGATGACGGCTTTCCTAGTTTAGATAGTTTAGAGTACATGCCCCAGGAGCAACCTATAATTCTTACAGACGTTTCTAAAAGAGTTGGCAAGAAGTTAGATGAATCCGAGGTTCTCATTGTGAGTCCAATCATAGACGAATTGCAGGACACTAGTCACGTTTCTGTCGTTACCGTCGGCGAAGATAAGGAACAAGTGAAAGATTCCTCGATACTTAATAAACACGAAGCCGTACGAACTTCTTCTTCTCACAGTGACGCAAGCTTAATTGAAATGTCGAGTACAAAAAGCGATAGCGGAGATGAAATTACTAAAATGATAGTTGCTGGGACGACTATAGAATCCATAGATATCGATGAAGTGGAAAGAAGTTCCAAGAAAATGAATGGTTTGTTGAAGAATGATAAATCTGCAATGGTTACTCCTATGGACGAAAAAACGTTAAAAACGCTTAAACAAAAAGAAGTAAATAAAGGATACAAAGAGAAAAGAGTATCTCCGGATAGCTTCGAAGGATCTAGATCTCAAAGTGAATCTGGATCGACAAGGTCGCATACGCCCAGTAAGAGCATAGATCGCTCCGATGCTGAATCCATTTCTACCACGATAAGTCAGGATAGTAGGGAATCCAGCAAGGAAAATCATCTAAGTCAAGGACAATCCGCGGAAGTGGACGAGGAAGTGGTATTGCGACGGAAGCCGGATTATAATCGTGATATACCACGACCAACAAGAACGAAAGAGGATATTCAAATGATGAATTTGAAGAAAAAGACGAGAAAGCGAACTAGAAAGTTTGAGATCGATGGTGTCGTAGTTACTACGACGACATCGAAGGTAATTTACGGTGATGATGAAAACGGTAAAGTTTATGATGATCAAATCTTTAGGAAGCAAGAGTTGAGGGAATTAAAGATGCTACAGAAAATGGAGCAGAAACAGTTTCAGGATTTATCGCAAAAGGCACAGTTTAACAAAGATCAACAAGAGAAACGTTTCGAGCAAGAGAGACAACTTTTGGAAAGAAATGCCGAAACTGATCTGGAAACACTCGCTCGGCAACAGAGGCAACAAATCGAACGAGCGGAAGCGCAACAGGAGGCTGATCTTAGGCTCGCTTCGAAAAAGATTCGTAGTGAGCAAGAAAGGGAATTGAAACAGTTCCGTGAGGGATTGAAACAGGAACTAAAGTTACTTAAACATGAAGTAGATTTAATGCCGAAAGATAAGAGGAAGAGTGCATTTAAGATACGCAAAGAAAAATTGGAGGCTGAACATGAGGAAAGGGAAAAGCACTTTTTAGATAAGCTTAACGAAAGTCATGAACTATTGTTGAGAAGATTATCTGACAGTCATCGCGAGAAAATTGCTTTAATGGAAAGGCAATTTTTGCAGCAGAAACAACAGTTGATGAGAGCTCGAGAGGCAGCGATTTGGGAGCAAGAAGAACGGCACATCCATGAGAAACAGCAGCTGTTGAAGAAACAGCTAAAGGATATTTTCTTTTTACAAAGACACCAGATGCTGATACGTCATGAAAAGGAATTGGAACAAATGAAGAGAATGAATCAACGAAAAGAGGAGGAACTGATTAAACGACAGACGGTGGAACGTAGAAATTTGCCGAAAAGAATTCGCAACGAGATGAAGGCACGTGAAATGATGTTCAGAGAATCTATGAGGATTTCTATGTCGTCAATTATCGCGCCGGATCCTGATGCTGAAAGAGAGAAATTGAAAAAATTCCAGGAGAATGAGAAAAAACGATATAGAGCCGAGCAGCAAAGATTTGAACTAAAGCATTCGCGGCAGTTGGAAGAGGTAAGAGCGCAAAGCGATGCTACAATCAAAGAACTGGAACAGTTGCAAAACGAAAAGAGAAAGATGTTGATGGAACACGAGACATTGAAATTAAAGGAATTAGAAGAGGCGTATGGTAAAGAGCTTCGTGAATGGAAAGGGCAGCTCAAGCCACGAAAACAGGTAAATTAATATTAATTTTCCTTGTTACTTTGCCTTTCATATTTCGCGAAGCTTTTATTTTCTCCTTTCCTTTCTCTTGCTCTCTTTTTCTGTCTACTTGTCTACTCTTTCATGTTTTCTTCTTTTTATCTTCTTGATAACGATTATACGTAGAGCGAAGTCATAGGTTTCCATGTCCTGTGGCTCATACGATGATCGATGACCAGCGCGAGAAGAGATATGAATCAATCGCGATTTTTAAGTAAGCTTAATAGAAACAAGCATGGTTATACTGAAATAAGCTTAATGTACTTGTTATAGAAGTTAGAAGCTGAGCTGACGGCTGAAATGGAAGCATTGGAAGCTCGTTACCGAGACTATTTGCCCTCGAGTCGTAGTGGTTTCTCTTCTCCCCTTTTATGTATAGATTATTCTCTCTTTTATTTTGAAAGTTGGAAGAAATCTCCGCGTTTGCCCCGCTCTACTCCAACGTCTCCTTCTCCATTTACCATTCCAAGGGTGTCTCTAAGAGTTAGTAGTTCGGACACCGGTTCCATTAATGGCATGCTATCACGAAGTCGATCCAAACCAGATCTAGTACCACCTCCTTCGTCTCGTAGATAGTAAATACTCCGAATATTCTGTTGTGTCTCCTTTCAAATGTTTTCGTTATTGAGAGAGAAGTTTCGAAATAATCTTCTAACTTACTGTAATCCAGTTTTTCGTTTGATGTCTCGTTTGATTTAGCATTTATTTCAGAAAACAAATTTGGATTTTCATTCAACATTTTTAGAGGTATTTTCTTAAGACCTATCTTTTTATTATTTCGAAGTTTCTCTCGTTGAATTATGCTTTGTGCATTTAAGGGTAACATGCCCGCTTTACTCACCGTTGCTTCATTTATTTCGCAATATTTATCGTTTGTTTAAATGCTGTATACATTCATTACTATATATGTATATGTACATACGTATACGTATGAATTTGTCTTCTCCCTCTCCCCTACATACATATATATGTACATTTAATATATTTTTAATATATTTTTGCGTAACCAATTCCAAGGAAAATGTATATTGTTTGGGCTTATACGGAATAACAGTTGAATGAGCAGTAATACGTCGCCAGGAAATAATTAATTTATAACATGAGTTTTGTTTGCGACTCTTAAAAAAGGTATAAAAAATCAACAAAACACGTATTCGTAAATCGATAAGAGTGTGTCATTGTTAGCTACTAGGTAAAAGTCCATGGTTCTCTAAGTATTGAAATGTTAAAGAATAAGTTACTGGCATTAATTAACTCATGGATGAAATGTCATTGTTATATTATGATGTCGTAGATTTATTGTTCATGTGCAGAACATTTGTGAAGTTTTCATCGCAGATGAACATAAAGTTCCACGGGATATTCCAGTTGACAATCATTAATGTTCACAGAATATTAACAAGCACTCATACCTATTATTAGCAAAATAGAATGGTACTTTATGCAGACTTTATGTTTAATTAGACGTTTATCGTTCGTTGTATTATCGATAATAATATATGCAAGTGTCGTGTTTCGATAGCAGCTTTTCGATGGTTATTAAGTAAAGATCATAACAGGGTGAATCGGTGATAATTGTGGGCTATATGTTGTATACTTATCGGACGTAGTAAAAATGTGCGGTAAATGCTTATACGTATCAAGGGTTTTTCATATAAGTGTTTCCAATGTGTACGTTAGATTATGTTATTCCCACTTTTATTACGTACCTCTTTCATTAAGAATCCAACAAGCAACATGTCGGGAAAGAGATTCCACGACTGGATATGAGAACGGTCTACTAGGTAATAAACAAGGTCAGTCTAAAAAACGTCTGTTGATGCGAATATAGAGTAAATAAGCCATAGATATAGTATAAGCAACTAAGAGCAATTAAACGGTTAGCTCCACGAGATCTATACAGTTCTCTTTAATATTTTGAGCGATTTAGTTTTGTTGAAACTCATTCGTAGGGAATACCGTTTATATCCATCACTATTTTACACGTTATGTATTATCTATTTATTTGAATATCTGAAATTTTCCTTTACAGAAATTGGAAGAACAGTTTGCGTTACAACTGGAGGAACAAGAGGCGATTTACGGGCCAAGCGCGATACCATTGTGCTTACCAGCAGATCTTACCGACTTGACGCATCATACAGTTGGTTCTACACGTAGTTCGCTTTCTTCGGTGAGCGAGGGTTAATGTCTAATTAATCTCTATCATCGAACCGAAATGAAATTTTCTTACCCCTTAAGAATAACAAATGAATCACAGAGCTCCAAATGTCGAGGTAATTCGAAGGTCAAGTTATGCGAGCTCTTTGCATGGCTATTCTGGCTTAAATTTTGGAACAAGGACCGGCGAGTAATTCGTTTTGGTTGTAATAAGATCTATAATATGAAACACATGATAGGCGATGCTTGGCGTGCAAAGTGTGGCTGTTCAGCGATCGGTTATACATGGAAGAACTATTTTCTTTAATTCGATGAAATACCGATGACGATGTAAAACATTGTGAACATCTGTGATTTCGGAGCATCGCTTTGCAATGATATACATACATACATATGTTGTGACCGAACTGCGAAATAACTAACAAACTTTTAACGTTTTCAAGAAAGGAGGAGAAGAAGAAGAGATTAGAAAGTCGGTTTTCTCTCTTAAGATATATTTTATATATCAAATATGAATTGTTATATATAAATGAGATGAATTTCTTACGGCGATCTTGTCGAAAATATACTGGATACATACAGACCATACAATCCGCCCGATGATCATTTCTCCTGAGAACTTTGAAGAACAAACATGTTCTCGTGATCAATGGTGTACATGATCTTACAATAAATAAATTTTTTCTACATCTTATATACGCATGCATATTGAACTAGAGTCATTGAGACAATTCGAGGACAATTTACCATCCTATCGAGAATACATATGACAGTTTCTAGTGTGTTCGTAGAATATCTAGCGATTTTATGCGTACATAATGCACACGTGGAAAAAGTATATTTTCGATTGTCGAATGTATATACATGTATATGCTTGTTGTGCTGTCGAATGTCAGGATACAGGCATTTGCGAGGATTCGATGTTGAAGCAAGTATAAATGTAGATCGTAATTGCGCGCGTGTTTTAAACGGATGCACGCAGCGTTCAGGTGCCACTTTCGAATCAAAGCGCCGTCGTATCTGAACAAACGTGTAATCGTCGCGTCTTCATTATTAGAATGTTCAACGAGTTGTATTGTTTGTAAAGAAAACGCTAAATCTCCATTGATAGATTGTTTTTTTTATCAAGATACGGATATATTTTTAGTAAATAAACGTTCAACAATACGAATCAAAGGTTCACGCCAAATATATACAATGTATGATTGCTTACTGCGCGTCTATATAGTCCGAGGACATTGTAGAGGATTTCTTTGATGCGTATTCAAAACGAGCATGTGTGGCTAACGCTCGTCCTAGATGTAAAGAAGCATATTTGTATAAAATATTTCCTTTCGTTTTCCCTTTTTATTTTCTTTATTTCCTTTAATTGTACAGTACTATTAATTTTTATATCTCTGTTTGTTCACGTTAATCTATCACGTTAATCTATCTGGTATCGTGCTTATTAGTGCGATAATCGATTAAGGAACTTTGTATATAGAGAATCAGAATGAATTGTTTGATATATTTTGATTATTCTACTTTATCGTATCGAGAATAATGTTTACGACGAATCTTTGTGAGCAATTCATTTACCCAGTTTCTTGCGAAAGACGTAAAAAATGGATCCATTTCGTCGGATGATCTTTTTCACCGTGGATGTATATCACACATGGGTAAAATGATTTTGCGATGTTATGGCTAACTCAAGTGAAATTTGATCGCGTGTTTTGCGATCAATCTTCGCTTGAGTTCTTTCTTGGTTGGAAATGACGTATGACGTGAAATAACATGAAGTACGAAAAACATAGTAGTTCATTTAATTAAAAAAGGAAAAGGAAAGAGGACGTTTGCCAAAGCATATGTACATATATGTATTCTTGAAACGTTAAGATTTTGGGAATATAAAGGAAAAGTATGAGGCATGATATGAAAAAAAAAAAAATCTTAATACTGCCCTTTGTCGAATTTGTGTTGTGCGCTGCAATTGTTAGAAAATACTCGTTAATCGTGCCTGTTGGATCCTATTCTGTCAAAGATTTTATGTTCTTTTATTCATCGAGAGGACGATGCATCTGGTTCTTCTTAAAAGGGATCAATTGTATGAAAAATACGAAACTACGGAAGTAGACCGGAGATTCGTTTACCTATAAACGAACGGGGGATCGATAGCGCAAGTTCCAGCAGTGACTTTATGGGAACTTTATATAGGGCTAATGAGTTTTTTAATCATCAAGCACGTGTGCATTGTACGTGGGAATTATTGCAAAGAATTAACAAACAGAAGAGAAAATAGGACGAAGCCATTGTCGTGTGCGTTGTATATTCGATTGAAAATATTTATACTACGACGATTAAAATATGATGTAATGTAAAGAGGGTCGGAATCGACTTAATTGTTTCGATTTGTGCGAATAGTCACCGTTAGGATTGTTTTTCTCTTTATTTCTTGTTTTTTGCCGAATGCTTCTTTCGTTCTTATTCATTGTACGTACAGTGTTTAAGCACAGGAAACTGTTTGTTATGATTTTTTTTTAAATTTGTATCCATTACAAGAATTTCGTTATTACCAATATATTTAACATTGAGTCGCAACCTGACATGCAGGCGCATACTCCTACACATAAGAAATCAATAGACTGAGAACAAGTAAAAGGGAAAGAAATCGGAAAATGAGATTATTTTACAGTAAGAAACGAAGTTTGCTAAAAATTATCTTTCGAACGAAAGAAAGTAATACTACATTTTATTTTCTGATTTAGATGAAACGTATTAATCGGTTACTCTACAAAATATTTATTAAATATTTATATCTATTTTAATTTCGATCAGAAATATTCCGAATTTTACCTTTATTCCGAAACTTACATTTCAGAAGGAATTGAAGAATCAACATCTCGAACGTTTATTGTGTAATATAAAGCTTTTTATGTAAGCGGTATACAAAGAAATTCTCGTTTATGATTTCATAACAGAGCATTTTTTTTTACTTCTAAACCTTATTGTATGTATTCGGTCGATTTTACGCCTCTGTGTGTTTATTCACCTTAGATTGAGTTTATTCTACACATATACAACGTACATAGATATACATATATACATTAAGTTTTTTCGTCAGTAATCGATTTCGTGGCTGATCTTTAAGAAATACAAGACGATCGTTCTTGCGAAGAAAAAATAATGAATTCATATTTTATTAACAAAGATAGGAAATAGAATGATTTACATAGATAAAGAATTGTAAGTGAATTTATTTGTTGTTAAGTTCAAGAAATTGAATTCAGAATGTAAGTGATATAACAGTTGATATATATACAAGTAATGATCCAAGATATTAGGATATCTATGCATTCTTATAATTGAATAAGCGTGTTTGTGCAATAAAAATTGTTACGAGTTTCACACTCGTACTTCTTACAATAGAGAGTTGGATTCGACGATTTACGGGAAGAAAAGTTTGACAGAAATTAAGTTAGTGAAACGAGTGACATACAAGAATGTTTTTGAAATAGGAGTGCGATCTTATAGATCTTTAAAATTCGTCTCAGAATGCAACAAACGATTACACGCAACTAAGTAACATAACAGTAACATAGCCGCTTTCCAAATGTGGTGCATATGAGTAGCCATTTTGACAGTGATGAGCGCTCGGAACAGACTCGTACTAGCTTTTCTTGAATTTGAAAATAGATTGATATAATTAAGTGGACTATTAGATGTAGAAATTTGCCGAAGTATTTGATTAAGGAGAAAATGTGGCAGTCAATTTGAATCTAGAGATAACATTAAGGAAAACGTTCGTTAAGAAAAAAATGGAATTACAAAATTTTCGTACAAAGACAGTGCGCCTCGGTCGATTTCTACTTCTACATTCGTGCTACTGATTTTTACTTCCACGTCACCCGCGCCAAGCTGCTGCACGATTCAACAGCGTATTACCACCTTGTGCTTTTCAAATTACCTGTTACTAAGATCGTTTGTTTTTTCCCCCCTTCTTTTAGCTTTTTTTAGCGACCTTAAAGCCTTGCTCAGATTTGTCAAGTCACTTAAATTTTCTAGGAATCTAAAGTAATTCGAAATTCTTCATCGACATAAAATTTTATTTACTTGGTTCTCTTGAAATATTTTCCCATGTTTCTATGTTTATACTCATTAATCAAGTTATTTGACTGTTATGTTACTTGATCTGATATGAAATATGCTTCCAAGTTTCAAATGAAGTTGAGGTTCTTTCCTTGACCTGTTATTTACAGTTTTGTACTTGCTGATATTGGTTCCCCCAAACCTCTACTTTTTCTGTATTTTATATTCTGTCATATTTTCTATATACAATATTTCTATTATGTTTATAATTATAATTATAATATTACATACATACAGTGGCTCACGAATGTACTTCAACACCTGTCGCAGAGAATTTTTATAAATATATCATGTACGCGTTATACGAAATGGTACACGACTGTTATGATTATATTGATAAACAGCTCGATTAATCTGAACAAGGCATAACGCAAAATTTCTTGAGTTTGTGTCTTACGAACGTCAAACTAATCGATTGTTTTAATGTTGTTTATACCGGATTAATATTTGTTTGTTTTATTCGGTATGTGAATGAAAGTAATTTGCGACAGATAGAGTTATTTAAAGTAAATTTTATCTATCTTGTGCGAGCTAAAGAGTTCCCAGTTGGTATATATATACACAATAGTTCTAACAAACGAGTAAAAAAGAGAGATAACTTTTATATGATAACTCTCATTTAATTGATGCGACATCGACTGAAAACCATATGCAGAGATATATCGTTGTAACATAGAGTCTTTACAATTAATTGCTCAATACTAGATATAATTGAATTCAATATCGAGCATTAATATAGATTGTAAGACTAATGTTATGATTATTTACATGGTAATGTTATAAAAAATACTACAATAAATATTTTACTTCTACAATTGGAATAGTTTAATTACGAGATTTCAACAAGATATCTGTGTTTACAGTTCGTAAAAACTTTATCAAAGTAGTCATCTGTTAACCGCGCGTAACCGCGTAGTGCAGGAGCAAAATAGTGATATTATTACGCTGATAAGAATGTGGCTTTTTATTTTGTCCGTTTTCGTCTTTGTTTAAATTCCTCTTCGTATCTTTCTCGAAGGATATAAAATAGGACAGGAGTAAACTAAAGCTGTAATTTTGTTGACGCAAGTGCGAACCTTCGTATTAGGTGCCAGGATATATCGTCATTTAAATATATAATAAAGCGTAAGTTACAAGCGGCTATCGAACATCTAGCAAAAGCTATTTCGTGTTTCTGATTACTTACAAAGATAACTCTTGAAATTTGATTAATTTATTAATTAACAATGTATACAGGAATATCTTCGCTTATTCGTTTCTTAATGTAAATATTTAAATTGTATGCTTTTTAAAAGTAATTTGACATTGCGTTCATTAAAATTAAGATGATTATATATGAAATTATGATAGATATTTATAGAGGAACGAAGTACTTGAGTTCATCCTAAAATAAAGTCTAAACATCTTATATAAATGTATATACTTGTTTCTTTGATAATCAACGCAATGTTTTTTATCGCATAGGTTACGTACGAATCTACAAATGGCTGAATTGACGAAAAAGAGAAAAGTATGCGTAATAGGAGCCGGCGCAGCTGGCCTCTGCGCAGCCAGACACTTTGCGCGAAGTTTGAATTTCGAATTGAATGTTTTCGAGCAAACAAATGATATCGGCGGTACATGGGTTTACAAAGAAGCAACTGAAGTCGACGAAAATGGTTTGCCCGTTCATTCGAGCATGTATCGAGACTTAAGGTTTAATTTTGTGCACTGTTTCAACTTATTTTACGTTATGTTATGTCTATCGAGTAACTGTTAAAATTAGAAACAGAATACTGGATTTGTCATTGTAGAACTAATTTACCGGCGAAAATTATGAATTTCCCTGATTACCAGAGATTGAACGCTGAAGAACCATGTTGTGTGACACATCAGGAAGTTCGGACTTACTTACAGAATTACGCGGAATATTTTGATTTATTTAAACATATTCAGGTAAGCGGGAATAAGTCTCGTTGTTGTGTGAGAAAATTTTTATTGATTTGCTATGAAAGGTATAATGTTATAGTTTGGAACACGAGTAGAATCCGTTCGATTGCAAATTTCAGCCGAAGGTAAAGAAGAATGGGCTGTACGAACAAAAGTTGTAAAAACAAAAGAAGAGAAAGAAAGTATCTTTAACGTTATAATGATCTGTAATGGGTACGTTTTTTATAAATATTAAATATCGTAACGATTCGTGATAGATTTAAATTTGGTTTTATTAAAACTGGTTTAATTTAATTCTTTTTCAATTATATTTTATTAATTTTGTTTGAATTATACTTGATTTAGACATTACTTCGATCCTTACATACCAGTGATACCAGGAATCGAAAAATTTCCGGGTACGATACTGCACAGTCATTCATATCGAAAGTCAGAAGATTTTTCTGGCAAAAGCGTTTTAATATTGGGAGCAGCTGCTTCCGGAGTCGACATCGCTCTTGATTTGGCTAACCACGCATTTAGAATATATTTAAGCCATAATAATGAAAGGTATTTCCAATAATTTTGGAATATAGTTACTTAATTAATTTTTAGTGGAGAAATTAAAGCATCATATTTTCAATGCATATAGATTAAATAGCCCCTTACCACCAAACGTAATCGAGGTATTAGGTGTGGAAAAAATAGAGGAGGGGAATATTTTTTTAAAAGATCAAAATTCCATTACAGTGGACGTATTTATGTTTTGTACGGGGTATCGGTACAGTTTTCCATTTTTAGATGAAAATTGTGGAATACGAGTAGATAATAACTTCGTGACTCCTTTATATAAACATTTAATTAATATTGATCATCCTACAATGTGTATTGTTGGAGTGCCTACTGTCGTTGTTCCATTTCCTATGTTTCACATGCAAGTAATACGATTGATATATTAAATATTATATTAAACGTGTATATTAAATATTATTAAATATGCGAGTAACGGGTATATAGATGTAAATTTTCCAGATACAATATTTCCTTGCATTATTAGAGAAAAGAGCAAGTTTACCAACAAGATCAATTATGCTGGAAGAGTCGAAGGTAAAAACCTCGAAGAAAAGACATGCACACAAATTAAGTGACAAACAATGGGATTATAACAATGCGTTAGCTGATGCTGGAGGTTTCGACCGTTTGCCAAAATTCTATAAACTCGGATACGAAATGTGGTCAGCGCAAAGGAAAGCGAATCTTTTGAATTATAAGAGGGCTAGATTTGTATTATCCAAAGATCAAGAAACTATTGAGTTAGTTATACCGAAAGAAAGTGTATAATACTGTTAAATATAATAATACGATGTTATAAGCTTTTCATAATATTGAATTTAATAATGATACTGATATTGTACAAAGCCGATGATGAATGACTTGATCGATTTAGAATTTCTGATTCCACTGTCGGTTTCGAAACCGTGAAGCAAATTTATTAAAATTATTCTGCAATTTATAATGATCACATAGTTTTATTTTTAATCCATTCTACTAGCCCGATAACGTCGGTGTAAACGCCAGGTTCGTGTGATCCACCGCAATCGGGGCCCCACGAGGTTATACCGATCATGATACCCTTGTTAACCAATGGACCACCAGAATCTCCCTATAAAAGATCAATGATATTCAGAGTAAGTTAGACTCCAGAACAGAGTTAATATCTTTGATTGCTATAAAATATATTATGATTTACCTTGCACGAATCTTTTCCTCCTTCTGAAAATCCGTAACAAACCTGCCGCTCTGTTACTTCATATTTGCCTTTGTAGTCCGCCAAGCATTTCTCTCTCTTCATTTTCGGCACTATAACGTATTGCAGAGTCTCCGATAATACAGGATCGAAATCCTAAAAGTTTGTTTGTCTGCTACAATTCAACGTAAGAAATATAGAGCCCTTGAATAAAAATATTATTATGTCCAAGATATCGGCTATTTAATTCTTTCTGGGTTACAAGGGATGACCCGATTAACAAGTTAATATTGAACAGAGGATAGACCTTCTACGAATAAACTTACGATGAAGTAGCCCCAACCGGCGATTAAACCCCAATTTGTGTCAACGGTTTCACTGTCCTCAGGAAGCTTGACAGGTTGTGTCGCGTTGTTAAATTCAAACGGTGGATGTACCTTGAATACTGCAATATCGTAATCGTTGTTTCCTGCGTCGTAATTTTCGTGATAAGAAAGTGTCGTTACATTGTGAATAACACCACCAGTATCGAATTTGCTAGATCCACTACGGACGGTTATCGAAAATTCGGGATTGTCGATAAATCTATGTCAATCGGATCAATATTAAACACACAAAACGAAATTCAAAATCGAATTTGAAAAAGTTTTTTACTTACGGAACGACACAGTGAGCAGCAGTTACTCCCCACTCTCTATTGAGGATACCAGCACCGCATGCGTGTTCATTATTTGCTCTGTATGATAACTATTGCAGATAATCATTCCATTACTAACGTCGTTAGTTTTGTTTGTCAGTTACTCATTATCTCTAACGAATTTTATTATTTATTATTATTCATATCAGATGGAAGAAAGTGCTGTTATTGTATAAAGGTTAGTATAATAAGACACGTAGAAAGACGTGTTGCATAAGTTTAACATAAGTTTGTGAATGTAAATCTTTCAAATACATGGATATTTTCAGTTAATTTAAGAAAAAAAAAGATTTGATGACCGATATAATTATTTACCATATATGGAACTTCCGTAATATTGATAGGTGCTCCATCGACAATTCGATCTACCGCTGGCAGCTCCTGTCCCCTCGTCTTTGCTACAAATATTCGAAAGTCCCGCCAGAAGCATGTCTTTTAAGTTTTATTCGTCTATCATTATTATTTATTTTATGCATGAGATAAAGTTAAGACTTTATTTTATTGGTGTGCAAGAATGAAATATGTATGTATGTACATAAAATGACACAGGCGTATAAAAAGTTTGTAAATGAAAGTACTGAAAATAGGAATGCTAATCTGTCTTGTTCGACATACTGAAAAATGTATCTATATCCGCATACTTACATCCGAGCAGTAAAAGGGAAATTGCACAGAAAAGAAGTTCGTTCATATCGAACGTAGCTTGTTCGTAACTGTTTTTGCTTTATCCAGCGTAAAATGAGTTTTACGCACCGATTGCCCAATTTATCCCCGAAGCTTATCGGAAAATGAAACGCTTTTAACGTAATTATACGAGAATTTGTTGTAACGGTCGTAAAATTACTGTTTGCGAGGGGCGGTCGGTATCGTTATCGTTAGATTACACGCACAGGTTAAATGAGCAATTATTTAGAAATTAGTTTCGTAAGTTCGTGAAAAACAGACGTAATAATACTTATCGAAATATTTATCGAAAATTAGAATATGTATATAAATATCAAATAACATATATTATTTCTTATCTTCTTTTTGATCATTTTCCCATTTTGTTAAGAAATTATATAACAATTACAATTACAACAATTTTTTAGTGTGGGAACGTAAAAGAAATTGATTTCGAAGAAATATAAGAACTCGCGCAAAGTACATAGTTTAATAATTACAAAAAAGTAAAGGAACGAAGCATGGACACAAGTTATGAAGTGTCGAAGAAGCTTCATAAAGCTTGATTCGAGCCAATCGTTTTGCGAAACAATAGCTGGCAGGAGAGAACGTCGAATGGTTTTGTAGTTTGGTTGGTTCGCGTTAGTTCGGCGGTGCGGCGGTCTGGTGTCTAGTGAGCCGGCTGGTCGAGGGGTGGCGGTGCGGTAGTGTCGCGCCGAAACAACCCTCAGTCTAAAAGCTACCGCGG
The DNA here is from genome assembly GCF_905332965.1 of Bombus pascuorum. Taxonomy (NCBI): domain Eukaryota; kingdom Metazoa; phylum Arthropoda; class Insecta; order Hymenoptera; family Apidae; genus Bombus; species Bombus pascuorum. The sequence continues at coordinate 3,221,062 of NC_083498.1, forward strand.
TCGGGTGCGTGTCTTTACTGACGTCTTTCTGCGCGATTATCTGCCGCATACGTCCATTTACGTTTCTCTTAATTGTGTATTGTTCTGGACCTGACCTCGGATGCCCTACTCGAGTATCATAGTGCGGTTCTTTGTCGATCCAACAGATTGAAGGTCAAGTTAACTTCCGGAGCGAGTTGACGAATCAGCGGAGGAGTATCTAAACGGACGCGTTACCAGAGATCATCGTTTCGGTGAGTCTTTTGATCATGTGCCAGATATGCATTCGCCAGTGACATAACGAGAGTCTTTGAGGAATTTCTGGTCGGAAACGCGAACATTTGTTATAGATCGATAATCGTTGCGAGTCTTCGATCTGTGAAAAAATATTCTATTTTTCCCAAGTATCAAATTCTTGCAGTCATATAAAAATACTATTAAATGACATACTCTTTAATGTACTTGAATCTAATAAATTACTATATAAGTATTATAATAAATACAATAATCCGCAAATACTTTTTGTGGCCATTGTAGGTATTCGATTGCCTCATGACCTATCGCTTTTTATATCGAATTTTTCACTCTAGTTGCGTCTTCTTCGACATTGAAATGTAGGGCGTATATCTTATAACGCAGAATAAAATATAGCGTGTTTGGGCGCGATAAAAGAGTCTATTATTTGTTCTTGACTAAATAAAGCTGCTAAGTAAACACATGACTTTTGAATGTTAATGTTTAGTGTAGTAAATGAAGACGATATTTAACATTTTTTTTAATACCGTCTTGTTAATGTTATCTGACGTTATTTATTGACTGTTTTGTGCGATAGGCAAGTTAGGCACGTAGAAACAGTATATATGTGATATATAGGACGTAGTATATTAGAAATGAAACTAGCTAGTTCTTTTTTCTTTTAATCGATGTCAGTTTCGTCTAATTCGATCGAATTCAGTTGTCATGCGAAGAATCTTTCGATCGAAACGTTCCATTTGTTCGCCATTAGATCGATACTTATCGAATTGTTTATCGGATGTTAAGCAAGTATTTAAAGCTTCAATATATAGCGATACTTTGTTCATTATATGTATATGCAAAGAACCATCACAGAATTTTTCATTGAAACGATATCTTAGTTTGAAGACGATTTCGTTCTCAAAATTCGACAACGATTACATGTTCGTCTGATAAATATTCAGTGCCAAAAATAAGATCAGCTGAGCTTTGTTTAGGCTTTTTTTAACATGTTTAGCTTCTAGATAAATTCCAAACGTTGCGATTGTGACATCTTTGATGCGAATAAATCGGTCGAACGATTAACCTAAAATGATCGGAAACAAACACAATCGTGATATATAGAGCAAACATTGAAAGGTTAGGTTACGACAACTTTTTTTGGTATTGCATTTTTATAACTTGTTTCGACTTTCGATGAAATGAATTCAAAGGCAACCGGCAATTATATACGCTCTTTAACATTGATCCGTAAACAACGCGACTAAGAAATATTATCGATTTCTTCCTAGAATTACTAGTTAGAATGTGATATTCTACAAAAAATATATTTATTTACAGTGGTTAGGTTACGATGTTCGAAATATTCACATTGTACAATCGATTTTTCATCGTGTGTATGAAAAGCATTTTTGATATTATTATATATTATTAAAATGTGGATATTTATATACAAACTTTTATTGTTGTGAAAATAAGGAAAAGATTAGAATCTAGACAAAGATTTGTTCATCTACTAAATATTATAACGAATAGCGACTGTAACTTGGATATTTTATGTTTTCGTAAATTATATGTATTCTATATATTTTTGTATTTTTAATCTTTAACTATTAGTATGAGATTCTAGAAAAACGTTTATAAAGATTGTGATAATTTTGCTCTAAAATAACGCATAAAATAACATGTCATTAATCTTCAGTTAGATAGAGCTTTGTAATCATAACCTACAAATCAACATTAAAATTTTACAATGACATCTTAGAATCCCAGCGGAAAGTTAATATATTTTCATTTCACTTGGATGTAATTTGACTTTATAATTTTTCTGTAACTTCTAGACCGTATATCTCATATAATTTTGCAAATTACGTACATCCTACGCACAGCTATATCTGTCACTTTCTCACGAATGCACAAAAATCCGCAATCTGTATTATTTGCGAAGCGTTTAGTACGTTGGGTTTATTTCAGGTGTAGATTTTTCCTAAGAGCTTTAGGAAAGCTTAGCATGTCTCGTTGAGAACGATATGTAAGATACAAGTTAACAAGCTGCGAAAAAGAGCGAACAGTATAAGCATATGTGTATCGAAGATCGACGGACATGCTTTATATTTGTAGTTTTATAAAACATGCGATCGAGCTGCGCTCGAGGACACTCGAGGACGCTCGAGGATGCCCGAGGACGCTCGAACCACGCAGGTCTCGCTTCCTTCGGTATTAAGCACGTATGCGGTTAATTACGTTTTCAAAGATGAAGCTTTCGAGTGAGTCGTCGATGTTCCCGCCTGCATGCATATTCATTTATGCATATACAGCTTCGTCGACTTTATCGGTGTCTTACGTATGTTATGACCTTATGAACGGGGATTGCCTTTGCATTGTTGATAATACGAGAAAACGAATCACTTTCTAGAAACGGAAAGCCATTTAGATCGTTGTATTTCTTCGTTTCACCAGCAAATCCAGTTCCGTTCGATTTTCAATGAGGCTTCTTTATTATTCTCTGGTAACCTTTCGATGCGAGATATTTTCATTTTCGTGAATAATTCGGTTACGACGTAGTATGAATAAAATTAAGATAGCATTGCAATTAAAGGGTTGACAGGAATATTTCGAGCAAGCTGGTCCGATTGGGGTTGGCACGGGTTCCTAGAGTCGAGGTCAAAAGTTCACGCGCTCTCCGAGTGGCCAAACTACGTTTCACCTGCTGTACCTTACTGTTTTCTCTGATTCTGTTGGGAACGAGAGTAAATCAAAGATAATCATCGCGAGGAACGTTAAAAGTTATCGGTATATTTTTCCGAACTCTCGAACGGAACAAATTTTCGCGGCAAAAATGTTATTCCGCGACTGTTTCCCCTGTTTTTCTCTCTTCTCTCTTTTTGTGTTTTCTTTCTTCCCCTATTTTCCCTTTTTTAATGTCACGCTCTTCCATCGGCTTTATAAATATCAAGTCGGTCGACCTATAAATATTGAGTGGCTTCTATAAATATCGATTAAAAGTGTATGGGTACGTGCTAAATTATCATGCTTAACGGTCAATGAGATAATTGAATTTTCCTATAAAAGAACCATGTAAGGCCTAAAATATTGCGATAGAGCAGATTTTGATCGTCATCTTTATTAGACGGTTCTTTGTGACAATAGTAGAAAATTTTTTCTACATTATTAAATATATTGGATGATGTATAGTTGTATACTACGTGCAGACACATGTAATGCTAAATGTACTTACTCCAAAAAGTGTTGATTCGCGAATGAAGTGAAACGAACGTTTGAAAGAAATATTGGGGGAAAAATTAATTTGGGAAAATATAGAACTAGATTTCTTTAAAAACTTGAGGCTTCTCATACTTAATAGGTTGCAGACAGTTGTTTGTGAAGAAGGAAGATCGACGAAATGTTAACTATAAATGAATATTAATTCGATTATTATACATTTTCATTATGTAAATCTCGTCTTGGTGAAAGTTACAAAATAATTTTCTAATTTTAATATCATTTTATGATCAAAGAGCAGGAGGATTCTAATTAAGCACAGAGGTGATAAAAGTATTTTAAGTATTATAGGCATCAATGTTCAGTGGCATTATCTTTAACGCTTACATATTACGCACTTAAGCCGGCTATTCATGCTGTATACTAATCTTTTCTTAGATATATGTTTGCAGTAAATATCTTCTAATTTCTACCTATTACATTTTCACGTTAGTTTCACATTTTACCAATGCGGTAACCTCCCTCTCTTTCTCTAAGAATTTTAGGGTAGTTTTATAGTCATAAAGCACAGTGTATTATTGTACCGTAAGTGCATTTGCATTTGTGGTAACTCGACGCCCTCAGACCGTGCGACCATATGCATCCATGTGTATCGTTTCATCGCTTTGTATGCACAGCGATACACAGTGGAATTTCGCCAGTAAGAATGAAACTTTGCAAATCCTATCCAAATTCTATCTCCATTCAATGAAGTCGCTAATCGGATCAGGAATCGAGAAAATTGTCAAGATCCGTGAACCTTCCAATCTTCCGTTCGATATTTTAATCTCTCAATTCGCTTTGTTTCCGCCGTTCGCGAGACCAAACCGTTCTAACTTACCTGTCTGACTATGCATATTTCGTTATCCGTCAACCTGCCAGTTATCGCATATCCGGATGATCGATCGTTCAAAGTTCGACGAACGAGAGAAAGAAGACAAGAACGCAAACAGCCAAACGCACGAACAAGGACCCAGTCGATAAATTATTTTTAGAACGTTTGCTTGGCCAACGCGGAATTAACGATCGAACCTGGCAAACGAGGACGATACGATCGAGGTCAGTCGCGATTAACCTGCGAGGAAACGATACGTTTACCTTGAACGTTGGATTTTCCCTGCGGTAGCCCTTTAGCCGCGAAGAATACGCATCTTGTACAAGAGGATTCTTTTTCTCGATAAACTCGACAAAATATCATGTATGGAGGCCCTTTGTAACACTTAAACTGAAAATATTGCAAGTACAATGGCTCACGAAGCTATTTGAATATATACTACAGACCCCCCTCCCCTTCCCTCTCATCCCCCCCCCCAAAAAATCCCACAACGCATAAAAGTAATACACCGAGGAGTCCTGTTTTGCGGCCAAGTTTCAGGACAAAATACAACACACACAAGAATACACAAAAATCACGCACCAATGCGACTTAAACCCAAAAAAATAAACGCAAAAACCGAAAATCCACGACACATATTAGACCATGGCTACGTCGTACCGACGCGTATCGGTACTTTTGCCTAAACACACTATACTCAATTCATTGTTTATTGTGAATCTCAAAAATGTACAAAAAAATCAAATATTGGCTAAATAAACTATTTAAAAAAAAAAAAATATATACTACAGAAATATTTCACAATCTACGCTGTTTGCGTTATACGAATTGTTCGTAGAGCAAAGTGGTCGACTGCACTTTTTGAAAACTTTGTCTTCTATGGAGTTAACTAATTTGGCGGATCAGCGGCTCGTATAAAACGAAGCATTTCGATATTTTATTAGCAACGAGTCAGGACTACTGTAATCATACTGATAGAATTTGGGACTAATCTGAAAATGTATATAAAAGCGGTTTACTGCGAACATACAACTAACATAAAGTTGGTACACGGTATGAGTTATCGTGTTTAAGTACAACGCTAAATTAATAACGCATTTCATTCCAAACTCAACTGAAAAGGTAGCTTTGAGCTGGAATTATTTGACGATATATGGAATTAAAAAATTCGCTCTTTTATAAACGAAACGCGATTCATCGTGTTTTTCATCTGCATATTGAACGCGCGAGGTGTACGAATTAAAGATAAAACGTAATAAATCGTATCGATGCGACAGGGTCGCTGGCAGAATTGAAGGAACTTTGGCAAAGTGCGAACGTTTGACGCGATAACGTAAATCAACTGTTAATTGCGTGATACCGATGCACTGTTGTACAACCTCGTCGTTAATCCACCGATAACGTCGAGCTTTTTGTCATCGAGGACAACATTTCGGATTATTTGGCCAACGTTCCCGAAATCTTATTAATGGTTTTTCGCCCAATCGCGACGGAGCACAACCTGGAATTCCATAGAAGTCGCGTTTCCATGTTGTTTCAACGATACGATGCAATTTGTTAATGAAAGTCGCACTTTACCTTAGTTTCCGCCTCGAAGTGGAATAAGGTTAGAGCATTAGCCGAGATTGAATCAGAAACTCTGTTGGCTCTACCAAAGGAGAATTAATTTTGACTTTAACCGGATTCGTAGGAAGCGCGCGAGAATTGTTCGCTTGAAAAGGTTGCTTTGTTACGCGTACCGAGATATAACTAATAACAGTACCAAGTTCAATATGTTCATAAGCATCCGATGACGTTGATCGATTTGTAGTAACAGTATGTGAGTTTTAGTACTGTGTACGAATTAACGATGAATTAGCAATTGGAAGCATCATTTACTGTTCTTTTATGGAATCACTCAAGCGCAGAGGAAACAAGCCACTGTCGACTATTGTTCCATTAGTAACATTATCTATTATTTATTGATAACGCATCGATGCAAATGACAGATCTATATTCACGTGCTTCGACAATCCACAAGTGCGACGATAATAGCAAGCTAATAGTGATTATTAAGCGTTGCGAGAAAATACCTAGCAATTTCGATTCTTAATTTTCGAATAATTTGTGGCCTATCAATTTCTAAGCTTTCTGCAGATAAATTCTCTCCTACCTGTAGCTCGACAGTCAAACGAGTTCAAAATCAACGAATTAACGAATCCCTTGAATGGCCACACTTATAGATGCCAAGTTGTTCACCGTATATTAATTTCGATATGTCGACTAGATCTATACTTTGGAATAGCTTATCGGTTTCTTTATTAACGTCACGAGGGCACACGATTTTTTTAAAAGGAAAGAAGAGGAAGAAATATGCGGAGAAGGTTCGTAATACGCCAGAATAGGATCCAGCAGATCCGACAGAGCGAAGCGTTCTATACTCGTCAGAGAAATCAAATTTTATTGAATTTATCGTACCATACAAGTGCGTTATTTACGCATAATTCTTATTAGAGATAAAAGAGGAAGATCCAGTTTCGGGAAACTTTACGCTTCAACTCCAGTCTTGGAGATGATCCAATTGCTGAAGGCAGCAACCTCTGTGTGAACACCAGGGTAGCCGGGTCGGGCACAGCCGTAACCCCAGGACACTAGGCCAGCCAAACGTCCACCAATAGTCATGGGGCCGCCAGAGTCGCCTTGGCAAGCGTCCTTTCCTCCTTCTGGTATCGCCGCGCAGATTTGTCCCTCGGGCAACCCTCCGTACGATTTGTAGGCTTCGTTACAGGAGCTCTTGGATACGATAGGTACATCAACAGTTTTAAGGATCTCGGCAGTGCTACCACCTTCTCTCGTCGCACCCCATCCGGTGATTGTCGCGGTGATTCCCACGGCGGATTCTTCGTCTTGTTTGAAGATCTTGATAGGATTACGCGTTTTGTCCAACGTGAAAGGATTTGAAACTCGTAGCACGGCCACGTCGTTCATTGGTACTCCGCGCCAATTCGTCGTATAGTTCTCATGGACGATTATTTCAGCTACCTCGTGTGTGCTTCCGCCAACGGATTTGGTGGTCGTTCCGGCTTTCACGGTGATCCATTCGGGTGGATAAGCCATGCAGTGAGCAGCTGTTATCACCCATTTGTCCGAAATGATACTACCGCCACAGAAGCTCATGCCGAAACCTTGAAGGGACACTTGGTGCGGTACATCCTCGATTCTTGCGTCCGTTCCACCGATGATTTGCCCGGTTGGGAATAGGGGGTTCAAGATCGGTCTTTGCAACGGTGGGGTTGCTGGTGGAATAATAATTTTATCTTCGGTTTAAAGCATACGGGAAACGATTAAAATGATTTATGCAGGTTCACGCGTTTATGAACACGATTAAAGAAACGGTAGGTAGATTGCAGATATTTATATATACGTGGTACTTATATTTTTATGAGCACGGTTAAAGGAGTGGATTTTAAATACATTTAACGAATAGCGTGGGATTTTATAAATAGCCGAATTAAGTAGAAAAGCATCGGGTGTTATAAGAAGCGTTGACTTTGTAGATTTCTAATATCTTTATCAAGGGCTTGGAAGATTTTACCAAATATTTTCAATTGCAATTTTGTACATAAACGTTAGCAGCAGAAAGCGATCGAATCAAGCATCGCAAAGTCAATCAGATATTTCGGTAAATAACGAGTTATTAAATATCTTAAGTTACAATTTTTTTAGATGAATTTGGGTAGTGAAAAGTGAATGAATATCGTTGAGAATAAAGAACTTACCTGTCGCGGCAGCCAACAAGGCGAGTAAACTCAGTTGTGTGAACATCTTGCTTGCCAAGGAGTTGCAATGTTTGTCTGCCTTTCTACAGAATTTGTGGTGTATTTATATGAAAATGAGTCACAAACAATAAATATATCGAACAAAAGGTATTATACGTGGCATCGATAAGAGTAAGAACCAGAATTCGTAAAGCCACCGTACTTTACGCGGATTTGGTATGAAATCAGTCGTATCAATCAAAATTTATCGTTCTGACGGTAAGCTTTCTTCTTAATTTTTTGGTTTCATTTTACCTGTTTACGTTTAATTTATGCTTTTTCATTAAAAAGGTATAATAACGCATGCATATGCTGATGTATACATATTCGTTATAAATTATTATGGGCCGTGGACGTGTATTTTTATATCTTTATTAGCATAACAAAGAAAGTGGTAAATTTATTAAAATTTATTTATTTTGTTTATTTAAATTTGAGACTTGTCCTATCCGCTATGTAACAAGTATTTTAAATTTATAATATAAAAATCTGTAGTCTATTAATAAATATATCTTGGTATTCATAGAACTCTAATCTAAATCCCGATAAAAATTTTGGGATTAATTTGATAAAAAAGGTTCCAAGTCCGTTCAAAATCTAAATCTGTGTTTAGTCGTTTATAGACAGCATTGTTTATAATAGTGATAGAGTAAAACGCAGTAAATACAGGCAAGAAGAACATCTAATTTTATTATACCGGCACGAGATTATCGTTATAATATCGAATACAAAGATCATACGGGTGATAATTGGATTTTTGCTGATTTTTTTTTATTTCGATGTCGCTTGCAATTAATGACTAATACATTTGAAAAGAAAAAATATGCTTTTATGTTATATGTTTCATAAGGATATGTCAGTTTAAAAATAAATGAATCCTTTGTAAATGATCAAAGGTATGTTTAATATTACGATAATCGACAGTTTTGAAAAGTTCACTACGATATAAAAATACAGATTTAATTTTACTAGCAAGTAAAATTACGTTTTAAAATTATTTATCACATTCTTCATTTATGATCCTTACGCGGATTTTTTGTGGTTTAACGTTTCAAACGTTAATAGTAACGTTAACGTTCAATAGTAATACGTAACGTTCAATAGTATAGTTAACGTTCAATAGTAATACTTAAATGTTTTAATAATTTCTTAACGATATTTTAGACTTATGCAAATTTTCACGTAATGATCAATGAAATAAATAAAGATCAAATTAATCGAAATTAATACCTTCTGTCATAGATACAATCTATGCACGTACATTATACTTAATCTCCAAATGGAAATCGCTATATAAATTATTAATTCTGTCGCGTGAGCGGTATTAAAATTGTGACAGTTACATTGATACTTAATCCTGATATGATTTTACGAATACTACGATGAAGATTCTAAAAGCTTGAGTAGCAATCTTATCGTAGATCGTCTGGATTGACTGTATATTCTAATTTGTAAGATGTAACGACTAGTGGTCGACTAATCGATTAAGTCGACTATTCGGAAACTTTTCTAGACGATGACTAGTCGGCAAGATTGATCGGCCTTAGATTTGTATTTACTCATAGCTTGATACAGCGTGGAAATAAAAATACAATGTCCTTTCTTTACTGTCATTAGTCTAATTTTAATATTTTTTAATATATAGTAATGTAGTATACTTATTTATAGGTATGTAACATAATTGTTACATTAAGAAATAAAAAATAAGTATTTGTTTTTATTGAAATAAAATAAATAAGTTAACCAATTAAGGATTATATATAACTTAATTATTGTAAAATAATAATTAAGGACTAGGCACCATTATTTTTTAATTTTATCATAAAAAAAATCTTCAAGATTTTATAAATAATAAAATAAAATATAATAATCAATAATAAATAAAATAAATATAACAATGATAAAAAAATTTCTCTTTGGATTAGCAATATTAAACAATCATAGATTTGACGCGTTTTGTAGCGGCCTTTAAAAATGATAAGCAGAGACGACTAGTCAGCTTCTTAGAAGCAGATTAATCGGTTAGTCGGCTAGTCGGCCAAAAGCCTAGTCGGTTGGTCGGCCAAAAGCTTGGTCGGTTAGTCGGCCAGAACCCTAGTCGGCTAGTTGGCTAAAACCCTAGTCGGCATAACTCTATTAATTTGATTTGACTGTTTCTACATGTCAAAAGGAAGAAAGTCACACATTTAATTTACACACATTATGTTCGTTGAAAACAAATTTATGAGATTTTCATATAGATTTTCAGATTGATCTAAAATCTTATCAATATAACCACCACGATAGTTAGTATTTCAATACAATTGATACAATTTTAAGAAATTTCGTAGGTTAACACATCTGATATATTAGGTCGTCCGAAAAGTTTCTTTCGTTTTATAAGGAAATAATGCATGTACAACATTTTCCGTTTTATATTATTTTATCGAATTACGTATGATCCATTTTGTTCTATTAAAATAAAGATCACAATGTTCGACAGATTAAGTTTCATTTTTGTATAAAAATGCATCGTTGTAAAAGACGGGTCTGTAAAAGAGAGACACTATTTGGACATTTATCAGCCCTTCTGTTCTGAATGTAGTATTTTCACGAGTCATTATACCTACTACATTGTTCAACTTGAATAAAAGGAAGCAAGGTTGTGATAATAAAACAACATTTATTTTCTGTACAGTCGCTATTTACATGGCTGATGGATATTATTACAAAATTTACTCTCTGTTACATATGAAATTCCGTTTAATCTCCGCGCGTTAATAACAAATCTTGAAAAAGATAAATAGAGAGAAAGAAAGTTTTCTACGAATCTGTATCATTTGTCCTTAAATTTGCATGTACATGTATACCGTATCTACAGTATACCACGATTAGAATCGTTATCAACACGATTTGTGCACCGATTCGTCGAGTATTTTTTTAACTGGAGAAAAGGGTTGTTCGCGAGTTAGATACGAGCGTGTTGCTTGATCCATGAGCTATAGTGGGAAACGTCGGTGTAAACGCCTGGATACTTAGGAGTTCCGCAGCCCATACCCCAAGAGACGATTCCCACGAGTTTGCCATTGAGAACAAAGGGGCCACCAGAGTCACCTTGGCAAGAGTCTTTGCCTCCCTTCGGAACTCCAGCGCAAATTTCCCACTGAGGAATTCCGCCGACCTCCTTGTACGCTGCGTTGCACGACGGTCTCGAGATTATAGGAACCGATACCTTGCGGAGACGCGCCGGAAGCTGACCGGATTCGGTGGTACCCCAACCGGTGATCAATCCGTATTTGTTAACAAGAGCATCGGGATTTCCTTGATACAGTGATACAGGTTTCCTGGCGTTGTTGAATTGGAACTCGCCCACCACACGAAGCAGGGCGACATCGTTCGACGGGATACCGTGACGATCGCTGCCATAGTTTTCGTGTCTGATCACTTGCTGAACTCGATGCACTGAACCACCGGAATTGACGTCGGTCGAACCGGAACGTACGAGGTAGCCGCTGGCTGGGAAATCGGTGCAATGTCCAGCGGTTAGCACCCAGTTCTTAGCGATTATGCTACCTCCGCAGAAGTGGCGACCATTGTGTTGCAAGCTCACTTGGTACGGCGCTGCCTCGATGGTCGTTTCCTCGCCACCTACGATGCGACCGTCCATTCGCTGGACGAGGTGGTGCACCGTCTGGTTTGTTATCGGATTCCCTGAAACACAGAGGCAGAGAGCTTTAACGAGACTATAACGAGCTGTGTAATTGATCTTTGTCGATGTAAGAACTCGTGACAAATGTGATCCCTATTGAGGAGAGGAGTAGAGTAATCTTATCACACAATTTTTGTGAGTAACTGTAAGGCGCTGTAATTGTAACGCGGCAGAATTATATTTAATTAAATAGTCAAGTTTCGAAGCTCGTGGTAGAAGTCTTTATGGATTAATTTTCGATCACGTATACGTGAGAAATTTGAAAGTGCAAAAATTCATACAGCGTGCATAATATGTAGAGATATATAAATATCCATATTATAGCATTCGTTACATCATTTAATCGAACTCATGAAAATATACAGCATGTCGCTTGTCGATTTACTAATATTATTAGTTCGTAAATTATTGCGCAAGAGTCGCAAAATAGTCGATTGTTTTAGTTGACTTATAAAGTAAAAGATTAAATACAGTAAAATTCCTTGGTATTTTATTACAGTAAATGTAACAGGCAGATGTCCTAATAGTGGTGTATATGTTAACTTACCGGCCACTAGGGCAACGAAAGCGAGAAGCACGGTGAGTCTGTGCATCCTGAGAGTTACTTCCACTTTCATCGATGACAGAGCTTGATGTGTAATACAGAATTGATATCCGTCGGGTTTTTATAGCGAAAATCAGTAGCTTTTAAAATAGACTATCGCACACTCTTGAAACTAATCTGAAATCTTTTTCTTGAATCGTCCGATGAGCTTATCTCGAATCACTTTTTCGTTCGATATTAATAGATTTCTGCGCTGCAGAGGAGGTCAAGAGACGCGCAGTTAAACTATTATCGATGGCTTTTAATCTAGTTTTCGAGAGAGCTATCGATCAATCGATGCTGAGGCTCAATTATTACGCACGTGTCACTAGGCGAGTCCGAAACGTCATCACGATCTTTCCGTTTCAATTCGAGTTCCTCCCTTCGCTTCTTGATTAATTTTCAATCTGTCGAAATCTGCCGATCAAATCTGATCATCTTACCACTTCGAAATATTTCGCTTATTACTTTCCTTTATCGATTAATTGTATCTCATCGGACGTTCGTTCAAGTGGGGGTAAAAAAATTGTCATCGTGTATTTATTTTGATTCAGATAACCGTAATTTTTCGCAATTATTTTTACGTTCCGATGTTTCTAGTCAACTTTGTCTCGTTTCCTCCAATTTCGCACAATAATTGCAAATCCTCAGCGTAAAATTCTAACGAAACGTCGAGTCGATAAGAATTCTATCTCAAACTCGAAAAAGTCTTTTCAATGATAGAAAAATACGATCTGGTTGATAACCCCCCAGAAAGGGGTTTAAGTCGTTTCCAGGTTGTGACAGATTTCATTGACGCGTGAAATTTTACAACTCGTCTCTGCGTGTCAATCCTTTATCCTTCGTTACTGACCTACATTGATAAAAATAAAGCAAAGTGCACGTTCGCCAGGAAAATCTCAACGATAGTAGTGGATAGTTGCGGTTTAATGACTTGCTACTTGCTACTTGGTGCTTACTGTGTTACTTTCACCAATACCGTGTTCCTCTTAAACGATCATTTACGAATTAATAATATCAGCAAATTATTAAGCGGCATCTCCTATATTATACGTTTCCTAATTTTTCTTACGATCACACCACGATAGTCACGCGATTCCTAATTTGTAACATTTTCTTGCAAAATTTCACTTTATTCATTACGAAATTTACCATTGTCTTTTTGCAAGAAAAATGTATTAACGACGATAATTTCTGATTTGTTGCTTGTAAAATTTCGATAACGATATTAGTTCGATCGAACTAAAGACAGTGCTGATACTCTTAAAAAGATAAAATGCCCGTTCTTTTTACATGAGCTTCGGTGCTTTCTCTTCTACGTAAGCATTGTACAGTGTTGATGAATATGGAGGGGGTCGATATAGTTCAATCGATAGTGAGGAATTGGAACATGTAGAGAAGGAGTAGCTCTTTCGAGGCGTCTGTAATATAATATATCGCACGATATTCGTTGGACTGAAATCAAGCCGGTTTAATATTTCATCTTCCTAGCGTACGTATTCTGAATGTTGAACGGTTACATGTACATGTATACGATCGGAAAATAGAACGGTAACGATTCGATAGTGTACACGTTGACGCGCGACATACATACATGATTCGAAGGTTGTACAAAGTGGAAAATATCGAAGTTTTAACCGCGGTGGTGAGTATCGCGTGTTGTCGAGCGATGATGAACGATGCGTAAAATCGCCAGGGTTTCCTAAGCCGAATAGCTTAAAGTAGCACTAACTGCTATAGACAGTCAATCGCCGTCAAAGTTATTCTTTTTGTTTTAAATCACTTTCTGTAACGTCACCACAGTATCGCATAATTCCTGGCTTTCTTAAATCCCTATACTCTTGGTGATAAGTGCATGCAGCTTGGTTTTCTAAGTAAAGTTATACGAATAAACTAATGTTGTAATGTAGTGTGGATCGATAAATATTTTAGTATCGACTTGGTGTTAACTTATCGTTAACTTATTGTTCATTCGACTTGTATTATTAAGCAAAGTACCGTGTCTGCGCTACAAGGCAATGGGCGCACTGGCAACGATCTGTCGCCGTACAGTTTTGTCGCTTACGAAGAGAACATTCAGTTTATATTTTATAATAGCGCGTTTGACGACGCGGCTGCAGTACGATTTTGTTGTTGAAATTGAACTTTCGATTGATGCGAGCGAGAGCGATAAATTGTCGCTAGTGCGCGCATTGCCTCGCGGCACAGACACGGCACTTCGGTTCTTGTGAAAATTAAATGCTATATATTTTGCAATTTCTCTTGTATAATTCAACTTTGAAGTTTGCGGACGCACAAAACGTTAAAAAAGCTCGTAACAGGTGTTGAAAAAAAATCCCTATTTATTTAATTTTATATTTAATTTTGCTTCAGAATTATAAGAATGAAGCATTCGTTGTAGTATTTATAAAGAACGATACAAATTTCTGTTTAGCCTCCATTTCTCTACTCGTTGCCAGAAAAATTTCAATTTCTACAAAACGTCCGCATCTTAGAGCGTATGCTATTGTGATGGAATTTCGAATTGGCATTTGACGAATTTTTCTATGAATCTTCTTCCTTATCTTGCTCAACACCCAGCGCTCTTCTATGTAATCTATGTCCCGAAAAGAGAAATGGGACGAGTATTTTCTGTTGATGACGATACTCGAAAATACATTTTCTTTTTCTCTCTCTCTTTCTCTCTCGCTTTCCCAGTAAGCTCGCTGACATTTTTACATTTTTTACGAGTAACAGCGTTGCTTGGCCAGCTAAGGGGATGAAACTCTGCAACAGCTATATAAATAATAAATATCCTCTTACGTATTACGCCGAGGAATAATCCTGCTGTGTTCTTTACCTTCTTCGTGCCTTCTACGGTAGAAAACAAAACTTCATTATTTCCTTCACCTCGAATACCGAATATCTTTAATTATGCTGCGTTCGTTCTCCATTAATTAAGAAATTAATTGTGCCATATCGCTGTGTGCACTCGCAATTTCGCGAAGGATATTTGTCAAACTTGCTGACTGGCTTGTCGGACGAAGATCGCTAACATTGACACGAGCGTTCTGAACTCTCTTGGCAATACCAAACTCGAATCTTTGTGAAAATGTGCATTTTACTGAACATATCGAGCATCGTCCCTAGCAAAAGAGAAGCAAGCCAGGTTTTTCCTGTAAACGAGACTCTACTAGTTTATCCCAATAAACTGTATCTATCAGATAACTGTACAAAAGTGAAGGAACTCGTCTTTTAACAAATCAGATGTGGGTAACATAACGAAAACTATTACGAAAAAAGTTAAACTGAATATAAAATACGGTACAAGTTCGTTCGTCCGGCAAAATGTTCCGGGTAACCGACGAGTTCGGATAATAGAGAAACACTTGCAACCCCAACCAACTGCTGCTACGAGTCTCGATAATAGAGGTTGACGTTCGGATAACCGATGTTGAGCAACATTTCTCACGCAAATTGTGTTAAATTATATATCAGCTTGGACAAAACACAACGACTTCTGGGTACGCGTTAAAACTGAATAACTGAAAGTACTTACGAGCGTAGTTCGGATAATAAAGGCTCAGGTACGAGTTCATATAACCGACAGTAAACAAAAATTGGCTCGTTCGGTGTTGGGATAAATGAACTTCTACTGCATTTCATTTTTCTATACTTACGTCTCGGAAGGTTTTGTCTTGAAATTTTTCACTGGCGCGTTAAGAAATATGGTTTGCTACGTATGAAGAGAACGATCATTTTTCCCCGGAAAGAAGATGCGCGAACAACTGCATCGCGTTTATGCGAGATATGCGGAACTCATCTTAAAATTCTAAATATTTGGGTAGACACGAAGACGATTGGTTCTATTCCAAGAAATAGGTCATCGTTGCTGCAGCATAGGTAAAATACAAGCGAAAATTATTATCATGTATCGTTGGTTATCGCGAACAAAAGCACGAACCATTAGTTTGCTAGCGCATTAACACGTGTACCAAGTCGTTATAATTCAAGATTCTTTGCCTCAGGCTCTATTAATCGCTCGCGTAAAGTTGCAGATACGTTTGGCAATGTATCAAACCTTTTCTTCGATTCAGAATTTCCATTCTCAAACTTTCGTAGGTATTTGCACACTTGGTACAATTTGTTGTTTAACCAAATGATCGTTTTTCGATCTTTAATCAAAGATCATTTCAATTAAAAATCACTTTAACACGTTTATACATATTGAACAGACGCGGCTTAGAGACATTTAACTGCATTGAACTCAGGTGTCTATATGAGACGAGTTTTCATTCAGCTACAGTTACTGTATAGTAAAAGTATATTATCTTTCACATTAATTAATAACAACTATTTTTTTCAACAATATTTATGAAGTATATAGATTGTAGAGTTTAAGGGATTTTCGGGGGAATATTTCATCCGCCATTCTTGTAGCATTTCCAATAATCTCACAAAATAATGTTTAAAACAAAGATTAGTCAGCTTCGAATTGCCTTGAATTTGCAATAAAAAACTCTTTGAAAAATTGACTTTTTCAATAAAAAGTTACCTTGATTTTTGCAGATGGCACTGTGTATTTTTTGATTTGATAGGGTTGCAGCTGACCCCGAGACGGATTCAACGACTTACTGTATTACGACCTATGAATACGTAATTTGGTTGAAATAAAATTATTTTCCATATTAATGTTTCTAATTGCAAAAAGATGCGAGGGCGATAGTGTAGCGTGTCGCTGAATTCGTCTTAGTGTCAGCTACAACCCTATCAAGTCGAAAATACACAGTGCCATGTGCAAAAATCAAGGTGACTTTTTATTGAAGAAGCAAATTTTTGAAAAATTCTTTTTATTGCTGTTCGTAGCCAAGTTTCGAGTTTGTTTAACTTTTGCTTGAAACATCTCTTTGTGAGATTATTAGAAATGCTGCATATTCTTAATCTCTGCAGCCTGTTACGGTTACCCGAGATAAAAAATCCATATCCAAAATTAGCAACTTACTTTCGCTACTGACAATAACGTGGAATCGTCGAATATTTCTTAAGGAGCGTCGTTCAGGCGATCAATATTATTGTCAATATTTAAGGTTCTCAACATTATTGTACATAAAAGATCCTCTAGACAATCAGTATATATATATTATCGATACAATGTTAAGAACTTTAAATATTGACAATGGTATTGACAATAATATTAATCGCCTGAATGCTATTTTGTATACTAATGGACTTTATCTCATAAATTAAATACACGAATACGTAATTTTGCAAACTATTCCATATTTAATATTCCATATTTATCATGTGATAGAATGAAATGATATTTCATCGTCGTCGGTAGAATTTTCTTTCTTTCAACTTCGAAACGCTGTTATAAGAACTCGGCTATGTTGGTTCAGCAGTAAATGTTTGAATTAATCTTGAGCGATACTGTTGTCTCTTGTACATTGCTCGTCGTAAAACCATGAGTCGGTTCGTCAACTATTCAGGGTTGTGTGTACAGGAAATTCTTTGAAGCAGGCAATTCAGTTAAAAATAAATCACCTGTTTTTCACTGAAAAAATATTTTCTAACACATTTGTTCATTTTCTTTTCTTTTACGAATGATATTTCATTCGTTTATTTCATTCATTTTTCATATTCTCGTATACCTCTCCATTCATAAGTATGAAAATGGAAAATAAGAAAGGGCAGAAAATACATCATTGATTATTATGAATTAGCAATATAGAGTTTATCTAATGTTGCTCTCTTTACTTAGACTGTCCTACCTAAAGCTTTTCCATTTTTTAAGATACGTTGGAATTTTCCAGTGAAACGTTTGCAGAAAATCGAAGCAATTTTTTTTCGATCAGGATAAACATTTACGAGGAAGAAATTCAAGGATGAAATTTCATTTCGATTTTTAATAATCCAGTTTACTCGTGAAGGGTTGAAATCACAGAATTGCGAGCATCGATATATCGTAGAGAAACTTTTTTCTACATATTCGAAATCTTGACGACTGTTTAATCTTTGAGCATCTAGGTTAATTACCGTGTTCTTTATGAGATCTGCAGACAACCTGATACGCTAGAGCCTCCCTTAACAGAACGAACAGGGAGACAAAAGCGTTCGGATAATAGAAGAATTCCTTTTCTGATATGAAATTTTATTTAATTATGTGCAGATTAGAATTGACTGATAGATTCTTGAAATATTTATGAATCGCACATTATTTTGCCTGCCAAGTCACATAATTTCTTCGGGATAAATAACTGCATAGAGTTAGATTAGAGTTGTTTTTGTGCTTCGAACCGTTGAAACTTTACCCAATATTACGAATGCTTCGTCATTTCTTCATTATTTTCGTTTGCTGTATCCATTTTTTTCCATTTTAATAAAATCGCCGTTATCATCGTCTTTATCGCAATGATACCATTCTATTATATCAGTATATCTAAGGTTTTTCTATAGTTAAGCGTTGTATTACCCAGATATCTGAGATAATTTTCAATATCATGTTTTTTAATATCTCTGATTTTTCAACATCATGTATCTTTACCAATTTTGTCATTATTATAGCCATTTTTGTGTCTTAAGCGTTTCGATAATTATACGATAAACTACACTCCAAGTGAATATCCTCCATTCGTTTTATTCGATGTACGTCTGGAATTTCCGAAAGATTGTGAAATTTTTTGACACGACGAAACATTGATTGTAGCCATTTCGAGCACCTTCCGCGAAGATAAGCTGTTGCGGATTTCTGTAACACGAAAGTGGGTAGCTACAAGTCTGAAACAGGGTCGAGTAGGACACGCGTTTGTATGGACTTTTTACATTGCTTTTGCGTCCCCTGTTCATTTCCGAAGTGGGTGTCGCGTGTTATGAAACGGCCTGTATATTGTGCGTTTGTATTAATCATTCAGTAGACGAAGAAGGAGAATGACCCGAGTGGCGATTCTGACAAGCGTATCGTTCCCTTTCATGGCTATTACGCGTAACGCGACATGTAAAACGATGGGATGAATAGAATTTCCGTAGGATTAACGGCGAAGTTTGTATCGGTTTTTAAAGCTGCTCGTTTAAAAGTTAAGCTCACGTTGTAGGTGGGTTCTGTATGGAAAATGTTGCAGCAACAACCATTGGGGGTAAAGCGTGGATTTTCTCGGCGTTCGCCTCAATTGTGAGAGAAGTTTTATCGAGAGCTGTCAGAGACTGCCAGTGACGAGTCAGGCCATTCTACCGTGTTTCCGGTCTATCAATGACACAGCTGGATTTCGTTTCCGCTTGTCGAGCGTGCACCCATTGCAGCTGAGACGCGAATAAAATTAGCGGTGTCAAGACTGAAATCCCTAAAGCTAACGAAATAACGAGTTCGATATACAAATTTCATTTCAGACTACAGAAAGACGTGCGTCTTGACAATGTGACAAGTAGGATATACAGAGTAATGATGGCGCAATCGACGAAAGAGTAATTCTATGTGAAATATATACAAAATAAGCGAACAAAAATAAGCTGGCAGGTAGTGGAAACGGCTATCCACCAAGTTTCGTCAAATACATATTTTTATAATACAGATTCTAAATATTAATACGAATCAAGTACACATAACACTGGGGTATTGTTGTTGTTGCATAGTATCTAGTAGACTTTTGTAATAAAAATTCTACATATCTTGCATGGCATATTCTTCTTAGCCTGCATTGTGTTGTTGCAGCTAACGAGAGTAAGTACTATTTGTGTCATTAGAGTAGGTAGCGTGTAGGTAGCTTGAATAGGTAGCGAGAAAAAGCACTGAATGAAATTATTGATCTATTATACCCAAGGGATGACTCGCATAATGTCAGAATTTGGAGAATGCTCACGAGAACGTATGAATGCACCAACTACTAATAGTTTGATTAAGCTTCGATCGTATCTACTTCCACTTACTACTACTACTACTTATTGTCCATTTATTTTTGTCCGCGACTGTACTTGACAAATTTTAACAAACTCAATTTCCTCGAGAACGAAACGTCGTGCGAGAAGTCCTTCTTTTGTATTTTCCACTTATTTCTTCACGCAGAATCGCTTCCTTGTCGGTTATACGATACCGTGATCAGTGGGACCCGCTGGATTTCAGATTAAAAATCTGAACGCAAGCGTTGTGAACGCGAACGCTGAAGGAATCGGATTCAAAGGAAGACGACAGAAGGAACGGACCGTTCGTATTGTTCGTCGAGTGTGAAAGAAGAGAAAGAGAACGTAAGTCGAACACGGTATTATGGCTCGACCTCGGTTGACCCGAAATGAAAGCTAAGAGGAGGGGGTAGGAGAGAGCTTGATTCTCTGTCTACCCTGTGACGTCAGAGGGTGGAAAAGCGAAAGAGTAGGAGAGGGAGAAGGTTGCTGCGTATAACGGTATCGAAGACTGACCGACCCCATTTACCACCGCTTTTAGTTCCCACTTTGGCCCAGGAGTATTAGCCTCCATGATTCTCGTGAAAGGATACAGAGAAATACTCGAAAGCTATTAGGTTCAAGAGCTTTTCGTCTAAATAAATCATTGCATTATCCTTATTTTCATCGAGCTTCGGGCTACCACTAGCTTTTAATCGGAATTAACGTTTACACGTACCATTACAATCGAAATTTTCAATTAATATGTAATTAGCGTGTGACGTTCATTCTGTCACGCTGATCAAATACAGTAGCCGGCAAAGGTATTTGAATATTTATACAAACAATTTCTCAATTTATTATTCGTGCCGTACAAAGGACTTTGTACAATACGCGACACGGTACGATTATTACGAACACATTGCTAAAATTTGAAATAAATCATTTCGAAACTGAAGACATAAATACATACGTAGTACATTATATGCTTAACGTACCTTACATATGCATAGAATGATGAAATTAAACATTTATCGCAGAAAATTTTTAAGTGAAATTTTGCTAATAAAACAAATTATGGAATATTTATAAAGTCTATGAATGGAACTTCAAAATGTTTTCTATAATAACGCGCATAACACGATCGTAAAAGTTTCTGTATGTTTCAAATACCGTCGTGAGTCGTCACGTTAACGAACAACTGGTAAGTGCATGCAGAGTGACACGATACCTCGCGATCATATATTTCCTATCGTTGACTTTCGTTTGTATCAGAGGTTGTTCAAGAATACCAAGCGTAAATAATTAGCAGGCGATGAAGGAATTGATATTCAGATGGAAAATCAACCTCGTTATTTAATTACCAATGCCGGTACAGCTGTGCCAAGTCTTGTTGGGATCGGTGCGAGTCTCTGTGTTGTGAGTTATTTTAAGAATGTACGAAGGACACTCAGCTAAATCACGAAAATACTGTTTATGGGGTCAAGGCCGCCCATTTAATATGTATCTCGTTCATTTATAATAACTGCAAATTTTAACCTTTTGCACGCAGTAAAGTTTCTCGAAGCAAGTATCGCGTCAGTCGGAGCCAGTACGAGGCTAAGCTATCTAAACATTGGCTCGTTAAAAAATGAATATTACTGCTCGTAAAACGGCTGAACGTTCTCGTCGAAACGTAGTTTTCATCGTGGTGAATTGTAATTTTTACGTGATCGTAACTTCTTGCACGAGAACTAGGAAGAAAAAGGATTTAATGAGATTGTCCGAGAAATTGTTTGATATATTGTATTGCTCTGAAATTTCGTAGTCAAATTTCGGAAACATTTGAAGGTATTTACAACAGTCAATGTATCGTTAAAAAATATATGCATCTTTTCTACCGATAAGCTTTAGTTATTTTTTGAACAGCCTCGTGGTCTCTTCTTGTCGAAACACTTTCCAAGCAACGTAATACAATTTTCGACGCTTCCTTCGCTCTCGATTAATCGATGACACAGTAGTGCTCTTCGGTTTTGGCGTTGAAATTTCTAACAGGCTGCGATCTTTCATGCAATTTACCCGGAGGTTGCGTTATCGTTACGCGTTAATCGATGCTGCACGTGCAAAACGAGAACACGTTCGGGATTATAATCGTGATTACAACTTGCTTGCTTCGTATAATAATGCTATCACCCTGGTTACCAATTGCTCCATTAATTATAACGTTCAGTAATGGTGTTTCAAGTGTGCACTCGGTGAAATTTCGTCGTTGCGATTAAACGAAACAAGATTTTTATCACCAGCATGAAATGAAAAATTTGAACGATTGTGTTGCTTGTGTTCTCGTGTCATCAGATCGGTGTAAGCAGTACGTGCGAATTGTAACATGTAATTGGAGATTACTATCGATCGTTAATTTAATTTATCTGCGAAGATGAGTACTCTTGTACGTTTAATGAAGGAATTAATCAGAAGTATCTAACGATAAGCTTGACGCGTTGATACGCTTGACGCGATTACGAAACTGTGGCGTGCAAGGATTCTTTTTCATTTGCTCAATCTACGCAACATTTCGATGCAAACGATACACACAAACGAATCGACAGAGTGACGATTATCTGATTGTTATTCATAACGATGATACCATTACGTTATTCATAACGTTGATCGGGATATTTATAGGGAAAAGTATCGCTGCTATTATACGTAACTTGCGTCCATGGAAGTTTGCAGTTTCCATTTATAACATTCATCTATAGTGGCTATCGTTATAATTTCTAAATGTTCGATCATTAAAAAAATAACGAAAACGTTTTAGTCCATTCTGTCCATTGAATTTTACAACTTACGTTTATAACATTGGCCTATAATGGCCGTCATTAATTTCTAAATGTTTGTTCATTAAGGGAATAATGAAAATATTTTATTGCTATCTTCGGTAAGCTTTGAAAACACGATTTACAATCAACTTATACAACTACGTTATATTTACTACAACATTGATAGCCTATTTACACGGTGAAGAGGCAAAATTTACGTAGCATTTTTATATAAATAAGATAAAAGTTAATCTGAAGAAAAATTCAACTGGTGGAGATTAAGTTGAAAATGCGTACACCTGTACCGGTAAAGAACAACGGATTTCGATATAACTTCGTACGTATTGTATTTTGATCGCATCGGCATTTCTGAAATCGGATATATCAATTCTTTTGGAAGTATTACCTCGATTCGTAAATCGAATATTTTTGCGATACGTTCTTAAAAAAAGTATTTGTTGGATCTAGAGTAACATACAGCAACGAGCGCATAAACGAGGGAAGTCTTAATAAGTGGAAAAATTCAACGTAATTCAGTTTGTAATTACCGTTGCGTAGAATAAAAATTCAAGCGTCCTCCAAAAGTGTATTTTTACATCCCACATTATAGGAAAAAAGTAACCAAATTTTCTATAATACAATGAAATTTTCGAGCAAGCGGCTTTCCTTTCACCCATACTTTCGCCACTGTACGAATAAAATGTTCTCGTTCATGCAAATACGTATCGATCCAGAACGCTGGTTAAATTCTGACGAAAGATAAAGACAGTTTCGAGCCTCTTTTACACAATGTTTGCGATAAAATAAAGATGTGCTACATATTATACGTAGGATATCCATATATACACATGTAATTGTTCCGCTTTACAGAAATACGGCATAAGCTTTAAGACATAAGACAGAAGGAAACTACGAGTAGACAATTATGGGGATAATGGGACGTATCTCCGCCCTATAGTGTCATCTCGTAATGTCTGCTTTTTAACGGGATAGTCGTTTTTGAAGAAGCACGTAAAATGGTAGAGCAGGGCTTCTTCAAGCGGGTTATTAACCCCATTTTCTTTCTCTATAGTCAACTTGCTCCTTATTACACTAAATTGCCACTCGTACACGATGTCGAAGTTTCGCTTTTCGTTTCTTATAGCGTGATCGTAAAATTGGCCAATAGTAGAAGTTTACAAGCTTCAGAGACCGAGATCTTAATTCGAGTTACGGTAGTCGACAAAAGTAAGCTTAGATATGAACGGTAAGAAAAGTGGTGTAATTTTACAGAGGAAAATTTTTTCGTTTAATTGCAAGTTTAAGGTCGCATGAAATTTCCAAGTTTATTAGCGACCATAACGTGAATAGTCAGCGTGACAGACGTTCGACCTATAGTAGGTGGTAAAAACCAATATATATCGTTCAGGAATGCTAGAACTTCTTTTTCGCAAGGCTCTTCCTTTTCTGTAGCGTGTTTAGTGAATTTGGAAAGTCATGGCCCAATACAAGAGCAGTGTATAGATACAGTGGTTGAAATTTCCATCGTCATCAAAACGAAATAATTAGATAAGATTTTATCAAAAAATATAGTTGCTTGATGAAAACTTCGACCACTGTATATGATACATATACATCGGAATAGATAGCTATCAGCAACATGGTGTAAAATATCTAACACAAAAGTTATACTAACACGCGCATGTAGGCAAGTAAGTTGCTTAGCTAACTATAAACTTTCTTTCGCTTTGCTATTCTATTTTAAAGCACTCGCATAAGTAGACTATGGTCTCTTTTGCATTTATTTAAAAAAAGGTGGGAATGTGACATATCGTGCTTTCTACCCTGGGGTATTCAATTGATTTAAAAGGCTGACGTAGGTGCCTGCATGCGTGTGCAGCGCGTATAACCCCTGCTGCAGTTAGATCAATTAGCGACCCTACTTAACACTTTACTTTACGACCTACCTATATTGTTTCCACCTGGTGCACATTTAGTTGAACGTGCTCTATTCAGAAAACCTTGGCCTACATGCAGCGAGTTCGTATATCGTAATCGTTCAATGACCAGAAAGCATTAGAAATCGTTTGAAATGATCAACGATGCGTATGAATGGCTTGCAAAAGTCTTTGTAAAAATATTAGGCTAGGCTGATTGAAAATGCCCGTGGAAGCTAGTCTGACTGGCACGGAAAGATACTACTGTGTCATGGCTTTGCCGAAGGTCAGGCTATTCCATATATTCGAATCTTTCATCTATTTCATCGATTTTACCGAATATTTCTTCTTTCCGTTCGTTTATTTCGCTGATATTTCTATAGCATAAACTACCGGTTTTACAAGTGTTTACGACATCCACTGCTTTGGTTCGAAATATGACAATTAATCCAAGGTATCAGGGGAACGATCGATCGAACAGAATTTTTTGTTCATGCAGGATTGCGACGAGCGTGGCAAACAATCGTTGAAACTATTTGCAGTTATATGATTACGTTAACCATCGTAATTTTCTACCCTAAGTTTGTGTTTGAAGCGAATTGCATGAAAGATTCCGAAACATCTGCTCCGAGTCTGAATCACTAACGTAAAACAATGTATAATATACGTGAAATGGAATATCTACGAGTACAATAACAATACGAATCTCAGAATTGTTGGAGATAGCAATCAAAAGACGCGACGAATGTAGATTAAAAAGTACTTAATTTTCTTACACGGAATTGATAAGATTACCATTTTTATATATTAAACAATGTTTCAAACAAGATAATAATACGATTGCCAAATGATTTTTTAGCTTTACACAAGTTTTTGTAAATGTAGTAGCGATTAGTTGAGTTGGATTATTACGTTGGAAGGATTTGTAAAACGAGCGACTGAGGTGAAGTGCGAAGAACGAGAATAGTTAGAGATGCTCTAGGTACAAGAATATCTTCGGATCTCTTCGTTACGGTATCGGTTCGTGCAATCGAGTGGGCACTTGTCAGGGATGGAAGGTCCTCTCGATAAAATATATGCGAAAGAACGAGCCTTAAGCACAACACGAAGGTCCAACGGTCCATAAATTACAAAGCGTTCGAGCTTGGTCCCTTAACAAGAAAGAATCTTCTTTTTATGCTTTCCACACTAAATTCCGTGTTAATTAAAGCGGTGAGGAAGCGGTGGCTACATCTACGTAATATGGTGTCTTTTAACCCATTAAGAACCAAAGTTGCGTTAAAGCGATATTTCATTTATAATTACTTTGTAGCTAATTTACACTGAACTCGCACGCGTTAAATTCTATTAAATTCTCATTACATTACTTCTATTGTATTATAATTTTATATTTTTTCGCTACTATCTCTTTTTCCATTTACATCCAGATAGATAGAATTTGAAGAAATTTGAGAAAATCGAGGTGTTTTTTTATATCACTGCAATAAACTATTCTTGTTTAAATTACAGAAATTCTATTGCTAGAAATCGTATACATTTCTTGTGCTTTGTCAAAACAATAAGTTGCTTCATGTATTTTGTTTTCTAATAATATTGCATTTTCCCTACATTTACACAATTATTTCATTGCTCGATGCTTGATGGAATATTATTGGACGCAGCGTTGATCGACGTTAGATTGCTTTTAAGCTTGCAGGTTTCGTGAATGGATGTGGTTATGCTTGTTATATGTATATCTTTCAGTCAAAACACTCGATAAAAAGCGTGAATGATTATTGATTATCGAAGGATAATTAAACTGAATTTCATTAGGCTAAAATTGATGCGTCACTAATATCGCAATTACAGAATTTATCGTCGATCGGTTGAATCGTTTAACTTGATAAGATTCCAATAAGACTCGGCTATATCGGGAATAAGTCGATCTCGATGAAATCTAGCGGTCTCCAGGGCCTCTTTCCTGTATACTCGATGTTTTCTTCGATATCGTAATTCAAACCCGCGTTATCGGAGACAGACATTGATATTCAGTCAAAATAAATAATTTATATCCGTTTAGAATTAGAACGTGGATCGTTTAACTCGCGAATTATTGGCTGGGCATTGATCTCCTTTTCATAAACGAAAAGAACGCTCGGTACTTTAATATAATCTGAATTTTCTCAATTAAATTTATTTGCATCGTTCACTGTCGATATTATTCGCCTACTTTTTATCGAAGCGTCGATCGGAAAGCTACACGGTCCTAAAAGAATTTATCTTTTTCTGTACCTAACTAGACAATTTCCTATTCCCTTGACTTCTCCAATTGTTACACGAAATTAAAACTCGATTAAAATGCCATAACGGTATCTCTCTTTCTCAGAGGGATAATCTTAATGATAAATTACATGGGAAATAATTGCGCTGCTGAATAATTTTCGTTGCGAATATAATTGTACCTTAAACGATATTTCACGTGATCAGCCATAATCATAATATGCACGGAATATTGGCTCGAACCTTATCAGTTTTCCAGAGGTTCTTAGTTAGATCGTTGAAGATTGCAGTGAAAAACGCGACGGCCGCGACACGTGAACCTAAAGTCGGTCGAATTTTTCTTCCACTTATTCCCTTTTTTATACGATCACCATCGACACCGTGTATCGCAATCTATAAAATGAAACAGAGTCGCGAAACAAAGTTGAAAATCGATAGATCGAAATTAGATTAAACGTGTATTTATATCCGTGTAACACGTACATAGCTATATGTATCCAAGGTTCCCTGGGGCAAATCCGTCGCATCATTTTCCAGACGCATGGCTCCCACTTTCACTTGAACCGAGAATTGAATTTCATCATCGATCGCTCGTTATCATCACGTGTTCTCAGATCGTAGCTTGCGTGTTGCTCGTGTTTGCTTATGATCGTGTGTTCGTTCGACGCATTTTTTAGCGGATCTAGAGAGAGGGTCGGGATAATCGTGAGAATCGTTGGCTACCGTCGCTATCAGAACGCAATTGATCAGAAAATAATCGAGGCAAGCAAGTTGGTGGAAGAACCGCGCGCGGAACTTAATAGAGGTAAGTCGAGCAATGGACAATTGGCATCGTGGGTAGATAGCTCGTACACCCAACTGTTATGGCCTACTGTTCTAAAATTAGCTTAGAAATGGAATTTCAATGGAAAACAATGTCGAAGCGGAAAGAGACCTAGTGGATCCTGCTGATGGGGAAAGCTAGCTAGGGTCAAACAGGTGCGATCGTTCTCACGATTAAATTGCTTCTTCCGTTCGGTTTGATCAATGTCGTAGATCATGCTTCCTATTTTTTCTAATATACGTCATCGTTCGAAAGATTCTATCGTTTATTTTTCATTAAACTGTCTTTACATTCAAATTGTAGAGAGCTCCAGCTGGAGTTATTGGGGTGGCAATTTTGTCATTAGGTGGTATTGACAAAATCCGCAACCCAATAGATATATAAATCAAGATTCTGAGAATTTGCTCGTGTATTTCAACTTTAAAAGTCCCCCTTTAGTTACATTAATCATCCAGCACTTCTCTCTTTATGTTCGCTCGAGATGTCTTAGACGAATGTCCTGGAATAATAATTTGTTTCACACTAATCGATACCGCGCAACTTGTCGTTACATTAATTGTTTTAACTGTGTGCTAGATTATTCTAACTCCTTACAGTCAGAAGATAGATCTATTTGGTAAACCTTAGTCTCTTTAAAACGCTCGTTGAAACGTATACTTAAATTTATTTTTATATTTATATTTATATCTTTAACCTATGTATATATATGTTAATTGTAACCTTCTTCTACTTTCTTATCTTATACGCCAAAGGGTTTATTATTATTTTCTAAATAAATAAGTATATAAATAAATAAATAATTAAGTTTCATAATTAAGTAACGTTATTCTCTGTCGCGATATAATGGATTTTTTACGACAATAAGGCACGATATTGTTTCATTTAAAAGAAACAATGAAATTAACTTACACCATTCTAATACTCAACAACCACTCATACAATATAATATAGTGATACGATTAAATCGATGTTTGCAAGCCGGTATGCTATTAATAAGCTCTTTATCTTCGGATTTAAATTTTGACTTGTGCCAGTGATTATGAAAGTCATATATTTCTTTTGTTTCGAGATATATACAGTTTTGTGTTTGGCGAGTCGTACGTGAACTGAATTCTTTTTAACGACTCAACCACCAACTCGATCCAACGATTCAATTTCCACCATTTTGTGGACATTGTCTCAGCTTGTAACGTAAACAAACGTAACACAAAGTATAAGTGATAAACTCATAGCTTGACTTAGCTCGCTTTCATAATCATCAACACGATTATAAGTCAAACGAAGAAGTAGTATATATATCAAACAGTGAAATATATTATCGCTGCATTTAATAAGTGATTTAAATTTGCAGTCTGTTGCAAAAAGGTAATAGGTACAGCCTCTAATTATTAATTAATACACTTTGTTCTTTTGTATTATTCTTTGTATTATTATTGTTGTTAATAATACAATTATTAATTCGTACACTTTCAAATATTATTACTAGAAAGCGAACAAAGTGTAGCTATGACCAAGGACAAACAGATCGAATAATTAATACATAATAAAATAATTAGAGTAATGAGTAAGGCTTTCGACGTGGGATTGTTCGGAAAGATCGATTAACTGTGCGACACTGACGAGAATCGCGTGCTTAGAACGT
Source organism: Bombus pascuorum (assembly GCF_905332965.1). Classification (NCBI taxonomy): domain Eukaryota; kingdom Metazoa; phylum Arthropoda; class Insecta; order Hymenoptera; family Apidae; genus Bombus; species Bombus pascuorum. Next base: position 3,250,725 of record NC_083498.1, read on the forward strand.
CGAAGTAGATCGAGAACAGAACTTTATGCGACAGCGACAGAAAGACGTCGAGGTTAATTGGTAGTTTTCAGAGACTCGGAAAAGTCGTGTATCGAGCTTGTTCATATCGAGAGCTCGCTGGACTTGCAAAGTTCATGAATACAAGACGAAGAATTCCATCGAAGGAGTTGCTAAAGCCGATTGAAATCGAGTTTGCGTTACAAATATGATTTCAAAGGTTTCCGGCGCGTGTCTCCCACAGTTTCTACGTTTTCAAAGCATTTCTAAGGTATTGCGTAAGGTCGTAAAATCATAACGTTCTAAGCTCAAGGAACATTATTTCCATCCTTATAATTCTCCTTGTTCTTTTTATCGATGCGAGCGTGTAGTTTCCGAGCAGCTGTGCATTACGAGCGGAACGCTCGTGTCGAAGAACACGCGAAACACGCGTCCGTAATCATACAGATTCGTGGACACATTTTTGGCCAAACAGATTCGCTACCTAGGAATATCGTATCTTCTTCTAAATTAATTTACGCGTCGAAGAACGATATTTTGAGCACGAAAGGCGAGAGTAACACAGTACGACTAGCCGCAGCACGTTATTTAAAATTCTTTAAAATATCGTCCCTGGAATGTAAGATAAAGAGTCTACCCAGTTGGAAAGTTTTGCACATCGTTAACAACTTTGTGAGAAGTTGTATGCTCTACCCTGGTGTTTTATACACACTTCGATCAAATGCTTTTCAAATCAGCATGAATAAGAAAAAGATGGAACATTTTGTTTTCTAGTGAAAACTCCGTTGCTACTGGCCGACGGAATACAGAGTCGTCGCGCGATAAAAAGTCGCGTTATATTCTTCAACCTTAGTACACTCGAAAATGCTCGAGTTTGCTCGGCTTTGGACGCTTGTTCACGCGAACGATATTCGTGTCGTAAGCGTGTACGTGTGTATCGTGTGACGAGGAAACGGTGCCAAGGTACAAAACTGTCGCATAATGCGTATGCATAGCGCTACGTATTTCTACTAATACACATACGTCTGTGTCTATCTACGTATTTTTACCACCGATATTCCTACGATACGTTAATATATTATAAACAGACGATAGAGAACTGTATTTTAAAAGAATTGATTTGAAACATTTACAGAACTTGAAAACTTAATGGCATCGATCTACACGGTACGTCCAGAGTCTAGACGAATGCTTTTTCATAACATCATTCTCGTTATTACGGAAAAGGGACACATATACAAAAATAGCATGCTCGATCGATGCCACTGGTTGACGATTCTCCTTTCCAACACATAATTTCATCGACCCTTGTAACGTATTGCTTGTAGCAATTTCGTATTATTCATCTCTGAATCTATCGTACAATATCTTAATTAAATTTACGACTGTTGGAGAACGCTTATTATACTTTCTCTTTTTCTTTCCTTTCGTATAATAAGTATACCGCATTCGCTAATCTTTGCGGTTTCAACTATAGTGTTTGCAGCAGTAGAGTAGGCAAATGTAAATCGTAGACGAGGCGGGAAACTTTGAGTCGCCTATAAGTAGTAATCATTCCAATTTCTTCTATGGAAAAGTTGCAAAGCTATGTTTACGTTTATTACGCTACTTGTATAGTTTTCGCAGAAGTAACCATGCAAGTTACTTTATATTCGACACGTTAACCTTATTTCCTAGCTGAACGACACGAACCAATTGGATGTTTTAAAACGTGCGTAACTGGTTTACACGCGACTAACGCGTAGCGAAACGGTAGAATCTCGCAGAAAAAGAGATAATACTTTTCCCACAATGTACGTGGCTCACGAAAGCACTTATTCGAACGCTTATAGAAATGTTTACATATACGGTATGTGCGTCATATACGACGTCATGTACAACAAAGTATTCATGGCACTGCAGAATCGCGGTGACTACAAAAAGTATTTGCAGTGATTGCAACGGCGCCAACTACGAAATAGAATATGAAAGGAGCAACTCACGCCACATGTAAATTCGTAATATCATCAATGTTATCAAATATAGCCGGTGAAGCTATTAGGTTGTCGGAAAAATGTCTTTCTTTTACAGGCACGTCTTACAACAACGCATCTTTATACAAGCATGAAACCTAATCTGTCGAACTTTGTAATATTTATCTTGATAGAACAAAATGGATCAATTCGATAAAATAATATAAAACGGAAAATATTGTGCATTTATTATTTCCTTATAAAACGAAAGAAATTTTTCGGACGACCTAATACTATCGCAAGAATAAATATGTGTGCGTGAAAGTGCATGAACAAGTCTTTAAACATCCATTAAAATAATTTTCAAAGCAGAATACATTTCCTTTGATATCTTTCAACGCTTTCATGGAGATTCTCTTGCGCAAAGTATTTCTCGCCATAACTTCTTAACTATGGAAAAAAAAAGAAAAAAAACGATGCCCCAGGTAGAGGTCGTCAAGTTCGATAACATCTGTCCGAACATGAAAACGCTTAATTAAGGAACTCACCACTACATTGTCTTATCGTACTGAAATGTTAGTCCGTTCGTATCATTCAAGCGTCTGAAAATTTCAAGTCGTTGGCTTCGGAGGAAACAGCTTCAACACTTCGTCTGCTCCACCCTCTATATACGTATATAATATACGCGTATAAAATCGGCTAATACGTTTCCAATGAATGTCTCCTAACTACTATGTACATTTTCAAACTGATTCCAAACTGATTTCAAACTTTCCCGACACTCAATCACGAGAGCTGTGTCTCGTTATAGAATTAATGAAATTTGAAAATGTTTCACGTACAACGTAACACATACGTGACAGTTTTCTATAGCCTAGCGTTCATACACTTTCGTCATTCACCGTACCAAGATCAGAATACGGATTAAATATATATATCAAACTGAATTTGCGAAGAACAGGAATTTTTAGGGATGGAGGTCGAGCATAGATCAGCCAGCGATCTGAGTTCCCAGTCCTTTAACGGCATCAACGCATATGGTCCTGGTACACGCGATATTTCCTACGCGAACATGTTAGGCCGACGTTAATACACCACGATGTTCCGTGACTCTGTTGTCCATCGTTTAATATTCACGTGCTTATGACACGTCGACGTCGACGCCGAGTCCAACACCGATGCTGTCGCCGTCGTCGTGTCGAGTACGCGTTTTATACGTCCATCCGTTCAAACTGGTCAATAAATAAATTATTATTCGCCGATGCGAACAAGCGTTTTTAACGTCGCTTTTTCGATTCTCGCGATAAAGAATCCACCACGTTGTCGCTGGACTTTAGTAAATAATTGACGAGCTTCCTTGAAAAAGAAAGGGTCTATAGATCTGTGGCGAACGTATGCACATGTGTATGGCTATAAAAAGTATTGTTCTTTTAGTTTTCAGTATTTTTATCGTGTTCTACATTTTATTTTCATGATATCAAATTTTGTAGCTGTATAAGAGCGGTATCAAATACTACGAGCTTTATTATATTATACTTTGACCTAATTAATCAGGTCGTTAATGCTATAATAGATACGATGACGTGCAAATACCTTTTGTAGCCGCTGTCTTGAGTACATTTTCTTAGGTCGAATAGTTACATTACTTTTTATGAAATTTGTATTTACCTTGAAAGTATAAAAACATCTTTATGGAATTTAAACCTTGCATAGAGCTTATTTATTATTTTATGAAAAGTAGCAGTGTACTGACTCGGTCCTCAACAAGAGAAAGAAGATTACAGTATTCGGTTACTTTAAAAGAGCGTTTATCTCTCAAGAAAGTTCGGAGAAAACAGATATCTAAGATACGGTGTAAATATTAATCTTCTACCACAAAGTTGAAATTTAACTCGAACAACATCGATATCTTTGCTATGGACTAACTGACTCGGTCGAACCTTCATTTCCACTGAATTCGCGTTAAATCCTTTAAATGATTCGAGCTTCTCAACAACACGCCGAGAAAGTTCGGCAGCCAGGAACGAAAGTCCTTCTCACACTGACTTCCGAGAGATTTAGAATAATGAAAAAACTTTGACAAATTTTTTTGTCAGGCTTTTTGAATACAGCTCGACCCAACTTCGAAAGGGACTGAAAGCCGTCCTGTTTTTGTTTGACCCGAGTTAGCTGAGAGAAATAGGTTGTCCAACGGAGTAATTATTCGACAAACTTGCAACTCTCCCTAAAGAGGATTATTACAGCCTTCTGTGAAACAAAGAAGGCCGTTTTTTTCAACGGGCTTTCTATATTTCTCGAAAGGATGGAACCATTTCAAACAGTGAAATTGGAGAAATTAAAGAAGGAATCGTCTTATTGTTCATAATCTTCTGGTTTGGAAGACGTAACGAATGGTTAGTTAGAATGGTTCAGCACGCAGCGTACACGAATCGGGCCACGGGGCCAAGGTTGAACGTTGATTGTTACTAACGTTGCTGGCAACACCCTGATGGCTGGTCAGTGGCAATTCCGAGAAAGCTGGCGCGACTTAGCGTCGCGATATTCCGAAACCGAAAGCAATTCTATACCGCGTTGCTCATAAGAATCAGCTCATAGGAATAGCATGCATATCTCCGCAAAGTATACAGATTAATGACGAAATATTAATAATTAGCAGCTACATCTACTATGTTTCTTGTGAATTGGCCAGCCTATCGATCTAAAGGACCTTAAAGGCATAGCGATAATATATTTTACCGTTTGCTATACAGGGCGATTCAGATATCAACTGACAAACTTCGCCAGCATGTTTGGGGGCGGAGCAACAGCAAAAATTATTATATATACCATAGATCATTTTGAACAATTTATGTAAATAAATTAAAACATACTGTAGTATCGTGGGCAAAAAGGCCTAAAAATATCGGGTGGGCTATAAACATTGTCGGGAGCGGGATTGCAACCGGATGCTTGCCACTTACCCTCAATATTCTGAATGACCCACCATAAAACCATTTTTATGGTTAAGGTCCTTCAGGCCAAAAGCAAGCTTCATAATTTGGCCTATGACGAGAGAAATCAGGGAGTGTGAATCGAGAAGCTAGAGAGTGCGAGTTGCGTTATCGGGAGAGAGTGTTTCTAGCGTTGTCGAGAGAGTATGGTCCGCGTGAGAGAGTGAGCGCTGGATCCGTTATAACGAGAGTTGGAAATTAATTATTGAGTTGTCTAAAGGACAGTACATTGTTGCAATTAGTTCATGTTAAATAACCATCGTTTTCTGTCTAATCAACACTGTATCAATCCATTCTTTGTAAATAAACCACCATCATTTATTTAATTATTAGTAGTATTCCGCGATACTACAATACATAAGTATAAACAAACGAAAAAGAATAATGAAATAAATGATTAACATTAAAAGACAAGTACCTTGAATGCATCTGACTATTTGTAGTGGTATACTGTCCTTTCCATATCTCGAAAACGAACACAAATCAATCTATGGTACACACAACATTTTTTCCTCGAAATGGCCTTGTAATCATGTTGACAACGCTTGCCAATTGAGATGTGGAACACCCTGTATACAGGGTGGGGCAGATAAAGTGTTATACGGACTGTTCTCTCCAAAGTCATTGCTGATATCAACTGCAATTTTCCTGTGTTAAATGCTACAGAGGGGTTAGAATTTTAGGGTGTAAGATATTGTAGGAGTGAGTTTCTTAAGGGTGCAAAGCATGCTAATCCCATATTTTCTTTAATAGAATGGCATATTAATTTTTTTATGTTCGAACAGATGTTATCAAAGCTAACAAACTTTTAGCTAAGGCATTTTTTTTCATTTTGCTTAGCCGAAGAGTTGTAGCGGGAAATACTTTACGCGAGCGAACCTCATGAACGTGTCGAAAGATATCAGAAGGAATGTATTCTGCTCTGGAAATTATTTTCCATGTAAGTCACCTGGTTTACCGCGAATTGATTCTTTTTTATGGGGTTACGTAAAGGAAAAGGTGTCCGCAATGGCATCAACTACGAAAAACGATATGAAAAGAAGAATTCACGCCCCGTGTAAATCCATAACTACAGCAATGTTATTGAATGTTCGCGAAACTATTATCACAAGAATAAATATGTGTTTGGAAGCAAACTTTTTCAGCATCTAATAAAATAATTTTCAAAGCAGAATACATTTCTTTTGATATTTTCCAACATTTTCGTGGAGCTCCCCTTGCGTAACGTATTTTCTGCTTAACGTAAAAGTAAAAAAACGATGCTTTAGATAAAAATGATTAAGTTTGGTAGCATCTGTCCGAATATCGGAAAATTTGTCATCCAATCAAAAAGAAAAATAAGTGGGGTTGGTGTCTTTTCTACTCTTAATAAACTCACTCCACAATATTTTGCAGCCTAAAATCTTAGTACCCCTGCGCCTCTTTGTATCTGACAATTTCAAGTTGATATCTGCAATAATTTCAGAGAAAGCAGCTTGTGAATTTATCTGTCCCACCCTGCATACGTTATATTATATTATATTATATTAGGTTGTCCGGAAAGTTTCTATTGTTTTACACAGAAATAATGGATGCACAATGTTTTTTGTTTTATATTATTTTATGAATTATGTATGATCCATTTTGTAAAACATAATGTAAAATAAAATATGTTATGCATCTATTATTTCATTATAAAGCGAAAGAAACTTTTGGAACAACCTAATATGATATATTATGTTATCTTTCTATATATTTGAAAAATCCTTTTTCGGATTTTAATTAAAAAATTAAGAAAGAATAACAAGTTCATCGAGTAACAAAATATTTTTATAAAGTTTGACACTTGTAAACGTCAATTTCATTATCGTATATTGACTTTGAAAAGTCAATTCAATGGTGTTAAGACATACACTATGGTGATAAAACCATTAAAAGAAAGAAACCATTAATAACTAAAGAATAAAACCATTGCAATTTGATTTGTTGGTAATCTCGTAGTTCAAATATATGGGCTAAAGGAACAAGATATTAAGCAAGTGTCTGAATGTTCGTTGTTTGTTGATGCAAAAGTTTCTAAAATCAGCTAATCGAAAACGACTAACTTCCATCCTGTAATTATTATTTTTCCCTATTCTTACTTGTATATAAGTAGCTGTTATACTCGATAAGTGAGAAAGACGTTATATCGCGCGAAGAATTAATCTACGCTTGGTGAAGACTTGTTAAACTTAGAAGCAGCGAAGTTTCTTAAAGATGTTACACCTCGACATTTTACATTTCTTCTAGATGACAGTTGCCAGCGGTGGACGTTAAAGTGATACACGAGCCACCGAAAGGATCCTTTGCTCGCGAAAGCGAACGAGAAGTGGTAAGCAGGAAGATGAGAGTCCGTGAGAGTTGAAGTAAAAACCTGCACAACGAATAGCAACAGCCTGCCTCGTCCATTGCGACCAGCCACATATCTCACGTTAAGGTAAGCTTCTATAGGGTGTCTCACAAGTCGCGAACGTGTTTAAATAGTTAACAACTTCTTCTATTGTTAATATCTTTTACTCAGTTTCTTATTTTATTTATCTATTTGAAGCCTCATTCGCTTCTGAGGATTATTCGCGATTATTAGTTTGCGTGCAATTGTGTTTCACAGACTTATAGAATAATATTAATAATAATATTAAAAAATAAAATTAATTATAGAATAATAATATTATAGAATATTTAAATTGTATTAGTTTTTACATTTATATACTTGTAACTTATATATAACTTATATACTTGTATAATAATTATTATACTTGTAACACGTGTCAGTTGTAGCGAGTGCGGCTAAATTAGTTGGGAAAGGTGCGTGTCTTTTAGAAACTGCAACAGTCGTTTTATTTCTTCCTTTTCATATAGAATCGTGTTGAGGTTGCTTGGAAAGTTGAATTTTGAAATTTTGCATATTCGATTAATAGGTGTCTTACAGCAATTTTTGCAAATGTTCTTACACTACCACCGTTCTTCCTTATTTTATTATTTTTCTTGACAATAAACTACAAATCTCGGAGGTTCATCGACGCTATATACGAAACACCACATCTCTTAGACGTCGTTCATTTTCCGTTTCATAAAGGCGAGCTCTTTCCACAAGGTGTTCCATTGCGGCAGTTAATTTATCGACTGTATTGCTCTAATTTCTGCAAGAACTTGTGCCACAGTTGTGGGATCGTTCGAGGCTTATTCGCATGCATTATTTCTTCCGGGAAAGCTCGTAAAAACGAAATTGGGAGCCGTGAAATCTGCAGTCGTTGACGGTCAATCAATTGCAGCTTTACGCGAAATTATTCTTCCTCCAAACATTTCCGACCATTCTTTCTTTCCTAAGACATTCGAAGTAAAATGAAACATAAAAATTCGAGGAGCGCAGCAGGATTAATTGTAAAATGAATCAAACGTTCCTCCGTCTGATCGAGCTATGAACGTGATTTTTAATTCATCCTACAGAGCATCGATTCAAATGAAAACGCCTAGGAGCCTGCAATAGCAATTTTTTTACGAATTTACAATTATAAAGTGTAATAAAAAAGTTACAGTAACTTAATTAGCAGGGATAAAAAGCGCAATTACTCGACAAATAGCTTCGTAACTAATCTCAGTGGCTAGTTAATCGTACGTGACGCGAGAAGCGTAAGAAAGTTAGAAGAACCGTATTTTAAGTTACACTTCTTTCCTATGGGCTCGTTTCTTACTTTCCAAACTCGATGTGAAAGTTTCTGGGCTAGACCGGGCAATAAGACGGTAAGTTACACAAGAAACTACACCTGTGGTCAGGTCTGTTTTGTATCACAGGATAAAATCAATCGACGGTCGATTTGATTCGACGTTCATTTTTATGATATTGCGTGTATCGATAGAATTGATCGCCAAAGACGGTGATTGCCTGTTGGTGTGAAAATTGCCCGTTTCGTCGTTTCCGCTAGGAAACCAGGCAACTCGTAGATAAGTAGCGGAAGTCATGGAAGGAAGTTACGCCTCGAACGAACGCCTTGATGATGCGAAAAGTCAATCAATAGGTCCGTGATGGTCGTAGAGTTATGCATTTCAAACGTGTTGATCTGTGAACTGGGTCATCCCTTAAGCAAAGGCTCCTATATTTCATCGAATTAAAAGGTAATAAAGATAAATCGATTTCCTTGAACCCATTAAGGAGAGACAGAGAAATATGTGGAACACAATATTAGCGCACGGCAAGAAATTCGAAGGTCTGTAAATTTGGAAATTCGTAATTCTGTAAATTTCGAAAGATTGAAAGTTCGAAAGTTGGAGAGTTTGGAAATTCGAAGATTTGAAGATTTGGAAATTTGAAAATGAAATGCCGCGTTAACAGAACGTTAAGCCTTAATGGCTCGAGTCAGCCATAGTTCTTATAAATGCAGATCATAAGAAAATTTGATATGTAAGTCTTCGTTGCCTGTCCTTCCTGATTTTAATCTTACTTTATACTTCAATTTTATTTTTAATTTTATTATATTTTAATATAATGGAAGGCGAAAAGAACTTCTTGCATAGGTTCAAACATGTAATTCTTTTCAAAAAGGCTCGATAAACCGACGAAACTTATAACAAAAGTACAATTGTTAATACGAGGAACGTTTTTGTATTACAACAAAGTTTGAATATTTTTTAAAAAATGTAGACAATTTTTGATAGTATGAAATTGTTTAACCGTTGAAATGTTCCGAATTAAAAAAAAAAAGAAAAAAAAAAGGAAATAGAAAATGTGACTTTTTCGTGTTCTCGACTTTGTAGCCTTCCAACGTAAATACGACGTAATTTATTTATGAAAGAAACGAAGGGACACGGGGTGCGACGAGATAAAAGAAAGCCAAATAGAGAAAATATTATCTCGGAGAAATTAGCAATCCGAATGGCGAGTTAACATGCCCTCCTCGATTAAAAAGTTAATAGAAATTCCAGCAATCTTTCTCTCAAGGCGAAGCGAAAGTTTGTCGTGTTAATAAACGATGTCGTGACGAAACTGACCGCGCCGTGAGGTACAAATGAACGCGTTTATCGCGTAAAAAATTCAAGGAATAACTGGTTTAGTGGTTCACGGTGAAATTGCCGCGACCCGCTTTCAAGAAGCTAAAATCTCGTCCTTAACCTAGCTAGTTAATTCAGCACCTTCACCTTTGCGTGATGTTATCGACTTCCTTGTGGCTGGCAAAATATAGGAGATTTTGCGTGTTTAAACGGATCGGGGAAAAAGTGGTCGTCGATAAAATGTATCGTCAAGTTCCCGCAGGCTGCTTTTCGAACGGGAGTTTGGCGCACCGTAAAGATTCGAATATCTTCCCTACAAACTTGGCGCACAACGTGCATATTTCTACGATAGGCGAAAGCTATTTGTGACGTTATCGCGATATTGTAACAACAAACGGTGCTGACAGAGGAAAAGAAGCAAGCCGTGAAATGTTTATCACGTTGTTACAGTCTCTTCGTTGAATTAGAATCGCTCGAGACTTTCGATATTTTACGCTTTATTAAAATCGAGCATATTCAAATAACGAAGTATTTAATTACTGCAGATTTATTAAACCGGTTAACGTTGCCATGGGTTGCGATTGGTTAAAAATGACGAAAATGCCAGTTTTCTACGGTTTTTGGTTTATAGCTGTAATAAATCTACAGTTCTGTTCATCTTTCGATGCCTGTTGCTTGCTCGTGCAACAAACGATTTCGATGAGATTTTCAGCGTGTGTATGACTGACATAAATGTACAAAATGCACTTTTTAAACTTTCATCGTAGAATCGGATAAAGAACAGTTATAAAAAGAAAGCTTGCATTATTTTCTTCGCGATTCCGACCAGCTGCAATTTTTTCACAAATTGTTTTCCACGTCATCTAGCGAATTTTCTAACTTTAAAAAAAAACCAAGTCCTTCGGTCGAATTGAAAAAAAAAAGAAGTCATTTCATTTCAGAGAGTTGCAGCAATACTTGCGTTCCGAATTGCACGCACGTACGAACTCTTTTCATTGTTTTTAAATGTACATTTCCCGAAATGGGTCCGTACGGAGTTGTTCTCTCTTGCACCATGTACGTGCCATATCGTAGCGTGCGTGTTGCATTCGAAGAAGTGGAATTTCTGCGCGCGATTCTAATTTCGTATTAAAAAATCATGCGACCACATCGAACCAACGATGAAGCGCAAATTCTACGATTTGTTCGCGTAGAAACACGAAGAGGTAAAGTATTTTTACATCTCCTCGGGAAATGTTGAGGGAGCTCGAGGAGACGCGTTATTTGCGCGCAGCCTCGTTAGGGAAGCAAAAAAAAAAACACAGTCTGCGAAAGAGGAGAGAATGTTCTCGTTCGTCTCGTCTTTGAATATCACGCAGTTCGCCGTTCCGTAATTACAGGAATTGAACGAAAGCTTTCGTAGAAATTGCGTTACTCAAAATATTACGCGACCGTCCCAGATCGGGCGACGAGCCGGAAAGGTGTGGGAGTTTCGCTGGCGTCTTCGTGTCTGTTGTGCTAGATACTGTCTCTCGGTAATTTCCGAAGGAGCATCCTTCTGCTTCTAGATCCTTTCGCGGGAACGTTATTGATCCGCGCTCTGCACACGACTACGTACGAACAAAGGAAGAATTTCGTCGAGGGTCGAAGTAATTGGTCACGATGATTCGCGAACTTAACGACTGGCGTCGCCGCCAAATGTTTCAATCCAAATCGAGGACAATCGCGCCTCGTTCGAATCGAATCACGACCGCTCAACGCTATGGTTACGTACATCGGATACATATTTGGACGAACCGACGCTCGCACGAACTCGATACGTCGATGCAATGAAACATGTATATGTAGATTTTTCTGAGTAGACTGCGGATTTCATATGCAAATTCGTGTTTTCATAAACGCAAATGAGAAAGTGGAAGCCGAGCAAAGACTCGCTTCGCACATCGAATATTCTTCTCCCCTATTCTCTACGTTTTACATATTTTATGCGAATCTCCGCGTTTTATGCAAATCCCGTGTACATTTCTTCAAATTTCTCAACAAACGCGTACGAACTCATAACTTAATAACTGCTTTATTTATGAGCGTAAACGCAGTGTCGCACTCATTCATTCGTCGGAAGGCCAATTCGTCCGAGTGCCACAATGAACGTGGTCCAATACGAAGAACGAAGAGGACAGCGAGACGAGGCGACGCGCGATATATATCTCCGTCAGAAAGATAAGCGTTTAATCGGTAAAATTGCGAGGAAAGGCAGGAGGCGCGTGCCTGTTGCGGTCAGCGCGCGCGTATTTGTGCAAAGGGGGAAAGTCGGTGGAGAAAATTCCGTGGCGGGTTTCGTGGCCAGGAAAGGAGGCTATCGGGCTGGGAAAAGTATCCTGCAAAGGGTAAAGAAAAAGAAGAAGAAAAATAAGAAGGATCGGTAAAGAAGAAAGAGGGGATGATAGAGGGGGGTGCAGCGTGGAAAGGTGCCGCGGACTCGGAATGGGACGGGCTAAGCCACGTGACATACTCTATAGCGTTTCGTGCCGCAACGCCCCGTATTGATCGAACGAACATCAGCTGTATGGTTGGTAGCGTTTACTCGTACCTACCGCCTGTCGGTCTGACTAGCACTGGCCACGACCACTCGTACCATCGACTCGCGGCTGCGTCTGCTCTTTTCTCTCCTATTCCCTTGTCGAATCTTTCGTTTCCATCTTCCATGCAAGTCATAGATTCAGTTTAAATTGGGATTTCTTCGTGTTTTTCTTTGAGAAATATGGTACGGTGGCGTTACGTTTCCGAAGAGTATATTGTTAACTTACGTGTATGCTAGTTCTTACGATTTCGTAGAACATCGTTCGCGAGGTATTTCTGAGGATACGATGACGTATCGAGGATTTCCTCGATGAGGAATACACGTCGATCTCGCGATAACGAGGCAACAGAAGAGGAGCAGGGTATTCATAGCGGAGGAAAAGCGCATGGTTAACATGCAGCCATGTATGGATGATCCGACAGCTTTGTCCGTAAGTGGGTTGCTATGCCCGCAACTGCTACGAGCTTCCAGCTCGTAAAATCGTAAGCTAAGATACATCTGTACGAGGTCGCACCACTTTTTCGCGTAACGGATTATTATATCCTACATAAAACAATTCGTCGTACGATTTAATGATTCTGACGTTCGAATATCGGCGTGAACTTTTACACGCTGAAAGGTCATGCACTATCGTTCATAATTATCTGAACATTTCAATTTCCTAAAGCGAAATTCCTCTTTAAAATACATTTTGTTAAAACTTCCACGTTATTTCAAATATATAGAATATACTTCTCTCTATCTCTCTCTCTCTCTCTTCAATAAAATTATTTAATCCAAATTTAATCTTCGATCTTATCTCGCGTAACCATATACAGGGTTTGGACAAAATAATGGAAACACCTCTCATACGTATATCATATATATACACGAGTACGACATATATGTATATGGACAAAATAATGGAAACACCTCTTACTAGTCACATACACGTACGAGTATGACGTGTCTGTGTATGAACGAGATAATGGAAACAGCTCGTACATGTCATATACATATATGACGTATATGACACGTAAAAGGGTGTTTCCATCATTTTATCCAACCCGTGTACGTATACGATAGTTGATATTAATCGTTATAGACGATAGAGAAGCGATTAAGGATAGATAAAAATAAATCGGACTTGCGAAGATAACCGAGTAAGTGACTCGAAGCGCTCCAAGTCTATACAGTTTCGTCAGTTAGGATTACAGCGCGATTCGATGTGTTTCTAGTCACGTCCTACGAATTTCTATAGTCTTTATGACGTGTCAGTCATTCATTAGAGATAAACATAGAACTAGAGCAACGCGGATATAATTGTTTAAGTTTACCAGTAACAGTTCAAGAGCTAGTAACTGTAAGAAAACCTTCTTCGATCGTAAATTTAAAACTACTGTAACAAGGGTATCAACGTTTCGATCGAATTAGACAACTGTGTACGCGCATAAAGCGCGATGCTGATATTCGCGATTAAAGTAGAAATGATCAAGCTGTCAAAGTATCGCGGCCAGTGAATTGCGAACGCGTTAAAATATCGGTTTTCATCGAGCGAATATCGCTCGGTCAGCGCGGTAATTATACGAAGATCGGAAGTCCTTTATTTTATTTTTTTGTTTTTCACAGATAAATGTTTTCTGCAATTTTAACCGTTTACTGTTGCGGTTAAAAATGGCGCTCCCTGAACCCTGGTTTATTCGCTTCTGCCCGGCAGTTTTTCCGCGGCAAGAACTTTTATGAAAAGACTTTTTGTTTGGACGGCCAAGTAGAGCCCAATGAATAAATGAATTTTCTCTCTTTGCCCTTGTTTACTTGTCCCGTTTTCGCGTTCGCATTCCTTTTTAATTCTACCCGGGCATGCTCGTCCGGCCTCGTAATTAAGGAGATCGGCTTTATCATGGAATACCACGTCGAACAGAAAGTGAAGTAATATGAAGGATCCAACCGAATGATATGTCCAAGCGAGCGTGAGACGATTCTTTACGAGGGAACGAGAAACAAAACGTAAGAGATAATTTGCTCGCCCGAGGTTCAATTTTCCAGAAGATTTTTTTCGAAAATCCACTGCGTGCATGCCTACGTTAAACTTGTTCGTGTGAGTGACGAATTAATAATTAGAGGCAACACTTCCTACCTTCTTATGGAATTATCAGGCTAAAACATGATTAACGTAGCACTAATATATATACAGGGTGCGCCGTTAGAATCCGGACAAAAGAAGTTTTGTGCAGAAAGTTGTTTATTTAAGTCAATACACAAAAACACATGAAAATGTTGTTATATCTCATTTAAAGGGTCCTTGCTGAGAACTTTTATTCTATGTAACCACCCTCTGCCTCTATGACCTGCTCTATTCTTGCTCTAAAGCGCGAGCACGCTGACTTCAACTGGTCGCGTTTAATTGTCGCGAATTCTGACTCGATAGCAGCTCGTAGGGAGTTGACGTTGGGGTGCCTGCATTTATTAGTTTGTCTCTCGATAACGCCCCACACGTAATAGTCCAATGGGTTTAGGTCGGGACTGTTAGGAGCAGCTTCGTGTTTTAACGAACACAGAATCAAATGACAACGGGCAAATCTTTTAAGCTTGGCGGCCTCGGAGAGCATCTGACGGACTTTGAGAACGTAGGAGGCATATCTAAGATCCTCTTGAGCTATTCGACGGACAATCGTTTCACTCACCCCCAAGACGGAGGCTAATTTTCGGAGAGAAGTTCCCGGATCTTCCAAAATCATGTCTTGGGCCCTTTGAATAATTTCTGGCGTCCTTGTTGATTTTTCCCTAACCTGAACTTTTCTCGCCGGAGAAGGAGAACCCTTCTCGAACCACTCTGAGGCTGCGTATCTCTTAGCAATGTCGTATACCGTCGATCTTGGGTAGCTAAAGAATTTTATAATTTCGACCGGCGTTCTCCCGGCGCGAAGACTTTCTATAATCGCCGCTCTTCTATCGTATTCCGGGTTTTGCTTAACGAGTTCTGTCATTTTGAGGTTATAGAAGACTTATTGACATATTTAACTAACTTCAGAGTCAATCAGCACAAACATCTGAATTCTAATATGGTGGGAACTACAAATTGAATTCTGTCCGAATTCTAACGGCGCACCCTGTACTACTATTTATTACATATACTACTATATAGATTTACTATTTAAATATCGTTGCTTGCGCTAACGTCGCAAGTATCTTTATTTACTTCAAAGAAGCTTCTACCAGTTTGCAACTCTTAACGCAACTCGTACGAATATTCCTTACAAATTCCTGCGCCGTCATCTCGTACAAACACGAAATCGCCGATTAATTGCGCTCGATGAATTAAACCGACTGGCACGTTTTCTATGAAACCAGAAGACGTTCTAATCTACTTACGAATCAAGAGCTACATATCTGTGACACTTTGATCAAGCAACTAGCAACCGCTCAGACCTGCAAGTTCTCTAGAAAAATTGCAAAATACCGAAAATTGCGGATGGTCTTGGATTCGATAGCCGGATAGTGTAAAATAGAAATATATCAATACATAGAATATATGTTATCGATTCGGGTGCGGCGAGAAAGGCTGAGGCATCGTCAAAGTTGGAGGCGGAGACGCGTGCAACTGGTTGATTTTCGATGATTCGTGCGAAGCCACGGTGCGTGATTCTACCGGCGCAATTTAAGCTGGTCGAGGAGCAACCGTCTGCAAACACTTGTGGAAGAGCCTGGGGCAAGCTTCAAGAGGCCGATCGTGTCTACGCGAGAAAAGACGAGGCTGGTTAATGGTTAAGCAAGCTACATAGCACATACCTGTCACGTTAAACCGTGTTACTCTTCTTCATCCAACCAAGCGGCCTGTAAACCAGCCTGAAGCTACTCTAGTCTGTCGAACAAAGTCCTCCGAACGAATAGAAGAGCCCCGCATGGAACGTTCTTTCTCTCGACTGACGTTCGTTAATAAACTACGGAAGACCGAAGCTTTATCTTTAACTTCTTCGGTCTCTTCTTTTCTAAAAGAACGTCTCCCTTGTGGCTCGTTACGTTCCTACTTCGCCAAGCTAATTAACACTGTTCTTATATTCACCGAGTGCGGAACTCAGCCGCAGTTACATCGAGCAATGCTTTAATTTTCAGTTCACCGTGCATACACAGTAACTGTGGATATTTACAGTTATTGTGTATTCCTGTGGAAAATGTCTCGATCCTTCACGCAGATAGTGCACTTTGCAGTAAGACATTAGTCCATGTCGTTGTCGCTAGATTATTGCGCGTGACTGTGCCAATTTATATTTTTGCGAATACGCCATAAAGAAACACAATATAGAAATTCTCTCGAAGAAATTTCTTTCGTATTAATATATCTGAGAATATTAATATTGCTTGAGCAAATTTTTTTTATATCCTAGCTGTTACGCTTCCTTTTTGCTTGTTAAAATTAGAACAACATTGCAACGTAGAAATTCGAGGATCGTAGGTTAAAAAGCAAATTATTCGAGCAAAAATCAATCAAAGAAGAAATAATTAGGCTAATTGTAAGAAAGCTACAGATCGCTATGTTGTAGTTGAATGGAGCTTCGATACAGACGAAGCATTCTAAACGTTGACTTTGTTCAGGGATTTAGCTATGTTGGATTAGAAGCCATAATGCTGAACAACGTTAATCGCCAATTTGCAAGGAGGAAAAAGAGTTTTCCGTTTTTCCCGATGGTTAAAATCTTGTTACCGGCTCGCGGTACTAATGCGATTCGAGCAAATTAACGATATCGCTGATCATTCAGCGTTTGCTCGATTCCGCGCGTTTAACTCTGCAGGGGTTGAGATTTATTCGACAGACACATGCAAAATTTTCTCTTATACGAACTCTTCTATGTATAGTAAGATAGGATTATTGAATCGCCATAAGCTCTGACGTTGTAGAATCCAATCTTGAACTTCGCACGGAATAATCAAACCATGAATTCTCAATATAATGTGAAAATTCGATATAACAGGTGTTGGAAAGGATGAGAAAAGATACTTGGCTATTTTGTTAATTTATTTCAACTGATTTGAATCACCTTAAGCTTAAACATTTGTTGGCACGGAATGATCAAACCTGGAGTTGCCAATATAATGCGAAAATATAATATCAAAATGATATTATAATATAATACAAAATACAGTACACTAGATATCCGAAGAACGACAAAGACTGAATTAATTAATTTTTGCAAATTATCGATGATTTCGTCATCCCATGTGATGTAAAATCATAAAAATTGAGTCTACGATCTCCAGCAATTTAAAGTTTGCCGATTCGTTAATGTTATTGGCTAGTAAAAATTATTCTACGAAAGGTGCACCTTTAAAGGGACAATGTCGTCAAGCTTTAACATCTTTTACAAGACGAAAATTTATTTTTCAATTATACAATGTCGCAACCCCATATTTTTTCACGGCTATCGTAACGAGATAAAACAATTTACTCGCTCTATTTCGCATCGTTTTTAACTTTTGCTTACGATTATAAGTAATATACAATGCATTAAATTGCAAAAAAAAAAAAAATGAAAATTATCTTTACACCTGAATTTCTGTTGTAAACCTCAGGAAATTTTTATTCAAATTAACGCGACACAATCATCGGTAAAGAGCACGCACGAAAGGAGCATACGAAAAAATGCTACGCTCCAAATTAGTTAAAATGAACATTCTCCATCTTTTCTCGTGACCCCATCGTATATCATTATTAGCATTATTATATTGGGTGCAGGAAAAGCCAAAGGTAGTATCACGTAACTAAATATTTGGAAAATGTAATATCACACACACATACACACAACGTGCACAATGTAGCATAATAAACGAGAAACGAAAACGACTAGAAAACTCGCGATCTTTTGTCATGCATAGTTTGCTAGAGAAGCAGAAACACGAGCGTCGTATGGCGGAAGGAAACTCTGAACGGCGTGGCAAAAGACCGCTGCAAGTTACAGGGTCAGACAGAAAGAGTGAAAATGGTCCTCGACATGCTCGCGAAGATACTCGGAATGGTCCTGCATAACAACCTACTCGAAAAGTGCCTGCACGACGCGAGTGTCGACTCGCAACTCACTCAGACGACCTTCCCCTACGGTCAACTTACCTTTTGCGACGACTTTAATGCGTCACAGCTTGGCACCATGGTAATCTGCGAGCATCTGTGCAAATTTTACGTTTCAAAGTGAAATATCGTTGTGCGTCACGAGCAGATTAAAAACTGGTCGTTTGTTGAAGAGTAAAAAATATGTGAACTGCAGGGCAAAACGAATATGGACACAGAGTTGTGGAAAATCGCAATTAAATTACGACGTAATTCATCCGCGATCGTGTTCAATTACGCTGTGCTTCATTGGTAATTCGATAAATTCTCGTTCAATTAAATTTGCAGTGAAATTTGTAAATGTAATTAAAGTATAATCACAAGGTAAGATCGTAGGTAAGTGAGAAACATAAACGTAAGATTGAGTCAGATGTACGGGAAACGGAAGATACGCCGTAGAAACACGAGAGATAAATGTAATAACATTTATCTCACTTGTTCGGAGAGGATGTAATCCAGTTACATTGTAATTGTAATGCAATTGGCAGATAAATTAACGGAAAGGTTTGAATTACGTAATTAAATTATGTAATTAAATTACACCGTAATTCAATTGGCACAATTGTGTACAAATATACGTACTTAAGTATTAGGAGAATTACAGAAAAACGTGACAAACCATCAGAAAGTTACTAAACTTTCTTTGAACTTTAAATTATAAAGATTTTGTACATTCGCACTTAAAATTCTTTTAATAAAACATTGATATTTGATGTAGACTGTGAATTTTGAATCGCTTTTTTAAATAAAATTGTTAAATATATTTCTATAAGCTTCTCTCGTCGTACAAAGTTAAAAAATCATTACATAATTCATCCATAATTCTTTCCAATTTTAAACAAAATATAATAATCGCGAACACATGAGCGAGAGAGGAACAAAATGTCCACATTTTTACTTAAACTTAAAGGAAATCTTTTCCCCTCAGAAAAATACAAATGCAGCAAAGTTAATTGCTAAATGTTGAAGTGATCGCCGCTTGTAAGAAAACTCTACATCTGGTCTTCGGTTTCTCAAGCGCTAAGGTCATCGATAGCGCGTAGACAAAAGAATGCGTCGATGACAGACCATAAACGGTACACGTGCGACGTTGGTTTCAGCGGTTCTTTTAGTCTCAGGGTAACATTGCTAGCGAGAGGATCTGGATCAGCTTACATTGTATTTCACATTTTGTACTTTATTATTCACAATATATATACTTACAATACCTTACAATTTACCCACGCATTTCTTTAATTCCACATACACCGAATAACCTTAACACTAAAGAACGAGAGCAAGAAAATGTTTGCATTTTGTCTAAACCTAAAGTATCTTTTTCTCTTGGAAAAATACACGAAAAATCGAGTGGGAAGAAATGATCAGAAAAGAGATGCAGCAGTATGAATCGTTTCCTAGTTTAATTATGACGTTCTGTACGAGACCAGCAAGCGTACGTAATGCTTCTGAGTGTAAGAAGGGAGCAAAAAGGTGATATTAGTTTCCGTCGAACCAGTTGATTTCGTGCTTGCAGACAATCCAGTGGAACAAAGGCGGTATAAAAGCGAGATGAAACAAGTTCACGGCGGTAGCCACGATATATTCGAGCTTTGAAACTCGTGTTTGGAAGGTTCAGCCTTATCCGTCGAATTCCGTTAAAAGGGATCGTCTGGCAGGGTCGGTAGACTCCGTGAATCCGTATACTCGTATGAGAATCGCGTAAAAGGTCGTAGATCAAAAGTGTATCCACAGGTCTTTGAGAGGTAATCCTGCACCTCTCTTTTAATACACTCGACAACGGGGTAAAGTGGTATATAGCGATGATCTGTACAGTAAATGAAACATTTTTAACCGGTTTTGCATCGAGTTTTTCCAGCGAATGGAAAAAGAAGAAATATCTATCGCGCGTAGTACAATCGCATGTATTCGATTGCTTTTGATCAAACTTTCGTTTCATCTTGTTCGCTTTTTAACTCGGACATTTTACCAATATTTTACTAAACGTATAATTATTTATAACAGGCTTTATACAGGCGAGTATATTAAAATTTGTATCGTTTTGCAAAACTTAGGTATGACGAACTTTTCCTGCAAAATTTATAACACACGAGACAATTTACCTTAAACATCAACTTCTTCTACGAAGGAAGACCATTGATTTGTAAATGGTGTTTATCGTTAATGCGTGTCATATCCTTTAAGACGATAAAAATTATTTTTACGTATACACAGCCCTATTCGTATAAGTAAACGGAAAGACGGTTAACACTAGAACTAGCGATAGTTAACACGAAGTTATTTTTACCAAAACCAGTCACAATAACTGGTTTTTAAAAACACGTAATAATGGAATATTTTTATATTTATTAATTTACTACTTTCTTACAGAAGCAATTCCATGTTACGTAGTACATTTTTGGTAATATTAATCCATATGGGATCCCTAAATGAGGGTTGACACATTTATAAAATTGTAGAACCAGCCATTTTGACTGGTGTGATATTTCTAGTGTTAGCATCTAGCGATCTAGCGATCGATCCGGAATTTCCCTGATAACTGATATCGTCATATTGAATGATACGCAGTAAAAATTTAAAAAACGTACGACAAGTTGTACAAAACGAGGAAACTGATTAATTGGGGTTCGTTAAACAGATTGCAGGATCCTTTTACACTTTAATATGTAGCAGTCATTTTGACTAGTATTGGTATAAATACCCTTAATACACAATTATTTCGAGTTTGAATACATAAAAAACAAAATAAAATTCATTATATTATTCTTTTAGTTATCGTTGCGAAAGTAATTACACCACTGCGGAAAGAAACATAACATGAAGTAGGAATTTTAAAATAAAATTGTAAAACCGGCCAATTTGACTGATAAGATAGTTCTAGTGTTAAGCAACAAAGATTAATGAAAATTATTGAAAATTACGACTCGTTGCCTGTTAGACAGTAGTTTCCAAACACCGTGCATCGCTACTGGAATAAAATTGATTTATCTTCTCGTGTGTTTCGCATTTTACGCGAAATAAACGTGCTGTTATCCAGTCGTCCTACTTATCCTTCGCTTCCAAAGTACATCGAAAAATACGATATTTCTCGTACGCGAGTATCTCAGAGGCAAGCTAATTGAATTATTTATTATCTGATTTATAAGGAATATATTTCTTGGAAAAGCGCGTTCATTCGCAACGACGGTAAGACAGAGCCGTAGAAATATTCTAGACTTGGTAACGCTTTTGTTAGTGGATGACATTCGTTTCTCTTGCACTGTGGATGGAATACATAATAATGGAAAATGTGCTTTCTGTTTCAGATGACATAGAATGGGTTGGGTGGCGCTAGGGCGGTGTGCGGGTGGTGGCGGCCGCCTCTCGTCCGTCCTCTCGCTGTCTCTCACCTCCCTCGCAAGCTCCCTCATCTTCACCATCCTCTGTATCCTCACACTTGCCCTCACTCTTGTCACTCTCGTGCGTGCCGAAGA
This sequence comes from Bombus pascuorum, assembly GCF_905332965.1. Taxonomy (NCBI): domain Eukaryota; kingdom Metazoa; phylum Arthropoda; class Insecta; order Hymenoptera; family Apidae; genus Bombus; species Bombus pascuorum. The sequence continues at coordinate 3,272,777 of NC_083498.1, forward strand.
CATGTACGTATTATGGAATACACGATAACTAACACCTTCTTCAGCCATCGATCTGCTCTTAACTTCCCGATACGAAAGTATGATACCGGAATAACGGTCGCGTTATCTTCCTCTGTTTCAAGAGATTTTTTACTCGGCCAGGAGGCTGCTAAACTTTAACGACCCGAACGCATCGAGAAGCTAAGAGAGGGACACTAGAGTAGAACACTGTTGTGTTTGCTTGTGATAGGATCGAGAGAGCGACATTGTAGCGACGACGCGGTACAGAATATATGGAAAGATGAATCTAGACTCGCTCGATGTTTGATATTAGACAAAACAAATTTATTTTGCATGGAATATCGAGAATCGTCGTTAATGTCGCCTCGTTTCTTGTTCAAAGGCTCTTATACTTGTTTTATATTTAATATTGCGCAAACTTGTCTCGTTATTAACCGGGACGCCGGTCGAAGGGTGGGGAGTTGGCTTGTTCGCTGTCTATTTACCCTTTTACGCTCGTGAACTTACTTTACCGGCCATAAACTTGTCGTCGTCGTGGTCGTGGCGATGCGGAATGGCTACAAAGCAACTGAGACGTTGATAGCAACGGACGAGAAATCTCGCAGGATCTCTCTAATCGCGTGACACCGATGTTGGCTCGAGAGAATATTTATAGCCGCGGATTCTCAACGCCTAGCGCTTGCCGATAGTCTTGAAATCGGAATAGAGTCGAGCTAAACTTTGAGAGAGACGAAAGCGGCCAGGTAATCAGTCTTATCGCGAATCTTCTTTCGCTCGACCAGCGTCCCAAAAATCGTTCGATTGCATCGTACACGTTTAGCCAAGTGTAGACAAGTTTGGATCCTAGTGATCGCGATGTAGTCAACGATCGAAGCAACAGATCGTTAAATTAGCGAATTTCCAGACTAATTCGATGACGCTCGAAGGTAGAAGCTGTTTTTACATTATACATATACATATATATATATATTATATTCATACATATATATATATATATATACACGTATTATATAGTGCGTTTTAGAGAGCTCTGCGTAATATTCGTCGAATAATTCGTAGATCGTGTGAGTTTCTCTTTTAATATGTGTAGCCATAACGAATTCACTCGAAAGAGAACGACGCGCGTTTCGTACAGATCGCGTGCGACAAGCGCATTCTCAGGAAAACCGATCTTCTTGGACACCTCGAAGGTCAAGGTCGAGGCTCGCGACAAAGCGAACTGCGGGTTAATCTGCGGATCGACCTTCGGGGTGGCTAGAGAGAGAGAACACTCGATGATCGGGGGTGAAAACCGAGGAAAGGAATGGAAAGGAAAGGAAAGAGGAAAGGAAAGGAGAAAGGAGAAAGGAAAGGAAAGAGAAAGAAAAGGAAAGGAAAAATTCCGTCGTGGATCCGGTGGTTTCGGGGCTAGCTACAATACGTTGTGTTGCAGTTTCGAGGAGGGCAAGTCGGACAAGGAGATACTGGACAACCTGCTGCTGTCGACCCGTTACGACAAGCGGCTTCTGCCCCCGGTCCAAGGTACACTGAGGCCCCCGCCCCACACCCGTCAAGACGACTACACCCCTGACTACCTCGTACCCAATGACCCTGATCATCCAGAGCACCTCGAACACCACCGGCACCGCTACCACCATACAGCACCACACAACCACAGCTCACTGCTCACCCCTCGTCGAAAGGGTACTCTATATTAGAAATCGATCTGATCACGCTAAATCGGCATAAGGAAAAGGAAAAATGAAAAAAGAAAAGACAAAGAATAAAGAACGAGAGGAAACGCGAGAACGAATGAAAGTGAAACTCGGTTATCTTATTTTATTTTACTTTAATTTCACTTCATCCTCGTTCCCCTCTTCTTCCCTCTACTTTTTCATATTCACGTCTCACATTCCACGGTGTCCCCTGTCCTTCCTATCGTCAGTTCGCACGTTGCGTGCTTGCATATCTGAGCGAAGGAATCACGGTACGCATGGCAGGATCGCATGAAAGTGGAGAGAAAGAGTCGCGCTTGTCGGTGAATACGTTAGAGTGACGTGTAAAAGAATACGAGACGGGGAGAGGAAAAGAATGTGGGGATAAAGGGAAATGAAATGAAAAGGAAAGGTGAATAGAGAGCACGAATGAAATCGCAATGGGAAGAAAGTAATAATCGGTTTCTTTTGATGTCGAAACGACAAACTGGCCGAATCGGCCGACCCGTCTGACCAATGTCGACCCTCTATCACTAGCTGCAAGGCTCTCGCTACCAACAGCTGTTTACCACGCCGCACCAGACGGCTGCTCTGTTGGAAATCCAATTCAAGTCAGTAATAAATTTGTAGTCTCTCGGCTAAGGCGATTGGAATTCTTCTTGAGATTGAAATCATCTCGACCAGACTTTCTAGCATTTTTATCGCGATACGGAACGAATCTGAACATTCTTGGAATTTTTTTTCGCGTAACCGAATTATTTCTTTCTTTTCTTTTTTCTTTTCTTTTCCTTCTGTCGATCTCGTTGAACGAAATTTCACTGAACGAAATATTTTGGATTGGTAAAAGAGATCCATATGAAATTCTTTGTACTACATTTACGGCCTCCTTCAAACTACATTAACGAGTTTTTTAATTAATTTCTTTTCGTCTGAATGAGACGAGCACGTAAATTAAGCAATGCTATCAACGTAATAAAAAGATCTAGTGGTTTCAGACGTCACGAGGTATTTACGTCACGCTTTATACGAATCCGAGATACGAGCCGGTGTTACGCGGCGCAGATTTATTCGAATGTAAATTTACTTACCTCTTGGCAAATTAATTATCGATCTAAAGAATGGTCCCTCCGCCTCTATAGCGAAACGACTATGTCGTCACCCGAAATAGCTTAACGCGTCTATTTCCTATAATTATAATGCTCTCGTGCTACGAATGCTACGAGAATAAGCGTAAGTACGCAATAGGCTTCGTTTGCACGAAGACGCAATGCCATCTAAATCGTTTTCCTTCGTATAACTTGAATAGATCGAAAGAAATTTCACAAATTCTTAATTCTTCGTCCGTTCAATTCAAGAAATAAGATATCGAAGAAGAAACAGGACACGCTATGTAACTTGGCGAACCGATAGCCTTGAAGCATTAAAAGAACAAAATTTTATTAGAAAATTAAGTGATTTCGAATGCAAATACCGCAGGAATTTCATGAAAATTTTCTACACGATACATCAGTCGTCAAAAATACTGCGAAATTTCTTGATACAAAATTCCCAATATATCGATGGTAGAATATTCGCGATATTCGTATTAATTAAAAGGTGATGACGAACAGAAATTTTCACTTTGGAAAAGACGACGAAGATTGGTGTAATATCAGCTCGCAACGTGTAAGTAGAAAAGGATGTGTCAGACGGATCCGCCGAATTCGGCCACTCGTTCCTACAACAAAAACCTTCCGCTTGAACGAGCTTTGCAGAGAAAAGCTTCTATTGAATTGAGCAAAATATCAAGAGATCGTTGCGATGCCGCGATAAACCGCCAGCTAGTAGTTTGCAGCTATTACGCGTAAGCAAACTCATTTGGAATAATTATAGTAGTTTCGCGATATGCCTCGTTTCCGTTTCAAGCGTTCTTCACCCTCTATTCTCTATGTCGACCACATGATCTGCTGTTTTCCAATACTTAAATTACAACGAACAAAAATTATAATAACAATCGATAACAATAATTGAATAATTATTTTTAACAAACAGATACAGTTGGTGATCGTTTTTATATGGAAAAATGTACATTTACATAACACAAGTGCGATGTTTTTGAAACGTTTCTCTTAGCAATGGTACTTGACAATTATGTCTCCAATGCTTCAATTATCGACTCGCTTTTGTACACGATGATTGCACCGATGATTATGAAAATTGCCCGAGTCATATATTTTTTTATTTCGCTCGATGTATTACGTTTTACGTTTAACGTGTTAGCTGAGTCTTGTTTAACGACGCAAAATAAGCGACAAACTCGCATTTTTTATATTCTTGTTTCGGGTCGCTTTCGTAATTACCGGCGCAAATGTCGGCGAACGCGTGACTTCGGTGTGATTCGGCTGGCGATATTAATTAAGCATTCGTCGAAATTGCTTATTTGGCACTGATCTACTGAAACGCTTGCATTTGGTATCTCGTGAGAAACTACGTCGGTTGTGCCAAATCTCGTGGATAAAGTGTGCCACCGATCAAGATGGGCACGTTTAAATGTCGGTGGATTTTAAGTGCAAATACATATTCAAAGTAGACACGTGCAGTGTGAATCACCTTGTTGGTATTAGTTGATTGCAAAAGTTCCGTCGGTTTTACGTAATGAAAATAATATTATAAATGCTTTCAATAATCTCGTTTATACTCCATATGTCTATCACGTCGTGTCCATTTAATTTTATCACTCTTGCTCGTTTATCTCAACTCACTGATATCTCTGGTGAAGAATTCTTGATCCTCAGAGTCCATGAAGATACCCATAGACATGAAATTACATTACACGAAATTCCTTTCATCTGCACGTTTTTTAAATAGAAGAACAGGAAGTGTGAATAGATTACATATTTTTGTATATGTCAACGGATATAATTATGGAAAGACATTAGTTTAAAACGTTTTCGAACATGCAACATCGATTAGTGACGTAAAATGAATTTTTATCTGCTGTTAAAATACAATATTCGTAACTTTTACACAAAGCTAGTCTCCATTCTGATAGGAATAAGTATTGTAAAGACCCTGACTATTCTTGGAAGGTTGGCAGCCGGAAGCCATTCGAAGTCGAAAAGCAAAAATTAAGCAAATAATAAAATGGATAGTCTTCCTTCAAATGCCTTATAATTTATCTAAAAAAAGAAAAAAGAAAAAGAAACGCGAATTATACCAAGAAACAACGCAAGAACCGACAGAAGTTTTGTATCCATCTAATATTATGTATCGCGTGTCGACGATTTTCGCTTTCCGATTTCCACCTTGCGCTTTACGATTTCCGTTTCTAGAATCTCGAAAGCGACAAAGGGATCGGTAATTGATCGATGTAGCGGTATCACGGTACAGGCGTGAAACAGGTTTCCACGCCAGGCTCGGTAAAGTGCCTATCAGGAAGACAACGTTTTACCCTCTGAAAGAAAGTCTGGCGTGACAAAAGGACGGTTTCTCTGTGCATTGGAGGGAACGGGGAAGTTGTCACGGCGCCCTCAAGCACCGGCATCATTTGTTCAGCCGGCGAATGTAAAGAAAGCACGCTTTCTCGCGAAAGTGCGAGATGCAAGATGAAAAGAGAATGGCGACGAGTCTCGAGAATCGGTGGAGAAAACAAGCCACGTGTATCGCTTCCCTTTACTTTTCCCCGCTACGTTGGCGCAACATTTTTCAATTGCAGCGACAAAAGAGACACGTTGATTGCTTGTTTCGTGCTAAGTACACATCTTCTTCGTGTTCTCGTGGTAGAATAAACGCAAACATCCTGGTAAGATGGAGAAGATGGCAGAGACAGAGAGAGAGAGGGAAAGAGGGAGAAATTTTCAAACGCGTAACTTAGATAGATACCAGTTCGAAAGGAAGTAACGAACTGCGCGACGAAAATTGAAGAGCAAAGTATGTACAAAACGAATATGAAATCCGTGATGTGTTCAGAGGGTGAAGAGTCGCGTCGCTAACAAAACGAACGCGATACGAAGTCGAACTGCATGGAAACTGCATTATTTGAAGTTCACCGGAACGAGTTGGCGCGGCGCAATTGTGCAGCTTCCTGATTTTTCTTCGAGATGCAGCGACGAGCGTAACTGAACCTATAAAAGCAACAGATTTTATATAAATTATTTCTTATTTACCGTTGAAATTAGACATTCACGAAAAATTCACATAACAGAAATATCTCGTACAAGTTGATGCTAGTAGAAACAATTTTTTTAATTCGTTTATCTGCAACACGAAGTACTCGACTTTGTGTCGTTTTTGTTTTTACCAACAATCTGCTAGAATTTCGTGCGAAATCATTTGCACTTGGAATTGTTTTAACGCGTTTTGGCATAGTTCGTGCAAGATTTTTGGCGCAGTAATCGAACGAATTTCGCTCGAACGATCGCCGATTCTCTTCTGCAGATTAGAAAAAAGAAAAGAGAAGAACGTACGGTAAATATTTGTACAAAACGTTTCTGTTATGTCTATTTCTTCTTTACACCGTAATTTTAGTGGCAAATAAAAAATTATTTATATAAAGGCTGCGAGCACTGGTGCAATTATGCTTTTCATGCCGTCACTTTAATTTTCTGCAAAGCTTTTCACTTTGTTTACTATTTTTTGTAAAAAAAATTTCACTCCTTTTTTTTTCTTCTTTTCTACTTTCTTCTTGCCAATTTAATCGAACATCCTGATTCCGAGAAAGGGACAAATAAGGTCAGGTAGAATGTGTGTTTAACGCTTTCGAGGTTACGTTTTCGCGAAGAATTTGGCAAGGGAAGCCTAAATAGGTCGCGAGCCAATTGATCGTGTCCGGTAATTGAAAATCCATCGGCACGCCCTTATCGTTTACTTGAACAAATTGACCAGTGTTTGTATGGTAAAATCAACATTGAAAATATTTGTGTTGTCGATAGGGGTGTGCTGTTTTCCTATCGATTCGATCGAGGTGGAACGTTCATAAGCTCCCCCTCCCCAAAAATACTCGATTTCGTGATAGGTGTTGACATCGTTAGGCGGAACTAGGTTCACGAAGAAACCAGATGAGACGTGGGCAAGAGTTGTTGGGTGTCACAGAAATTCACACACTCAGACTCTTACGAAATGAATACAACCTTCACATTCCCGTTGCTATTCTTTTTGCTGTTCGATCGGATAACGAATCGCTCGTAGAAAAGCTATTTGTCAAGAACCTAACGGAAAGCTGGATATTTTTTCAAATGTTTTTTTTCCCAACAGAGACACGGAAGAGAGGATGGAAATATGAGATAACCATTTTCTTGTTCTAAGGATAATAACTTCGGGAAAACAGAATAATACAATAGAGGGAAGGTAGAAAAATAACTTTAAGGAATCTCATACATAACGTGCCGTACAAACATAAATGTCGTACATTTTTCAACACGTTCAACGATTCGTCGACTTTTCATCTAAATTAACATTAGAACTAGCAAATGTGTCGTATTTCTACCAACTCGCAATTCCTACTTTTATCGTTGTATCGCGATCGAAATCGAAGATTGTTTAAAGATCGTCCGAAGATTGCAAAATAAATCAAATTACTACTATATGCTACTTGGACGTACGCGCATGTAGATCTTTCGGTCATAATTTAAATCAAGAAGATCATCGATCGAACAAAAGACCAACAATCTTTTGGCGAGGATATTAGAATCTTCGTGATAGTACTCGCAATCGTCGTTACACGGATATCGGTGATTTATGTACGTCGGAGCTTTGCCTCGTATTTCTACCCTCTCTTCTACCGCAGTAATTTGTCGTTGCTGTCGTTATTGTTATTGTCGTTCCATCGCGTATACTGGAATGCCGTGCTGCAAAAGACAAAAAAAAAAAAAAGAGAAAGGAAAAATGCGGAATTCGAGGAAGAACAAGTAGACGGCGAGCGCAGGATCGAACAGTTACATTGACCGATAGTAACACGAAAAAAAGGATGAGACGTGGGCAAGGGGTTGTTGGGTGTTACAGATGCGGATTTCTGCTGCGGAATGCGATGGCCTGGTGACGCCACCGGCCTGTCGAACCGGTCGTCGACCTCCTCTAACGACCCCAAGAACCAGTACAAGAACCAGAACAATAACCACTACACGTCGCACCAACACCTTCGCACCCACCTTCGCGGTCCGTCCTTCTGCTTTTACTTCTCTCGTAACCTCGTCTAGAGAAATAATTAAGGCAACCACGACTTTCATTCCGACCCGACCCATTCAGTTCGCCGCGTTCTCTCCTCTCTTTCGCGTCTCGTTGCCGCCTCTTTCGTCCGTCTCTGTTCATTCGTTTCGACTTTATTATTTTATTGAACGAAGCCCTTGATTCTCCGGCGAATGTAATCGGTAACAGTGTGTACCGTGTATAGCTGTATATAACGGAGGACACTGTTGAAACGTACGGGCGTATATGGAATCCTGAATGGGTTGCTAGTCGAATTTCCGTACGAGGGTTTATAGGTCGATCGATTTTTTAGTGGAACCACTACGGTTTTCTGCTTCCATGTATATTCTTGTTGGCAAAAGCAACAAGACTCTGCTCTTTGAAAGCTTTTCTCGGTTCTCGGTCCCTATATTTTTAAAACACTAGAACTACCAAACTCTGGTCAAAGCGTCTGATTCTTCGTTCTTTGAATCGTTAAAAACTCGTCGCTGTTCCTCGTGATATTAACGTTCGCTTCTGTCGAAACGAAACGCGATTATAAATAGCATTGACCGCGTATACAATTATTATCTAGATATATATATTATATATAATTTGTGTTGGTTTAGTAATATAAGCGACATGTGCCAATATCAGCGATTTTATCGGTTTAGCTTTGTAACAGCAGTTTAATTGCAACCGATCATGTGCGACGTATTTGTTTTAGATACATATCAAAGATAGTTCTAGTGTTGAGAAAACTTTTCGATCGAGCTCGAGTTGCAATTTTTCGCTCGAATAAACGTGATCTTGGACGTGTTGCGAGACACGGACGATTCGAGCGAGGCGTGTAAACGTTGTTCGACCTAAACCCTTCGACTATTCGATCTTAAACACACGCACAATCAGAATACTCGCGGCAGCTCGGTTGAATAAAACTTTTTACGTTACCACGTTACTTCGTAAAACGTTGGCTCGTGATTCGAACAGCATAAACAAAAAATACTAGAAAAGTTGTGTTGTTGGTAGACGCGAAGCTCGAAACGGGACATTCGTGTTAAGAGGACGTAAAAGCGTTGCTTACCGATCACGGTATCTGACATTCTTTTCGAGCCTGGCAACGTTCGTGTCCGATGTGCCCCGCCGATTGTTGCTCGTTTCACCGGCGTAATAATAGAGCGGCTGTTATCAAAAACCAGCAGGAAAACCGGCGTGTTCACGGTTCGATAACGCGTTGATTTCTTTTTTTTTTTTTTTTTATTGTCTGCTGCATAATCCTGGTATACAGTGTAGAACATAACTGTACTGATATTACGATATAACAACCACGAGTTTTATACGAACAATTTTTTATTTACTATCGACATCAAGGTATACGAAAAATAAACGTAACAGAAATATTTTGCATGGTTAATGATAAGCTAAACGATTTTCCAATTTGTACAATGTCTTTCGTTCTTGCAATAAGAAATATTTATATTTAGTCGATCTTTCATTTATTCCAAATTCTTTAGCTTCTTAGCATTGCTTCAATGTGTTTTGCTATAGTTTGTACAAGATTTTGGCTCAAGATCAATTTCGCTCTATCGCTTTTCGATTCTCCTCTGCAATTCGAGAATCGCTATCATAGGAGTCTTATAATCTAATCAATTTTTCTGCTAAATATTTTTACGATCAAACTATGGTTGTACAGTACGAAACACGCTTAAACCCACGAATATTTCTCGTTAGGCGTCGGACAAAAATTGTTTAGCTTAGCTTCAATTGCACGAAATATGTCTATCGTATGAATTTTTTGTATACCTGCAATATTAGGGTAATAAAAAATGGTTTATAAAACAGGTTCAATTATGTTCTTCACTGTACAAGATGCGTTACAGAATGGAGTCGAGTCATATCTCGAAATTGGTGAGAGATAGAGAGAAACAGTACGGAGAAAAGTTGAATGACACGATACAATCTATGTTCATAGGTACTCGGTTCTTCTTAGTATACAACGATTCACCGAGAAATCGCAATTGAGCTCTTCTTTTGAATGAAACTCCGTAATATTTTCGATGCATTTTCTAATTCTCTGCAAAAAAGTACTCCGAGACACTCGGATGGAGAAATGCTTAATCCAAAAGATATTTTAATTTCAATTCCACCGAATTTAACGTATAAGAGACAAAGGAAACACGAACACAACCACTCCGCCCTTTCCTTGTCTCTCGTATACACAGTTTCGCGAAGTTAAAATCGAGATATCTTTTAAACTAAGCATTCGTCGACCCAAGTATCTCGATACCTTCTCGCAGACGATTCAAAGTTTCCACCGAATGATCAACGAAAACTTACAGAGTGTCGTTTAAGAAAAGAGTGCATTTACGCTTTGCCGGTGCATCGTTGCGTACTAGAAAAAAGTGAGCACCTACGAACATAGAGATCTTATCACGTCGTTTAACTTTCTCCCCTACAATTTCTTGCTATCTCTCGTCGACGTCGAGCTACAACCCGGCTCAACTGCCTGACACATCCTGCACACTTTCTTAAGCAGTTGATATCGGCGAAAATGTTTCTATCGCTGAAGACGACACCTCGTCACGGAGAGCCGCTGCCAACAGGCTGTTCCTCGATCGTCGAGATACGATTTCTAAATATCATCACGCTCCATCCTTGCCCCATATTCCATCCGTATTTCACGACACCGTACTACGTAACTTATCAAACGCAATCGCGTTTTGCCGTGTCTTTGCCGTAGTGGTATGCGTTGGCAATTATATCGGATCGGTGGTTAGGACTCGTTAGACGCGTGACAAGCGAACAGTGCCGGTGCAAATTGGTCGTTCCACCCTGAGAAACACCGCGCATCGGGCACATCATTGATTAGACAAAGGCGTGCAGCGAAAATGAAACCGTTCGCCCGGCGGAGCATCGCTGCAACGATCATTTTGTTTCCGTTTCCATTTCCATTTCCATTTCCGTTACCGTTTCCGTTTCCGTTGCGAGCGATCCTCTTCTCGATCGAATGTCGCCGTGCTATCGCGCCTCTCGACGACCGGTTCTCGAGTCCTAACTCTCCGACTACGAGCTTCACACAATATACAAACACGAAATTTAGTCGCAGCATGTGCACAGCATGGCTCTAATGACGCTTTTGCGATAACAAGCAACGGCTTCTGGCAAGGCGTAGAGAAGGAAAAGAGAAAGAGAAAAACAGCAACATGTCGATCTCGGGATCGCAGACCGAAACTCGGGATCGAAGTTTCAAATGTTGAGATCGGGATGATCGTACGTGCACAGGCTCACGAAAGCGTTCCAAGACTCGTACATGTGCTTTATGCGCGAGTATTACGTGTGTTATACTTGCACATTTTCCAATTTCCTTTGCTTTTTCACGTCACGAGACTTGCGTGATTATACATGCATCGATAAAGTTTGAAATACATTCGAAGATATACGTAAAATTGTAAGATATTTGACACAAATATACAGAGAATATGGTAACACTCCAGCAGCGAACACGAGGTAGAAATAAAAAACATTTGTACGAACACATGTTCCATCCGCTCTTCTTGCAAATTTATAGCCATTTTTGTGTTTTAAGCGTTTCAATGATTCGAAACTGCTCTTCTCTTCAGGAAACGTGTTCGAAATGGCCACACTCGGTCTGTGTTATTCGACGTACACCTGGAATATTTAAAAGATTGAGAAATTCCTCGACGCGACGACTAGTAGCCATTTCAAGTAAACAGTTGCGGATTATCGAAACGCAGAAATAAGTCAGACAGAACACGTGTTCGCATGAACTTCCTTCGTTGCTTTCGTGCCTGCTGTCTACTCTTGAGATGGGTCCCTTGAAATGTTACCATACACCCTGTATATTTCATCAGAAAACTTGTTAAAGAGTCAATTATCGATTACATTAATAAACATTAATAAAATGTTCCCTAAGATGATGTTTGACACTTGTTGTATACTTGAGACGGCTGTTCATGTCGCGTACTAATTTTTTATCCGACATATATTTGCAATAAATATGTCGCAACTTGTATGTACATTTTGGAATCGCTTTAAAATTTTCCTTCGATATGATCATGCCAGTCACGTCACGTTACAGTGGCAACGAATTTTCAAAATGTGTTGTTTTATAGAGCACACGCGATACGCGGCATAAAAGTTGTCTCATAGCAGGTTCAAACGCTTTCGTAAACCATAGTGTACCTTCGATCGATCGATCGGTTTACAAGTCACTCGCACGAGTTAGGGAAACCGAGACTATTTCTGCTTTGCCACCGCTTGATGTCAAACACGTTTCAACCGATGTTTGCAAGTGAGACTATGTCGAAGTTAAAAGATTAGCCAGCAACTTTCTGAGTAATGCCGATTCCCTTTCCCGATGCGAGATGTCTCCCTTCCGAAGAATGTTCTTTTTCGAATTAGCGTGCTCTTCTGGTGACTGCTTCGAACAAGTGCCCGGTGGAACCTTTAATCTCAATCGTACACTGTGTTTCAGGAACCTTGACCGTAAACGTGAGCGTGCTCTTGCTAAGTTTGGCTTCTCCCGACGAGTCCAGTTTGGTAATTGACCAATTTTCTCTCATTAAATCTGTCCATGCGTACGAATGTTACGCGTCTGTCCGATTCGTCGTTCCTATTCTATCGTATTTATTTATTTCAGCCTGATGGCCTACAAAATTGCACTTGGTTTCGCATAGTTTAGAAACGTAAAACAGAACTAAAGCTAAACAATCTACAAATAACTACAATGGCGTAAGAATTGACTCACTTCTTGGGTGATCATTATACGTGTAAAGATTAGGACGAAAAATTTGTATTTATAACTGCATTTATACACAAATGACAGTTACTTCTTAAATTTTCTCAAAAAAATTGTAGAAATTATAGAACAGAATTGTTCGTTTTTGTTTGAATGGGAGACGGTGAAAGTACAGTTAGAGCAAGATTTTTGGCTTCGCGTGAGATATTGTCAAATAATTGACGTTTTACATTAATTTCATAGATTAAAAAATGCGTCTTTTCCAAGGAGATAAATATTCAATTTCAAACTCGTTGCCGGGCGAGGGCAATAGAGATATTTAAATATCGCTACGTTTGTATTAGCAATTAAAAATAACAGTTGTACCTTAAAATTTCCCCAAAAAATTCATTTTTCATGAAAACTAACGTAATTTTCACACCTTGATTTTATCGTATCGTGAAATAAGCAGTTCGTTTTATATTTTTCGTCCTTTCGATGAGATAAGTTAGCTCGTCGAAACTTATCCTCGTACGAGAGAAATAGCGAAACGCGTCACCGTAAATCTTTCGTGGACACCAGGTGCGCTAAGGCCGTTAAAACGTGACACGCACGTGCCCCTCTACATATTTCATTCGACGATGATCGTTGGAATTTCGTAACGGTCCTTGCGTTTCTTTTATCGACAGAAATACGAGGTGGAATTCCTGCTGCAACAACAGTGGTACGACCCGCGATTACGATACAGCAATCGGTCGCAGTACGATTACTTGAATGCGATTCATCATTACGATGATATCTGGTTGCCGGACACGTACTTCATAATGCACGGAGACTTCAAGGACCCGCTCATACCAGTTCATTTTGCCCTTCGGATATATCGCAACGGCACGGTCAACTACCTTATGCGGTATTTATCTCCATTTTCTATTGCAAGCCGATGCGTTTCTATATTAAAAGGGAATCTAGACTTTACGGTGATTATTTGGAACAGCATATTTCTGATCCTTCGGCTTTCGATCGCGTTATTGCGTGTACGCGAAAGTTTTAGTCTTTTCATCGGACGTTCGTGTAAAATTTTACCTTCTACCGATATCATTTGCCACCTTTCCTTCCAATTGTCTGGTCGGTATTGACGCATGTGAAACGCCAACTTGATGATCGATCGGTGACAATAACTGCGTGAAACTATCTTGAGCAAGATAAACGATGACGAGAGCGTTAGGTCGCACGTGGCTGGAATCGCTCTGCTTAACGCTTTACTAGCGGTTCAACAGCATACGCACGTCAGACCGGCAGCTCAGGTGAAGATTCTCCATGGCGCCGGTTCTGTTTCGGTTTGGACTCTCCAATACCATTCTTTTCGTTCATCGCGAAGGGTAAGTTTTTCAAACTGGTATAAAACTGTGGGAGCTTACAAAGCAACGCGACGGACGCAACTGAGGAAGGTACCTTAGTACTAAATAATATATTACTGCTCAAATAATGAGAAAGAGAAATGTCGGCGACAAAAAGCCGATTAATAGCCTATCGGTCGGTAAAGTGTTAACACAGCCTGGGAAGTTCTTCCGCACGTGGCGTACTCTTCGGGTCTCACACCGACAGATTATCAGCTTTTAGTCGGTCTTTAGTCGACCAGCACTTTCGAAATGTTGCGAAAAATGTCGCAACGTCAGTCTTCCCGCGGCCGAATCCGAAACTTGACAGAAAGTCGTACGAAACGAGGGAAAATATTTCGAACATCGATTCGTAACGCGTGTGTCATATATAAATCGAAGGAGACGAAAGAAAAAGACTAAAAGTTTTGCATACACACGTAATATTAACACGTGCCTTGTTCCAATGTTCTGTGAATATTCTGCTTCGTGTTTTCAGTGCGGATCTGAGAAGGTCTTTCCTTATCCGCGCTGAGAAAGCGAAAGTTAGAAAGTGTCCTTAACGAAACACAACATGCTGATAACGCATATTACCACGTTATCGTGATGAAAGTTTAAAGTCTAAAATGAAGTCTGAAACTTGACGATTTGGATAATCTTATTAAACATGTTATCGGGCTCGACATTCGCGATTTCACGAAGAACTTTCGATCTTATAGGCGTCATCTCATCCTATCCTGCCAGGGTAGACTCAATATCTTCCCTTTCGATGACCCACTGTGTTCATTCGCGATCGAGAGCAGTAAGTGAATATTACAAGAATACGTTTCTTAAAATTGATCACATAACATTTTCTCTGAGCAGTCTGTCTTAATCTTCTGCCTTCTTCTTTAGTATCGTACGAGCAATCGGCGATCACGTACGTGTGGAAAAATGACGAGGGTACGTTGCGGAAGAGTCCTAGTCTAACGTCGCTGAACGCATACCTCATTAAGAACCAGACAATCACGTGTCCGATCAAAGTAAGCTGGAGAGGTGAGTTGTGAAACCAACGGTTTATTGTATTAAAGTGAATACTTGAAACTAAGGAAAGAAACTTAGGATAAAAGAAGGCAGCGATGATAATTAAAACACGAGAATCTTTTAAGTATCATCGTTCAGTTTTGACAATTGTATCGCATTTCGATCCTCAAAATCTGATGTAACTGGCTAAAAACTGGCTCAGTCACGTGAATTCGTTCATTTCTATTTCTTATCTAACAACGTTCTACGCTTTCTATTATATGTATTTACTATTCTACTTTAGTATATTTATTTCTTTCATTCAGTTGATAAGAATTTGCCTGGACATTCGCCTATTTATCGTTATGAGAAATCCATTGTATCTTCTCATATCGATGAAATAAAATATCTCGATGGAGAATAAAATTGTAGCTTAATTAACTGTGAGAGAAATATACACTGAAAATCGTGATTTACATCGCTACGATCTTCCACTCGTCATCTGAGACAGCTGTTTGAACTGTACGATGATACTATTGATATTGGAGTATGGTAAATGCATCGTTAGGTCTATCGAGTTATCATCGAATTATTATAAATAATCGAAACCAATCAGAGAAAAAAAATGACGCCGAGACTATACCATTTTCTATTCGCTATCAGTTCTCTTTTATGATTTTTACTGCATCCTTAAATGACACGCTTCTGTACTGTTGCAATGCACCAAACACGGCCATTTCGTTAGTCCACGGAAACGATTTTAGTGTCGCTTGTGTACGCACTCGAAGACTCTCGAGTTGAACTATTGTACTGTCTATTATACGACCTGACGCGACTATGTCTTCTTATATTATCGTTATAGGTCATTTTGAAAATTTCGCGAACCACATGTTTCGAAACAACGTGTGCACCTCTACTAAAATTCAGTCTGGTTGTTTAAACGTAAAAGTAAAGAGTTTCCGAGTATTAGCATACAGGAAAAATTTGTCCAAACTACTTGCAAGAGTTACAGAAATATAACAAATTCATAATGATATTCTGACGATAAGTTCGTAATTTTATAATTTGAATGCTATTAATAAAATCGAGCTGAATTAAACGAAAAGTTTCGGGAATTTGAATAATGAAATGGTCCACGATATGCAAAGAAGAGAAAGCTCTAATTAAGGCACAGTCGTCGATATATTCGTGCAAACGTGATAAATTTAAAGTAACTCTTAATTATCTAAAATTTGCATCATTTTTTCAGGGTGTAATTTGTTTCTAACTTCTTTCCTTTAGTTTTGAATACAGGTATCTTACGTTCCTTAAAGCTAAAGGACAACGTTGCAATATCTTTCCTCGTTGCCACTTTTCATTAATAATTCTGATGTCGCTTATCCCAGAGCTAAAATCAAATTGCTATCTAAACGGTTCTATCCTAATCTACTGATAATATAAACATGAAGCAGAACGTTTGTGGAATCCTGCTGTTCCCAAAAGTGTTCTTATCAGGACCTTAACAGAATTATTTAGGAACCCGATGGAATGAAAGTGACTTCAGAAGATGCCATAGATACATTATCATTAAAGTCGTTTAAAGGTTATTCAAAGGGTATTCAAGGACAAAGGTCGTCAGAGGTTTCTCGATGGTGAAACAAGGTAATTCGAAAGTTGTTTGGATCTACCGATCTTGTAAAAGATTTTTCAAGATTATTAATACATCATAAACACGAAACTTTTAATGTCCAGAAATATAATCCAACATGCGAGGTGCTCCGTAATATCTTTTCAATGCTTGGAAAATCGTGGAAATTTTCAGGATGACCTAAACGATTTGAATCTGATGCCTGACCAGATAGTTTTGCTACGTTAGAAAACATGTCGGGAGAAGTGAACGATGAAAAGATATCATATGGAAAAAAAGAGGAAAAATGCGATAGAAAGATGAAGAGTGTACAGTCGTATACCTTCTAGCTGAATTTGGAAACCGTAATATCTATGGAATATTCAAGGAAGAATCGCAATCACTCGTTAGTAGTAGGTCGATGCACCTGAAGCGCTGCATCCTTTAAACCTTCGCTGCATTCCTGGAAAATTCCAGCATCGTTTCCAAGGACTACGCCACCGGATCAATAAATCCGGCTGGCATTACCGAAAAATGATTCCTAGTATTATTCGCGTCTTTTCCGATACTCTCGCCTTTATCTAACCTGCTAACTATCGGCCATTTCCTATAACGTCGCCTTTGTCTGATCTGCGCTTGATCCACGCGAAAGCTCTCGTTTCTCTTGAAAATACAGGCGCCGCGCAAGGGATGAAATTTCTTCGTCCCGAGATTCGAAAGGGGGTGAGATTTCACCGTTATCTTCCCCTTTGGAATCTCGACGGCGTCCGTTTTCGAGCTTCTCTTATCGTCCCCTTTCTTTCGGATTCGCATTTTTTTCAGTTGAAAACATATTTATCAATCGTTTAAGTTTCCTCGTTTCTGCTGTCTCATCAGCCCCTCTCTGCTCATTGGCCTGTTTGCCAACTTTCTTTCTTCTTCATCCCCTTTGCTCGCATTTCATTTGTCTGTCTTTGTTTCTAACGGTCATCAGAACGACGAATCTCCATAGACCGCGTTCACGATCGTTCCTTAAATCGCCAGGTAAGTCGCAATGCATGCGCCGTGCACATCGATGTGACGTTGCTAATTTCTACCCGATGCCTGACCTTGTTTGCACTGCATCAATCGGAATGACACTACGATAGGACGCTTTATTTAACAAAGGACCGTGAAATGTTTTCGTGAGTTTGTTGGCTTATCCCGCAGTATAGGTTCGAATAACGAAGGAAAAGCGGGGATCGATACGACCCGAAAATTTATGGAACGTTTATTAAGCGGTGCGTCGAGCGAACGCGAGAATGCGTATGCTTAACTTTCTATGATAGATTCGTGCGCGTATGGAACGATTAATTGGAACACCGAAAAAGAATTAAAAAGAAAAGAAGGAAAAATCTAAAAGAAAGAACGAACTCTGCATGCGACGTAGCGGAACTATGAAAAAAGAAAAAAAAATAAGAAACGTTCGTTTTTGTTTCTACCTTTCTTTCTAGTTGGCGTAGATACATTTCTTGTATGTACACATATTGTCTTTCTCTCTCTTTACGTGTGTATATACAGATATTTATATATATGTTTGTACATTAATATATTTAGATGTGAATATATACCTATCTAGATTAATATACATAGTCCTCTAGAAAGTGCATATTGGCAACCTTGGTTCCTGTCTCGCTTTATAACCGAGCCCGCCGTGGTTTGCTTTTGGGGTGAGGCCTTCAATTTTTCAGTGACCTAATATTACATTAATGCCCTCACCGATGCCATCTTTCTCCTATGCTCTGTTCCTCGCACCGTCGTGTCGTCGCGAATTTCTTCAAATTATATACATATACATATTATAGAATAATACACACATATATATATCTTACTCGTAAACACGAGCCTCTCGTTGCTTTGCTGGATAAATAATCTTGATAATTTTGGCGATTACTAGTACGACATTCGGATACGACTTTTTCCTATTACAATAAGAATAAAAAAAAAAAGAAAAGAAAAAAGCAAAAATAAAAAAGGAATGTGTCGCTAATAGCTCTGTAATTAACGATTCAAGATATCTTGTTTGAGCTAATTGTTTCGTAATCGTTACTTTGGTCGCTTATAAGCTCTTTAAACAGCTTTCGCAACTAGTGAGAAGCTTGAACGTTTTTGTCGAAAGCGTGATACCTGCAGCTTGTGGAGTGAAAACCACACAGAACACCATTTCGCCTCTATTTTTTCCCAAAGAAAAATCGACCTATTCTAACCATTAACGTGAAACAAGGTGAAAGATAGTTTTCGTTTCAGGTCGCAGAGAGAGAGAGCGGCTTTTCTCTTTCACCTAATCCAGACAAATTTTCTAAATTCGATGCTCTTAAGACGAACGGTCACTGATTGGACAGGTTGACGTTGTAAGACTTGACCGAAAGGAATTTATCTCGCGTTTCTCCTTTACCCTAAAGGGATCAACCATGGCGGTATGCGGGTAATGCTTGGTCTAGTTAGCCCAACGATTAAATTTCCTCTGTGCCCGTTCAATTCAGACACGATTTATTTCGTATTCGACGAAGACATCGTTGCCGGAATTTTAATCGTCGCAGAATAGAAAATCAAAATCGGCCGCATGTGACAACGAACAAGGAGGACGGATAGATCTTGCCACACCTTCGAATCTCTACACTTTTCCGCGTTCACCGCCAAATTTGCCCTTGCCTTTCGTCAACGCTTCACACATACACAAACACATATACACATACACATCGCGAAATCAAACTATCGTCGAACTTACATATAGCCTTTACACACGTATCAGCTGTTTCGTCTTCTCGTTGTTCACGCAAAAATACGACTCACTTTTCACACTGTAGGAATAGAGAGAAAAGAAAAGAACACGCAGAGGAAAGATTTAGTTTAGACTTGTTAATTTAATTTATTGGTATTTCAACCTTCCTCGCTGATCAGTATCAAGAGGTTACGCGTCTTAGTGTAGCAAGTAAATTCTGAGCGCGCGCTTTAATTCATACGATACGAATACCGTTCCACTTATCCTTGACATTTCGATACCCTCCTGGAGCTCCTGACACGAAATTCTTTTCCAAGAAACGCCAGAGTTTTTTTTTTTTCTTTTTTTCCATGAGAGCCATATCGATCGAGCCTCTCTCG
This sequence comes from Bombus pascuorum, assembly GCF_905332965.1. Lineage (NCBI taxonomy): Eukaryota > Metazoa > Arthropoda > Insecta > Hymenoptera > Apidae > Bombus > Bombus pascuorum. Next base: position 3,292,454 of record NC_083498.1, read on the forward strand.
AGATCAAGATTTATCCGTCCCCTCGACAGCGATATGAAAAAAAGCAAAAAAAGAAAAGATAAAGACAACGAGATGCAAATAGAAAACAAGAGAAGGAAAAGTAAAAAAAAAATAAATAAATACAATAAAAGATAGAAAGAAGAGAGGAAGGAAGATCGTGGGCTGTTCTGTTGCAGCTGAGGGACAGATCGTGGTCGACTACGAGGACGAGTTCGATGAATTTGGGGACGCAAAGTGTTCGCTGTGCCAGCGCAGATTTGAGGAGCAAGGTAAAATCCTCCCCTTCGATATGAACGGTATTTCTTATAAAAAAATAAAAAAAAAAGAGATGATATTCACAAGAAAAAAAGAGAAAGAGATTTAGATAAGCTATGAAAGGGAGAGAGAGAGAGAGAGACAGGACCAAGCTTACCAACTCATGAGACAGGCCTAGACACTCAGAGTTGCTGCTTCCCAAATCGTCCTCTTCCTTGGACGGGGAAGGAAATTGTGGTGTTTTTTCTTTTTTGCTTGTTCGCTTAATTAATATAGGAAAAAAGAAAGAACTGTCCACGATAGAGGAATTTGGGAAACATTGTCCCAAGTAATAGATCCGATGTGTTACGTATTATGTACGTCATGTCACGGTAGCTTTAACTCTTTGTACTCGTTTTGCGTTATTTTATGACGAACACGCGAAAAACATCGATTTGCGTCCGACCTGAACCATATACGTACAGTAGCTCACGAAAGTGCTCCAACACTTACAGAAATGACACACGGATACGTCATGCGATAGGAAACATTTGAAAGTTCATTAGTATAACGAAACTCGACTAATTATTAATATTGATCGAGTTTCAAGCAAATGTGAAAATGATTAAATGAAAGCATTTATGCGAATCTTGTTTTCTTACAAGTTGGAAATAAGAAGATGGTCAATTACGTTATTATGGCACAATATTTATATATATAATCCAATATTCACATATTAGCGGATTTTTGCAATTCACGTTTGCTACTTATGTTACATAATAATCTTTTACTAAGCACATGTCTGCAATAAACATCTTACACGATCTACATATATATTCACGTTGATATTAAATTTTACCAATATACCTAACCATTACAGTCGTATCCCATTATAGTGGCAATAAAATTTCAAAACGTTTTATATAGCACATCAAATATATACACGTAAAAGTATCCTATGCTAAGCGTTCAAATAGATACTTTCGTGAGCCACTGCATTTTTTCCAAAATAAAATCGTGAGAACGTATATCCAATTAAACGTTGCATAAACAAGGACTTTTCAAACACTCTTCTTACACAGATTTCCCTGGCAACAGATAGCTGTACGAGTACAAAGGGTCGAAGCGGACCGTCTTATCGCCTGCGACTTTGTCAAGTGATTAAAAATTCTAACATCGAGATATTTCTAGCATCTCTAATAGGGATATGTCACACTTGATTGTTAATCGCTTGACAAAAGATCGTGCTTTAGAACGTTACGAAAGATTAGTATTTGAACCGTATGTAAGTCGTGTTAGCATTCAACCTACACGTTAGTTCCAAATACGAGTATTACATGCTGGACGTGATTCGAACCGTATTTGTTTCAATCGTTTAGCCTATGCTTCGCTTCTGCTTCATTATAGTTGCTCCATTCTTTGTCATCTTTTTTTTTTCCTCTTTTTTTTATTCATACCACGAAAAGAGATCGTACAGCATCATTGGACCGTTGAATTTTAATCGACGAGATCAATTTTTCGCTACGCACATCACCATTTCCTGATTCTTTTTCTCGATGGTCAACGATTGGTTATGCGAAATAATTGAAACAATTCTCCTGGTACGTTCGGTCTTATCAGTTGCGTTGATTTCGATATAAATTATTATTTGAGACTTGGATGTTGTCCCTCGATTCACGTTCACCTGTTCCCTTAAACTTTCATCCTGTTCACGCGTTAGGATCTAGCTCGGCTTGAAACGCTTTCGCGAATGTGGAGCTTCGTTGCGAAAGATTGGCGACACGACAGTGACCTCTTGTTCCTACTCTATTTTTTCTTTTTTTTTTCTCTCTCTCGTTTATGTCCCCCTTGTCACAAAGCTGAGTTCTCCGAGGGAGATCCACGAATGCCGATATCAGCCTACCTGCGGCATTGCGCAAACAGAACTATTTACCGATTCAAAGTAAGCCAAGGAAACTCGTCGAGAAAGCGAACATTTTTTTGGAGCGTCGATTACGGTCGTCTCACTGTTAATGCGAAATTCGACGGTGTTTTACCAAGCAAAGAGAAAAACTGAAATAAGACGAGACTGAAGATAATGTCACGACGAAGTTAAAGAATCTAGGAAAATAATTCGATACTTTAAAAAGCATCTGCTTTGATTCTCCATTAAACTTATCTTTAACCATATCGTTTAGAAGGATAATCTCACATTCTAATCGCTTGTTTAGCGCCATCGAACTAATTGCTCGCTGTTCGCGTCAGCGCAATGATAGAATCGTAATGTGAATGTAACGCACAATAGGTAACTACAGCTGCCTGAAGGTGGATCTGATTTTTACGCGAGATCGTGCCTTCTACTTCACAACAGTCTTCATCCCGGGTATCATTTTGGTGACCAGCTCCTTCATAACCTTCTGGCTTGAATGGAATGCGGTGCCAGCGCGAGTAATGATCGGTAAGCTCGACTATGTCTTTTAACACGTTGACTACCACGGTGGTCATTTGTGACCCGCATCGCGATTAAAATAAGATACATTTCAAGAACTAGACAAATTTTGTTCATAATGTGAATGATTTGGATAACATTGTCAGAGAAAAGTGCACAGATACAGTGTAATATAGCTAGAGAAATTAATCGTTATGATACAGTGTATTTTAATGTATTGCAGCTTCCAGGATAAAACGTTGAGTTGTCGGATAAGTCCCGAAACCCTTTCTGAGATCGCATTTTTTTTTTTTTTTGCTCAGAAACAATAGAAATTAGTGGATGGAACAATGACATCATCCGATAAGTGGCAGAAAATTATTAGATAGAATGGATATTTGGTTTAATTATATCATTGCAAATTATTGGGATGAAGTTCGTAATTCCTAGAAAAGGTTTAAGATTTATCCGACATCCGAATATACAGGATGTACCAGAACATGTGGGATTCGCTTCAGCAGATGATTGTACACTTCTGTACTAAAACAATGGGAAGGGTTCTCGTACAAACGTACGCTCCATCTGACTTCTTCGTTTTTGAGATATAACGAATCTATTGTGTACGCAGCACCTATCGAAATTGTTGAAATATTACAATCTAGGATACAGCAAAATTAGAGAAACGCCAGCAGCCGTTCAAAGTGTAACCGGGTGCATGACAACACGTCCACAGATTTACCTGTAAATGCAACGTGGTAAATGCAAACGCAACGTTTTCAGCATCCTCTGCAAAGGTGACTGGACGACGCGAAATCGGAACAGAAGATTCGTTGCATCTCGCAAACGAAGACGGACAAAGCGTATGTTTGGACGAATCTTTCTCGTTGCCTTTAGGTGTACGATCATCGCGGCATGTTCTTGTTACAGCCTGTATTTCAACGTATCGCGGCTTTCAGGGTAAGATACATATACATAATCAAATTCGCGTGGCAGTCAACGCGTTAAATCTCCAATGGTTTCTACAGCTGTCTTGCGAAATGAAAGAGAAAGAGAATTCGTCCCTACGACTAAGTACTCTATCCGTTTGTTCGACTTTTAAGAAGCGAATCAGAGGGAAGTACTTTCTTTAATTAGGTCTCAAGAGAGAAAGAAACTAATCTTAAAAGTTGGTATTGCGCAGAAGTAAGGCGGAGGAGCCGATGTCGTTAAGAAAGAGATGGAGGAAGAAAGAAAAAAACAAAAAGCGGGAACGAACTGTTCGCAGGTGTGACGACGATGCTCAACTTCTTCACGACGTCGAACGGTTTCCGCTCGACGCTGCCCGTCGTGTCGAACTTAACTGCCATGAACGTGTGGGATGGCGTTTGTATGTGCTTCATCTACGCCAGCTTGCTCGAGTTCGTCTGCGTGAATTACGTCGGCCGTAAACGGCCGATGCACAATGTCGTCTATCGTCCTGGAGAGAATCCTGTCACCCAGGTACTTTTGCTCAGCGACGTGCGCGCGATGTCGATACCACGCCGACACCACGTTGCATATTTCTATTTCCCACACTTATACGTTTCGTACGTTTTCGACCCACTGTCTTTATTGTTTCTCTTCTTGTCCCTTTTCTTTTTTGTTTCTCGTCTTTCCTTCTGGCTATCTCTATTTTCCGTGTTCTTATTGTTTACTATAATTTAACCGAAACCTACGAGCGACGCTTCATGCCCTCGAGTTTTAAGATTCGCTTCCTCCGATTCTGTTACATTATTCTGTCTATACGTTTTACTCCTGACATTTGCCGTTTTGTCACCACCACCGGTTTACGATCTTCCAATCATTCGTCACTGTGTCCACTGTTTACTTTCGTCCGTGTCGTTTCTCTCTTTCGTTCGATTCAGTCCGTTCTTGTACCTTCTTCTCTTGGTTTTCGTCGTTTCTTGTTTCTCCGCGTTTAGTTTTGTCGTATCCGATCTCATCCGTTTCTTTTTCGTTTCTTATCGCGCCTTCGTCCCTACTTGCTACGCCTGGCAGTAGGTTTTCCACGGAAACGCGATAACAGTATGCCGACTAAAGATATTAAGGTTTCTGAGATGCGAAATGTTACGATACGAATACGCGAGAACATACGTATAAATATCATATCAATCGAAAATAAAAAAGCGATATTTCGTTTGTTATTCGGTAAGAGATAACGAATAGAAGGAACGTTATTTTGGGGAGTAAAGTATGGGATTGTAACATAAATTCATCCTGTTCTTACACGTTATATTACATACATCGTGATAAAATTGAAATATAAAAACAGGACGAATATTGCAAACCGATACTTTCGTGCATCAGTGTATTTCGCGTCAGATGTACTTAACTTTCCCATATATTTTCTACTCGTACGATGACGTTTTACATTTCGCATTACTTTAATATTCGTAGTCGATTTGGCACTGTTACGTTTGATGGAGAACGTATTACCAGAGGTAGTATTTATTCTCTGTCTCCGTCTCTTTGACGAACCCACGCTTCTTTATTACTTTGTAATTTCAATCGACTCCACGCTAATCCCTTTCGAGTTTTCAGTTTCTAGGATCATTACGTTTTTATTATTACGTTCCCTTCACGCTACATAACGCGAGCCCTCAAGTATCGCGAACCTTTTCTCTCGTAAACCGATGAAAGTTCGATTTGACTCGTCAACCAATCCAAGTGATCGCCAGCGAGAATAAACGAGAAACAAATCGACGAATCTCATACTCCTTTGGCTGGGATCGCGGAATTTTTCTATCGTACGTATGATTCGAAGTGGAACAAGAGTTAGATATTCTCCACGACGACACTTGGACGAGAGAAAGCATCTTCGATGGATGCCAGGGGTAAAGGAAGCGCGCGTCCAGTTCCATTTGAGGGAATTGATCGCGCGATTGACACCGAACAGTCGAAATCCTTCGCTATTTACGTTTTCGCGCAGTAATCACCAGTACCATAGACTTTTCTTTTATCTCGGCAGACGACGACGATACACACACTCGCAATAGTCGACCACAGTGCATCTTCCATTCGACGACTCGATTAACACCGAGTTTGTCCTTCGTCGATGATCGGACGGCACCTTTTTCGTTCCACGCGAAATTCAACTTTCTCGTTTTCACGCGTAACGAGAGGGGCGAGCAGATCGTTCGTCGCGTTTCGTCGGTGAAAAGAATTAAACGGAAGCCACGCAGCGTAATTAACGGGTTATACTGCTTTAGAACGATATTTTTCACGAATTTTCGGGATCTTTCCCCGGAGAAATTACGAGGCTCTTTATATCGCTTTTTTCTCGCGTATATTCATTAACTTTTGTAGAATATTCACCGTTCTTTTTCCTTTTTAAGCGAAAATAATGAAAATTACGCCATTTATGTGCTATTATGTAAAATTTCCTCGAATAAGTAGAATGGCCAGCGTCGTGTCAGTCGGTAGAAAACATTCTGTTTTAGAGGAGCTTTAATATAATTATATATAACTCGCGTGATTTTCATTTTGTTCACTTTAAAAAGATGGTGAATATCCCTCGAATATTAATAAATATGCATACAACAAATCGGTATAAAAAGTCTAAAAATCTGTTTGGGAAAACATCTCGAAGAATACGTAAAAGAATATCGTTCTAAACCAGTATACATAATGCAGCTATCTACCGGGTTATGGCATAAATTTCTCCCGCACAATGTGCATAATATATGTATAAATACAGGAGGAACTTACGCGACAATGCAACAGATACGTAACCATACGTTCTAAAAGATTAGCTCGCTTCTCTCGTGATCTTTGCCAATGCATTTCTACATCGTCTCTGGAAAATCGTGGAATGTATCGAGAAATCCTAACTGTCTAAAGAAGAACGTCGCGGACGGTTGCCAATTTTGTCGCGAGACACGCGAGGTGTACGAGTATAGAAACGAAGAAAAAAACAGGTAAAGAACGAAAGCGTAATTTGATGTGAACGCAATAAAAATTCATCGAAGCACGATTTTTCTCTATCTCCTGAACGGGGATCGACCGTTAAATCGCTTCGATTTTGCAGAAATGGAATCGTGCTTTGAAGATATCGCGCGTTATATCGAGTAATCGCTAAGATAAACAACGTTCTTTTTTTTTTTTATCGCGTTCGCATCGCGTTGATCTCGCACATGTGATCTCGTTGGCGTGAACATTGCACAGACACGGTATGGTTTGTTACTCAATAATCGCTGCATCTCTCGAAACTCTACGCCTATGTCTATATATAGTTTCTTTCGATTGTCTCTTTCTCCCAAAAGGACTTACACCTTATTTCCTTCCCAATTTCGCAATACGATCGACGAGATTCGTGCGTTATAACACACGGTGAAAAGTAGGAAATTTTCTTGAGAAATCGGCACACGAGTAAACAGCAAAATATAGTCTCTGGAAATTCTATCTTATTGGTAGACCGCGGATATTTATGCAAATTTGTTAAGGTTATTGAATGTATGTGAATACAAAGGAACGCGTGGATAAATTGTAAGGTAGAAAATATATATATATATATATATTTTGAATATTAAAGTGTAAGTACCAAGTTTGGAATACAATATGAGCTGATCCAGATCCGCACGCTAGTAGCGTCACCCTATGACTGAAAAACCCTGAAGCCAACGTTGCATGTGTACCGTTTATGGTTTGCCTTCGACGCAGTCTTTTGTCTATGCGCTGTCGATGGCTTCAGTGCTTGAAAAAACTAAAGACCAGATGTAGAGTTTTCTTAGAAGTGGCGACCACTTTAACAAAATTCAAATTTTTAGCTACAAAACGAATGAAAGAATAGAAACGGAATTTCGCTTTCGCCTACTACTTATCGTAATGGGTGTCAAACTTTCTATATTTCATATACCTGAACGTATTATGCGCGTTTTGAACGCGTTTAGATTATCCTTGAATGCATAAAAATCCACGGTTCGTTTGTTCAGATTAAAACTTGAGTTGTAAGTATGAAATAGTAAATAGTACGTGATGGTATGTATGGTAAATTTTAAAGGAGGATGACGGTCTCGTGTAAGATTTTTCAAGAACTTTTCGTACTCTCGTCGGGTTCGATCGAGGCTGCAGTATTTGCATGTCTCCAACAATTTCACACTCTTTGGCCCCCCTCTTGTTCTCTATATAATCTTCTCTATTTTCTAATCTTTATTCTTACAATCTTTAACCTGAACAGCGATACGGTTTTTTCTTTCTCGGGTATAGCCGCGCACCATCGTCTCCGATACTCGATCATTTTATGGAAAATTTCTCTCCAGCGTGTCTGCGTGTTACGATCGCGAGATATCGTGACTAACGAAATTATCGAACACCCTGCAAGATCTACTTCTATGAAACTTTTCATGAATATATTATAATCCTGTCCTCCTTAATTAAAATGTCTTATCTACCATTTTGAAACTGAAAAGGCTCGAAGCTTTTTTATCGTCCTCTTTTCCATTTTCCATCATCTTTGTCTTTCTTCGTTCGATTTCAAATATTTGATCGTTGTTTCTTATCGAACAGTACCATATAACTTTATTTTGGAGATAAAGGAAACGAGGAGCTTTAAATATTCCAACCTGTCTTTAAAAACGAAGAAATGCTACGTAAGATAGTAAGGAGAACAGGTCATTTATGTTATAGCAAATATTTTGAACTTTCATTAGTACTGTAATGAGACATAACTATCATAATTATTCATCATGTCGTAACATAATCGTAACGTACATACATTATAACATCTATGATAAAAGCAAGAACAATTAGAAATTTTCTTTTCTGGCAACTGGTTATTCAACTGCATATCGAAGAGAAGCAAATGTCCAGATACTTTGAAAGTTATTCAAAGCGTACGAGCATACATACGTTTGAAATCACTGCTAATGCTGTATACTAATGTCTCATTAAACAAATGTACATTTTCTATGCAACTTTTCGAAGTTTAATTTCGAATTTGACCGATGTAATTATGACAGTCTCGTGTCTCGTTACAGTGCTAATGAAATTTCACAAAGTTTCATATAACACTCGTAATGTATTCGTGAAAGTTTCCAATGACAGATGTTGAAATATATTCGTCAGTCACTTTATACGTACATTGAGAGTTACAATTAATTGTACACTCGGAATGCAGACATAAAACGAGGAATATTTTCTATATCATCGAATATATTCAAATATATGTAACTGTATATTATGTACAGACGTTATGCACTTTAGCGGAACTTTGTACAGAGCAATCAATTTCGTTCTAATTTGATTCTCGATTCCATTTAACAAAGATTCGAGCCAATAAAGATTCGAAAACGAATTCATACGTTCGTAACGCATACACACGCACGAGTTATCGCCGTGTCGCAAAACGATCGTACAGCCAATTACCTCCTCTTTTCATTTTTACGGTTCTGTCGGGATCGCGAGAAATTCAATGACCAGGGTTGTTACTCCGCTGTGGCAGATCGTATTGTGTTTGTGTTTCTTGCATGTACAATACAATCGATCGACGATTCGTGATCGTAAATGGGCTAGATGTGAAGAAACAAAGCTAACGTGACGATAGTAATCGACGACGGGTATCTTTAGATCAGCCTCGTGCATCTTAAATCGTTTTAACTTTCCGAAAAAAAACGGTCGGTTACGAGAAACACAGAAAGGAGGTAACGCGCTAACGAGAATTCAGTTAACGAGAGTTGAGTCGCGGTAGAGGTTTTCGCGAGCGCTATAAAACAGGCTGTCGAGAAGGCAGATAATGAAAATAGATCGATTAGACTAGAACTGGACGTCGAAGAACGACGATAATCACACGGTGGTATTCGATCGTAAGAACGTAAAAGTCGCAAGTCTCACGTCGGAGAATCCAAGAGTAACGGCTTCTCGAGTAACTTTGTCGCGTGGTAATCGCGTGTCGATAACGAAAGAAACTACGAAAGAACAAAAAAAAAATACGACTAGAACAAGAGAGATACCAAAAAAGGAGCAGGAAAAAAAGCGAAAAACCGAGAAAAAGAAAAGATACGAACGATACCTTCCCCGTCCTGTAAAAACGTAAAAACGACAGAACAAACAAAAAAAAACAAAAGTAAAGACAAGAAAAGAAAGCAAAGAACGAACAATAAAGAGAAAAGCGATGATAAGAGAAAGACAAACACGTTGTTACACACACACGATTAGTAAGAATTTGGTTGGTGGAAATGTTGGTGAGTAAGTCTCTTTGTTTGGTGTCTGTGATGTTACAGCGGCTCCCAGCGGTGCTCAGCAGGATAGGGATAATATTGGCCAGCCCCTTGGTAAGACCCCCCATAGCATTAGGGCGCGGTCACGACTTCGCGCGTTATCGCGTTTCACCCTTACGGATTACTTTCTTAGTCGTCGATTCGACACGGTTCGACACCTGTCCTCGTCTCGGAGTCCGCCGAAACAGATGACTTTCGAATTCGTATTGCCTCGAAATACGGGCAAAACCGTGCCACGCCGGTGTAACCTTTCTTTTTCTCCATATTTTCTCTTTCTCTCTGTTTCTCGTTCTTTCGTTGGTGATATCACCATCCGCAAAGGAAAAAGTGGTGTGCACGTGCAAGGTCTTAACCGCGTCCTGACGAACCACGTAGACCCACATATACGTACACGCCTACCTGACACTCTCGAGTATACCTTACACACTGTAACACGAGCACTCGTTCTCTCCTGCTATGGATTCGAGAGAACGGGAGGAACCTTTATCTTTCTCTAGCCTCCCTTCGCTACGCATTTTATAGAACAGCTTTTCACAAGCAGAGGTGTTCCGATGAATTTAAATTTTACCTTTATGTATATATATTTATATATACATATATATAGAAATTAGAAATTAAAAAATTTAGTGTACAGAATGTTCCGCTGTCTTGGGTTGTACAACACGCTGGATGGTTTTACCGGTACGAAAAATTGGGTCGGGATAAAGTCGGTTGGTTCGAAACGACAAATATTTCGATTCATGAGCTTTTATCCTCCAAGTCGTTCTTTTCTACTTCTCGAGATCGTTGATCTTCCTTAAAATGAGATTGCGTATTTTTGTACCAATCGGTGGATACATTTCTTCTTTTACTCTCCGCAAAAAAATATCGACGTACTCCGTGTATCTACCATGAAAGATATTTTAACTGTACGTTTCTTAAACTTGCCGTCTGAAAGACGCAAGAATGCTATAAATACTCTTCGTGTTTTTTTAGTTTTCCTATGATAAGTGTAAACAAGATTAAAAATCGCACATCTTTCGAACTAATTATTTTCAGATATGCAAACGTGTTGATATATTTCCGTAAGGAATAAAAGGACGCGTCGATCGATGTATAAACAATACGTAGTCCCATTTCTAAGAAAACGTCGATATCTTCGGAAACTCGGAAAAGATGACTCCGAAGGAAGGAAATCGAAATGATCGGATCACAATGTTCGTCTTTCTAAACCAAGTAAGCGACTCTGTTTTGATACAGTTCATTGTACCGACAAAAATCACCGAGGTATTAAGAAATCCAAGATAGGAGGAAATCCACGCTGTATATTTTAATCGGAAATGTCAATGTTCATCGACGAACGCCTCTCTTCACCCCCACCAATCTCTACTTTGGTAACTGTACTCTTACCGCCTATGCTGGTACCATTTCTCTGCCTCTGTCCCTTCTTTCTTGCTCTATTTCTCACACTATTGTCCTTTGGATACACCGAGGTCCTTCTCTCCCATCCAACCATTCACCCACAAACACTACGTACGAGAAAATTTCTCCTGCGTCTCTCTGTCATTCTTTCTATTCTCCTCCTGTCCCTAGCATAAACGTAGCCGTTGTTCCGTACAGTTGAAACGGTGCACGATCAACTACTTGCGTGTGTTGCATAGAACGATGAAACAGCATAGAAGCTTTACAGAATGCCGCAAAATTCACAGATACCTTTGGCCAAATGTATCGACGATGATCACAAGGGATGATGAATTTGGCGAGCAATCTGTATAACGAAAGGTAGAAGTAAATAATAGCTTGATCTTGGCGAAATCTGTGCTAGACCCTTCCGCGCTAGTTCCTATGTCTCTTCGAACGAGATATTCGACATCTCGTTGGATTTACAAAAATTGCCGGATTTTCTCAGGCGTCGCTGAAAGTTTCGACAAAACTTGCTTCTTACGGACATATAGCAATTTTCGCAGATGTTCGTTCCTTTGTAAATCCAAACGAGAGTGCGTCGTGCATGAATCCGCATTTTGAATCAACGACGGGGATACCTTGAACTGTACGTATTACGCATGAAACGCATGATCGCATGGGATAAGATTGTAACTTGCATGCGCACGACGAAACATCCTATGATACTTTGTTCGATCACACTATACCTTGTTGCCTTGTCGAAACTACGACTCTTCAGTTCCGTTTTTTAAAGAAAATCGCGCGTATCGGTTACCACCGCGTAACAAGATCTTGAAAGCTCCTCTGTCTTCCGTGAGTTTCGACGAACTATCAATTAATTCACGATATATATATATATATAGCATACTGTCGGGGCAATTAACGCTTCTTCTTCTAACGTTGCGCTTGTTCGAAACGAAGCTTCCCGCGTGTAATACCACTCCATCCTCTGTACGTTTCGATGTCGCTTGATCGCTCGTCCCGCGTTTGCTCGGTGAAACGGAGCGTGAAAGTAATCCGGTGAAAGCGATTACTCGAGTCGAACATTCACCGAATCGCTTGCAGATCGAAGGGCCAAAAAGAACTCGGAGAACGTTAGACGCGTTACGAGTTTTAACGTTCCCTGCGTAAAGCTTTTGCTTGAGTAAAGAGTTGATTTGGCAGAAAGTTTAGATTAGTAGCGACAGAGTTTTCACGATACGCTTGTATCCTTTGATTTGCGAGCGGTGCTTTTCCAAGAAACGATTCGGTCGTATTTATTCGTCGAGACTGCACCTCAACGAAATAGGTTAAAAAAAAAAAAAAAAAAAAAAAGAAGAAGAGGAAAAGAAAAGAAATCTAGAAAACGTGGAAACAAGTACGATTTTTCTCGATCGCTTCGACGTTGCAAAATCATTCATCAACCGAACAAACATATTTACCATCTGACGAACCAACGGCCGTAACTTTTCATCAGAACTCGACGAAACAAAGACAACAAACAAAACAAATTTAGTCGCACTTGAATATCTTCCTTTTTTTTTTCTTTTTAGTGAAACTCATCGAAATGTCACGTAGCAAAGATAAGAAAGGAACCGATCAGACTATGAAATAATAGTTAGCCGCTATTATCAATAGGCTCATCATTCTCTTCCCGAAACCCTTTCATTATACCGAAAGTATATATATATATTCGCTGGCAGAATCAACGACGTGGTAAAGACATGACGATCGGAATGACGCGTAATTGAAAAGAAAGAAACATGAAAGAATAACGTGAAACGACGAGTCATAACCATTTCTGTGCTATTTATTCGACATTACCTTTCTTTCCTTTTAACCGTGATCGACATTGAACCATGATCAGCCGTATATTATTATTTTTTTTTCTAATATATATATATTATTAATAATATGATTGTGACGTGAACAATCGCTTTTTGCCATTGAACTTAACCCGATTGAAGCTTGACATGTAGCATAAGCTTGACATAAAATACCTTTCTCAAACGCAACTGTCCGGTACAGAGATCCGCTGTAGCGTTCGCCCAGTTTAATGACAAGAATTAGCTGAAACGAATTAACGAAAGAAAAGTAAAGAGCAAACGAAGAGAGACATTAAACTGCGCGAAAGTCGCGAAGGGAATTCTTGGTTAAAATCTTTGACGATTCATCGTGCGGAGAACCTGTGCTCGAGAAAAGATATCGTCGAAACGATTTAAATATGTACAGTTGTTACAAGAGAGAGTGTTGTTCACATCGGAATCGAGATACTTTATTGTCAAAAGAAAAAAAAAAAAGAGGAAAGATAGAGAAGAATTAAAAAGAAAATAATTAATAACAAAAATAATATAGAAAGGTGGAAAAAGTTCGAGTCCGATGTGCGACAGTGTAATACGTAGATGTTATACGGCATGTAACTCGTAAGTTATACGCAGAGGCACGAAAGTATTGATCCATATACGTACAAGATGTACCGTTAAGAGAAAACAACGATTCGCTTTTCGATCAAAAACATCAGACGTGTCCAAAGTCGTACGTCGAGAGTTCGTTTTCGCTCAAAACGGTGACTTTGCGATGGAGACGATTTCTCGCGTGCCTCGGTGGTGGTACTCGCTTGCTTTTTATAGTGAAAACAGTTGGCAAGAAAAAGTATCGATTTATTATAATACAACCCACTTAATATAGAAAGAGTTCGATCGAATCCGATTCAACTCACAGTCCATAGGTGTTATTGTACGTATGATAATTTTCTCGCTTTTATTTTCTAACAAACATTGTTCCCGCTCTATTTGTACAAGGGGGAACGTGTACGAGCTTTTCTTTCGATTAATCTCAACACGCATTCCAACTATCGGATTACTTTGCGATAAGAAGGACGTTTCGTTGCGCGAGTATCAGTTTGGTAATCGATGCGATGATTCGAACGAGAAGCGACGGTGGCCGATGTGTCTGTGCCGCGCGAGACTTTCGAAATTTCTCACGCCTCTACGTGCAAGCTTGTTCATCTTGATCAAAGCCTTCGTCACGCTTAACTTACTCGTGCTTGTCGTCTCGAACGATCGATTATCGATAGAAGCTGAACAAAGCTGGCCGTCTAACGAAATTTTCCCTAAGACGATGCGACTAAAATAGCGATTCTGCTCCAATTCTTATTATTTCGCAATTAATTTCTTTTGCGTTGATCTCGCAATGAAAATGAGCTTGTTCATCCGTTAAATGGATTTATATTTATATCTGATTTATATTATATTCTGGACGGCAACTGGTTTCTCTTCTTCCCGTTGTTTAAACAATGAGTCGTAATCGTCGTCGACATATCGGTCATCTTTGCTGTGACAAACGAAGCGAAACGAAACGAAACGAAAGAAAAAGAAAAGGAGATAGAATAACGGAAAAAGGAGAGGAATAGAAAAATTGGTCGAAGGATGGATCGTTGTTTACACGAAAGATCGTGAGAATATAAGTTTCTTCTACGGAGACCCTGTCGCAGGGTAAAAAGAAGCGAGAGGGCGGTCCACCGACCGGAGCTACGACAGGACCGAACGAGATCGTAACCTGCACCAATTGTGGACCCAACCCTTGCACGCACACGACCACCAATGGATGCACAGCCGAGGTATGTTAATTAACTGTACTACTGTTGTGTAACTTCGAAATACCCCATTTCCTGATTTCGACAATCGATATTTCCTATCCTCTAAGTATGCAGAGTGTGCCAATATGTTATATTCAACTCCAGGAGCATGTGATATTCGGTAAATAAGCAAAACGGGTTGTAAAATAAACGTGGAGCCAAATATCGCTAGTTTGGAAATTATAAGACGTTTTCATCAGTGAAACGTTACGCCGTTGCATTCATTATAGCGTTTACGTAGTAATTAACTCTAGATCTAAGTATATTAAATTTCGTATCATTTGGTAATACTTTAACATGGTTAGAAATATTGTATACTTTAAAAATGAACCGTAGAAAAATGATTAAAAAATGCTTCGTTATAAAATAATGTGCCAGTAGCTTTTGTGGCCACTGTATCTCTAAGATATTTTATACATTTTGCTGTTTATAACTTATCTCTAACAAACAATCTTTTTATCACAGACTTGTAATGTTCATTTTGCCCCATTGCTGTCATTAAATGGTGCAACCATAAACGATAGCGGTCAGTAATGTTTTATTGTTCTCCACTCTCTCCACTGCAGTCGAAAAGTCTTTTATTTAATCAGTTAGCTGTTGTTGACGGGTATACTCGTTACGAAAAAATGGCGAAAATATTTCGTAATACGACGAGCTCTGTCAGTAGCAAAATTGAAAAGTAAGATAATCATTTCACTACAAGTTAATTCTACATTATAACAGCCACACATACGCTATGCTTGACGAGCATAGTCGTCATGAAGAAATGACAATATTTCGTAATACGACGAGCCCTGTCAGTAGTAACATTAAAAGGTAAAATAATCATTTCACTACAAGTTAATCCTACATTATAACAGTCACACATACTCCATGCTTAACGAGTATACTCGTCATGAAGAAATGACAATATTTCGTAATACGACGAGCCCTGTCAGTAGCAAAATTGAAAAGTAAAATAATCATTTCACTACAAGTTAATTTTACATTATATCAACCACACATACTCCGTGCTTGACGAGTATACTCGTCGTCGCTTAACTTTTGCGACGCATTTTAGGTACACACTTTGCAAAGAAGTCGGAACAGCTGACTGGTTAGTATTTGTCAAGATGTAACACCAAAAGGCGAACGAACTTATTACAAAATTTGGTACATTCTTCGAAAGTTTTCAAGACACTCTGTATACGCGACCAGATCCATTCCGCGTGTTTTCGTTTCACGATCCTCTTCTGCACCGGAAACACCTATCGTTAACGATCCTTTTGTTTCAGTTGAGAAAAAAGGAACCACCGCATCCGATAAGAGTGGCAAAGACGATCGACGTGATAGCAAGAATCACTTTTCCGGTCGCCTATTTCATGTTCCTCACCTTTTTCTTCATCCACTACAAAGGCACCTCGTAGACCAACACCAGAGGCAACAGTCCAGAAGAATTCCACCGTTGATCATCGAAGGTCACGTCACTCGGCGTGGCTCTATCTCAAGTCGAATTTCAATTGTCGAAGAGAAGCGTCGAAGCTAGAGAACCAAAGGGGAGCAGACACGTGACGCGTAGGTCATCTGGAAAGTGTATATCGAAATCGGAAGGGATGAACTCGTCGGATAAACTCGACAGTCGAAGAAAGTGTTCGGCGATCTCTCCACCGCTCGAAGAAGCGAAACGTCGTCGGGAAAAGGATCGCGAGAAAGTGTGTTTCGATGTCGATGCATGAAACCAGAAATGATCACGTCTATACGTAGGTGGTATTCCGTGGAAGAAAAAAAATGTACTTACTAACGATATAACGTACGAAACGGTATCGATCGGCGCGTGATCGAGCGAAGATCGTGCCGAAGTCTTAGGCTGTCTTTTCTTTGGCTTCGAAGGGGGAAGAAACGGAGAGAGCAAGAGAAATTGGTGGATTCGCCTCTTCCTCATCTTTTCTCACATGTGATAATTCTTAAAAGCACTCTTTATCGAAAAAGCGAAAAGCAAGCTTGGGTCCGGTGAATAGTCGACGAAGGGCATACATACGAAGAGAAATAGGGTACGAGAGCGAGAAAAAAAGTGAATGAAAGGGAGGGAGAGAAAGAGAGCGAGAGCGAGAGAGAGAGAGAGAGCGAGAGATAGAACGAAAACGCGGACACACTCTTTAAAAATCTTTCTTCTACTATCGGATATAGTGATGTCGCTAATTCGAGAATGCTTCTGAAAACTAGCTAAAAAGGAAAAAAAAGAAATCAAATTTACTTAATTAAGGAATGTTATTACTTGTAATCTCACTACAAATAGGTAAGGTCGATGTAAGTGTCGTCCATGAAATCGCTAACTCGTGATTCGCCTTTTACTTAAATATCGACCTTTTTTCTGTACTTTATCGTGATTACGATACCGTGGCAAAAATCAACGTGATCGCAAGTTAGCTCTATATTCGTAGACCTTTAAAAAAAGACGTTCGCTTTCAATCGAGGGAGCAGGGCTGCGAAGCATACAATTCCGTTGTACAAAAAGAAAAAAAATATATATACATATATGATATATATACATACACACATACAAACATGCGCGTGCGCACACACACACACAACACGCACACACACTACACATACACACATAAATATAGTTAATCAATCGTCGTTTCATCAAAGCTTTTCACTGTAGGTACATACGTATACTTATAATACGATATGTATCCTTTTCTCAATCATTCAGGGTAGCATTCGCATAAATAGCTTCTACGATTTATATTCTACCTGTACGATCAGTGCAGTTCAAGGTGGTCGTAAGGTGAGGTCGTAACAAAAACGAGTCCTGTCGAATTTTTGAAACTTTCAGGTAATAACGAGTGCATTCTAATAGCCAGAAGTTATCCTGACCACATATTAAGTAGAATCAGTATTGTAAAATTAACTATATATGTCTTGTTTTACCATCGAATCGGTTCTTTAAAAATTGTTATTACGAGGTCAAGGACTTCATGATTTAATTTAGTATAATTCCTCTGTGATATGATCGAAGGTACACTTGTAGAGATTATGTAACGTGATGAATATTTTGTTTAATTAAATTGGGATATATTGAAGAGAAATTGACATTACAATAGGACTACCAAAGTCACGACGACTGGTATCAAATTTGTTGATTTTGTAATTGCTAAAAGTGTTTTTGCTAACATTAATGTTTACTTATTTATTTTTGTCATACTGCTTTAATTCTAATTAAACGTGTATAATATATCTAGTTTATGTATTGAAGAGTACTCTTTTGCTTTCTTGAAAAAGGACAAACACGAATAGGGGTGGTTTTTGTTACGAGACCTTCGACTCGTTTGACATAGAAAAGAACAGATTCAAATTGACCCATTGAATTCCATGACCAAATTAATCTTCCGAATTTCTTTTTAATTTCTCTTCGTTCTAAACGAAATTCGAATGTACGAACGAAACTTCATCGATGATGATAGATGATGATCATATTAACGACAAAACGATAACACACACAGGGAGGAATTAACTTAATACGGGTAAAGCTTGCGATTAGCTTAGATTTAACGAAGTGCCCATATTCGATGCTCGAGCGACGCTGATGCTTTGCCCGCGAAAGATACAATTTAGGAAGAACGTAGAAAGAGTAACAAAAGTCAAGTACGCCGCTCGATACTTTTTGAAACAATGAACTTCAGTGGAAGAAACAGCGAAGCGGCTGAAAGAAATTTTTAGAATATAATTCCAGAGTTAACATTCGATGTTTCTTCGAGTAATCTGCGCATCTTTAGATATACAATTACTATTATTACTGTTATTGTTCTTATTATTATCAATTGTCACCATCATCGTCGTCATCCTTGTCATCGCCATCGCCATCAACGTCATTATTATTACTATTGCCACACTACTATTACTATTGTTATCATTAAAAGAATAACTATTACTATTATTAAATATCGCTACTATCGTGCTACTATATCGTTACCGCTATTTGTAAGCGTTATTCTTATTACGAAGTTTCGGTGAGATTATACGAGAGAAACGTGGCCGGGGAAAACATCGAACGAAAAATCGATTAAACCGATTTCGAATCGTACGTGCCACTTGATTCTTCAGCAATATTAACCGCAGACCAAAGTATTCCATCGCCTATCGTGCTTTCACAAAGTTTAGTCGAGTACGCGATCGCTCGCGTGTTCCAGGTAATCGCGAGCCCATCGTTAAAAGAAAGTTTTCTTCGAGCGAAGGATTAAGAGGAAGAAGAAATTTAACGATTTCACCAAGCTCAATCGTGTAGAGAAGTTGCACGGAAAACAATGAAAGAAAAAAAAAAAGAAAGGAGGAGAACGTATTACGTATTACGTGTTTAGAATAATCAAAAATCAATTCTGTATAATTATATCGATCGCAAACCCGCCATCTCACCTTTTCCTCGACTTTGATTTTCATCTTTTACATTACGATTGACCGTTCGTAGCCAAGTATCACGATGTACGCGCGAGTACGGCGTTTGACAACGGCGTTCGTTCGTTTAATAAAAGTTCGAGGAGACAGCTGCTTTTTTTCCAATAATACGTGACACTTTATAGCGACACTATGCGAACGATGTAATTGTACCGTATCGCTACATTTATTACAATTACCGATAATTAGGATCGTAGGTGTTAACGTTACAAGTGTCTACGGACATCGTAAAAACAATTGAAAATAAGCTTCTCTTATTATTATGGCGCCGACTTAAGGGTATTCGACACATAAGAGTAATCGACACAACGAATATTGCGTAGAGGCCGAATTTGCCGATCAAGGAACGAACGATTCGATTCATCTAGTTGGAAATTATATTTTGTCGGGGAACGAAAATATCGCTCAGTCCAAACTCGGTGAAATTCTTTTTTCTTTTTCTCCTTTTCTTATCTGAAAGATACAAACAAAAAACGAAAAATATAAAATAAAGAGACAAAGATGTATGTTGGAAAATTTTGCCGAGGTTGGCGACGAGTCGATGAAAAAAGGATGATCGTTGACTACCTATCGCTGTTTCATACGCGTTGTCATCTGCCGTGAGTGAACAAGCAGTCGTTTAGATGATAGGATGCGTTGATAAATTAATTAATTAATTAATGTCGTTAATGTTTATAATACTCCACGGACCAAAACACGTAATCCTAAATCTTTAGCGTCGTATATAATTAGCTGCACTTGTGCAATGCCTCCTACGAGACCGCATAGCATCGGATTCATCCTTCGTTACGCATCGATTCGTTCGGCGATTCTATTTTCGTCGAACTATATCTTCACCCTCGTTGACAAGTATTAAAGACACCTGCACATCCTGGCAAAATAATTTACCGACTAGTAACGTTAGTAATTTGATAAGTTGCAAAAATTGTAGATAATAGAATTCTTTTTCACAAATTTATAATTTTAAGTTGCAACTTGCCAAAATTTGTGTGATCAAACGAGTCTATTTTCTGCGGGAAGTTTATTTATTTTGTCAAAATGTATTTATAATTTATTTGTGTATTCTGTTCGACTATGAAATCAACGAAAGCTCGTTCGTACGTATAATTACTATCAGTCGATAATGCAGGTTCAAACAGTGTTGAAAATCTTGTTATATAGGGGAAAACACGAGACGAAGGATGAATCATCGTCGAATACATTTTGAGCTTCGTCGTCGTGGTCGACAAATTTCACGAGATTAATTCTCTAAACACCAATCGACGCACGTTCGGCAGTTTGATCCTTTCCAGGAGTTTAGGCAGCTTTCACCGACGCGTTCTACCCGATTTTTAATGTATAGCCATTACTATATCGTCGAAAGTCTGTCTAATAGATTCATTTTGATCTGCGTTCTCGTAAACGTAAACAATAATGCAAGCGCTTTGTGACTAGCCAAATCGAAACACATTGATCCATGAGAAATTAAATATTAGTCAAGGTAGAAAGTTACAGTTAGTTGAACTGATTTTTTAGGCAACGACGAACTGGAAGATCGTACAGTAGAACGGTGAATAAATGAGAATGACGAGCAACTTTTTTAACCCTTACGAGACGAACGGTTGAATAATGGTAGTCAGTTGACTAAAAGTTATTCAAATTTACAAATTACAAATAACTTTTAGGAAAATTGTTGAGTTGCTCTAACTTTTCTGATGCCATTGAAACTTATTGGAACATGTTGAAACGTAAATTTCTATCATGAACGCAACTAAGCATCTCATTTTAAAAATTATTATTATATTATGTTTTTTCAAACTTGACTGTAATTGTAATGTATACTGTTATATTATTGCCTTTAGTTTTAAAAGAGAAATTACACGGAGTCTCAAAAGGGTTAAAACAAACAAAGACAAAGAGTGAACAACAGCGATTACTACCGGACTTTTATGATAGCATAAACGTCCACGTGTATATTTGTTCGATTTTCTAGTCTATCCGATTCTATTCTTATTTTTGTACCTTTTCCACTGCATCTATCGAAGGCATGGACAAAGATCACGGATTTTATGTAACGCGAAAGTAAGATCGAGATATTTCGATACATGATATCGGTGATCGCTTATCGATTGATTTTGCATATTAGAATATGTATTGTACTATGTTTAAAAAAAATGTGCACGTCTTACGTGTACGAAAAGATGTGAAGCAGTAGGAGAAACGGTGATCAAGTTCTGAATGACGAGGAAACCGTATTAGATGAGCCTTATCAGTGTTACTATATTACAGATCGATACATTCGAGTATTATGTATATGCAATTTTCGAAAAAAAAAAGTTCTCTTAGCGTAGGATTAATAATCGCATCGTTGAATCCAATACTTTTCACCGTTACTGTTTATCGATATTTTATCATTTATTACAAGCTCAACTATTCTATGAATGTCTTTATATCGTTAGGTTTTATCGTTATTCGTCACTATTTTATTCATCGTACCGAGGAATTTTATCATCGTTGCCACATCGCGTGATTATATATGATAATTAATGTTCACCGTTGCGATCGTTATTAATAATTACCGTAAATCGATTACTAGTTCACGATTACATATTATGCACGTTCAACTTGAATGAAACTCGCGCGCGATAATAAAGACAGAATGAAGCAAGAAATAGACAAGAAAGAAATAAAAGAAAGCTTTGTTGTTTACAAGGCGAAACGTATGCACGACTATTTTTGCAGCATTTCACGCAAATATAACGCGGCTAGAGGAAGGAGAAATAAAGAAATACATAAATGAATTAATTATAAGCAAATCTTTTCAAAAGCTTTACAAACACGTAACATCTTTTTTCTTTGCGATAATTATGAGAAAAAATCAAGAAAAAAAAATTAATTATAAAAACAGTTCATACTATATAAGCGTCTCTTCTTTGTCGTAAAAAGATTACAATGTACAATGAATAATGAATGAAAATTCGTTTCCTATTTACATTTTCTTAAATACATCAAAAATGCAAAATTCAAGTTATCGTGGTTATTTTTTAAGGGAAATATTGATTTACATGCATATACAAATACACATAACAAATGCGTACACGTAGACTTTACTCACGCATTACCAACGCATTACATAAAATAATTATGCCAATATGCACAATGAATAATCATTTTTGCGACCAAACGGTTGCAATGATATAAAACATCAATACATTATTATGATAAAATCGCGAATGCACACTTAATAAGTGCATTAATAAATCGTTTCTAATCGTAAGCGTAATTTATTAATTATTATATCGTAACGACGATTGATTATCTGATTTATCGGCTGTGTTTGTAACGTACGTGATTAAGTATTAAATTATCAACTTAAATAGTAACATGGTTCTTTTTAAAAACTGACTTCCTCCAAACTTTTAAGATCCTCCTTCTTTCTATTTCATGGTGTAACATATAGTTTTGGGATAAAAGATCTGGCCACACCTTTTATATAAAATTAAAAAACAACTTTATTTAATATAAATCATTCGTGCTTAACTCTACTTAGCGCAATGTAGGATTTCTTTGTAGATAAATCGTGCCAACCCACTGGACCCCTTTCACAATCTGCACATGCTAAATACTTTACGTTGTCTACTGTATGCGAAACACCAATATTTTCAAATGTATACATATCCTCCACCAACCAATAGTTGGTTATCAGTTCCTGTTGATCAGCTTCACCTTCTCCCTTACGATGTATATAGGGTAGATTAAACTAAAATATTATATGACACACCTTAGCTCAACTACTAAACATTTTTCTATTCTATTGTGTTTCATGTTTGTATAAAAGCACAACATTAACCAAAAAATAAACTACAAACTATATAGATTTTTAGGTTAGGTCCGTAACAAATACAGATATATCTAAACAGCTTAACGCAACGTACAACGCTTAATGAAATTTTGACGAATATTGGAATTCTATGTAATTTAACATCTTTACTAATGCTTCGTGTTAAAAAAAAGCAAATGATTCACCTCAATATTAACTAGCCGGGCTGCACCAGCATTAAGCATTTTAGATGGGCAGAATGTGCAATAAACTTTCGTCTTGTTCTTTTCATCTTGGTCCTTCAATGTGCTGATATCCTTATTCGTAGACATATTTCTATATTTTAGATGTTTGATATTTATAAATATTAGTCACACAACTATTTGACATTAATAATGTTGACACTTGAAACAAAATGTACTAGTCTGACTAGAGTAATATCATAGTCAGAAATAATCGATGACATTTCGATAATCGAACAATTAAATTTTGTCTTATCGAAGATAGCTTCAAAGCAATACGCCAAATTTATTTCTTATCTGTTCTAATCTTCTTCGAAAATATTTTAAATTTGTTCCAACTTATTGAATTTTATAAAAATATTATATGTAAATATCCTAAAAGCTTTTACAAACTATTTAAAATAAAACATCTGTCTTTTTTGATAAGTACTCACATCAGCATGTCTTTTAAAAGTTTATTTTTATATAAGATTTAGTTATTTGTTATATACTGTAATATAATCATTTGTTCGATCCATTTCTTTCTCACCTATTAATTTCCAACCATATTCATTAAACTTTTCATCAAATGGCATTGGATCCGTCCAACGATTTTCGTTTGATTTTGGTCCAATGACAAAAATAAGATTCCCTTTGTAATTTTCGATATAATCACAAAATGCCGATGAGTTATTAAAATAACAAAATAAAAGAGCATATTTGTCTGATAAAAAAAAATTGTTTTCGTTATTTTCACTAATGAAAACAATATTTTTTAAAAATAAGGGTGGTGAATATTTACTATACCACCATGAGCGATTTACTTCTACACCGGTTACGTTTAAACCTTAAAAAAGTAATTAAAAATGCAAAATGTTTTTCGAAGATTGATCAAGAATAACACTTAAAATTTTTAAATAATTAGAAATTATAAATATACCTTGCGAATATCTTACCAGAATATTTTTCAAACAACCATTCTAATAAACCACAACCACATCCTATGCTTGCTAGACAAACTACTTCGTGTTTATCAATTATTTCTTTTATCCATTGTAAATCATTCATAGTTGGTAAAACCCAAAATAATCTGCTTTTATCTAATTTAGTCAAAGTGCAATTTAAATTAGCAATATCCGACCACTTTTGTTCACTGTGAAACGTTAAAATTTGTTCTTCAATGTTCTCGTTAACCATGATTTTATTATATAAACACTGCTTGTATTCAGAGTGTATTAAATCTTCGTTATTTACTAATAGTCAGTCAAATTTGTAGATGAGATTCCTAAATTACGTAATTCGCTAATGTATATTAATAGATTTCTGTATATATATCGTTATAAGTGATAATAATTACTAAATTACTACTTAATGTATTTTAGACATAAAATTTAATTCGTTAATAAATAATATAATATAATAATTTATATTACAAAAATTCATAAATTTTAGTTGCAATAGAGTAAAAAATTAAAAGTTTGATAGATCACTTCATATACTAAGGCACTTTTCAGGAAGCACATAACATATTATCAAAAGACACACACACGCGCGTGCGGCACACATGCATCTATTAAAAAAATTATAGTCTATTTTCAATTTAAATCTAATTCATGAGTTGCATAGTGAATATCATCCGTAGAAACGTTCAATAAAATCTTTTGATGTATGTCATTTTTCGAGTGTTCGCATATTAACAATCTATTGGAACCCAATCTTGCGCATACAGCAAGTATTTCCGTTATAGTAGGTACTTCAATACCTGTAACACAATTGAGTAAACAATAAATAAACTTACAATCTTTTCAAATATTAGCTAGTATCTCACATTAAACAAACGAACCGTCAAAAGAGCACAGTGACTCAAATTGTCTATATGCATTTTTAAAATATACTTCTTCGATCGAAGTTCGCGTGACTTCTGCAGATACAGCAAGCAAAAATATTTTTTCAACTTTTGAACAGTGTTTTATAGCCTGAACTTTCGCTGATGCAATCATTTCGGTTACAGCTTCCGATACATCTTGAAGAGATATCGTTTCGGCATTTCGCAATTCCGCGATTTCCATAGCACGACGGCATATATCCAGAGCGCGTCTAGCATCTCCAGATACAGCAGAAACTTTCCTAAAATAAAATATTTGATAAGCAATAACAATATAAGTATGATACTACAATATATAAGTATTGTGATACCTTGCGACTAGTTGTACAGCTTCACTTCTAAAACCATCGTAGTCCTTAAGTCGAGACGTGACTATTTCCTGTAGTTGTTTGAAATTATAAGGTTGAAAAGTCAATCGCGTTAGGCCTAAACGCGATGTAACCCGACCCATCAAAACTCTCTCAGGTAAATCCATAGTATTTGCTATAGTGATAACAACTAACTGTGCTGTTGATTTTGTTGGCCAATCTAATAAATTGTATACAACATCCTGACGTTTTGTGCACAACAAGTCGAGCTACAAGAATGATATATATTAGCAATAAATATCCATAATACCTATAAATAATATAAAACATTTAAAGGAAATCATACTTCATCTACAAGAAGCAATGTCATTTTAGAAGTACCACTATGAAATCTTTTTTCAAGTGTATGGTATGATTGCTCCCATGTAGCTGTTTTACCATTCAGCTGCTTTAGAATTTGCACATAAGCTTGTCTTGGTTCAGTTAGTTTCATCCCATTAATTGCAACATAGTCGAAATCATCCAACTGACCTTTAACTATCAACTTTTGCAGACATCTAACAGCTTCATTTACAGTTGCAGTTTTACCTGTCCCTGGTACTCCACTTATATATATACATCTGCAAATTTCTTAAATTTAGTATGTAATTTATTTTTTTAAGAAACAATTCTTTCAACATACCCTCCACTTTTATCTTCTAACTTTCCTCTAAGAAATGTAAAAATATTATTAAATTCTTCTTCCCTGCAAGGTAAAGATTTTGGTACAGCACTAACATGTAATCTAGATCTAGCTTCCTGTAATGGTGTACTTGGTTTTAATAAAGCACTTTTTCTTTTTATCAATGATGGTGTTAAATCATTATATTTTGGACGAGATTTTGGAGTGCTCAAATGAGTTTTTTCTAGACATGACTCTATGCTATTCTGCATATTATTTCTCGTTTGTGGAGTTAAGATATTTTTCTTTGCAGATGAAATTTTAATACGTTTATACATATTAGACAAATATTCATCCTCTGCATCATTGTTATTCTTATTATTTATTACTCCTTTTTTTATTTTAACTGGTGCAGAGTTAGTAGAATTAGCAGAATTTTTAACTGCTGATGAAATTTTAATACGTTTATATATATCGGCTAAACATTCTCCCTCAGTACTACTGTCATTGTTACCAACAGATTGAATCTGTTTTGGTGTATTTTCACAAATTACTCTTTTTTGTTTAACTAATTTAACAGGTGTACTATTTGTAGATGTTGATGAGTCTTGTTTCTTTGTTGTTTCATGTATTTTTAAAGCATGATCCAACTTATCGCTTCTACTCTCAGATTTATTGGATTTTTTTAATGACTTTGCTTTGGATATTTTAGAATCTGTATCACTAACATCTTCCTTGTCTTTTGTTGGAGCATGATCTAACTTATCATTTCTATTCTCAGATTTATTGGATTTTTTTAATGACTTTGCTCTGGATATTTTAGAATCTATATCACTAACATCTTCCTTGTCTTTTGTTGGAGCATGATCCAACATATCGCTTCTACTCTCAGATTTATTGGATTTTTTTAATGACTTTGCTTTGGATATTTTAGAATCTATATCACTAACATCTTCCTCATCTTTTGTTGGAGCATGATCCAACTTATCGTTTCTACTCTTGGATTTATTGGATTTTTTTAATAACTTTGTTTTGGATATTTTAGAATCCGTACTACTATCATTTTCTTCATCTTTTTTAGATAGAATACGATTTCTTTTATTATTTCTTGTATTTGAATATACAGGTTTAACTTCTAAATTCTGTTTGTCAATAGAACTGTTTGGCGTTTCTTTCTTTTGCTGGTTTAATAATTTTTTGTTATTCTTCATATTAGACACAATGGAATTGATAAATAACTTATCCTCATTATAATTAATGGATTTTCTATCCCTTAAAGATGGGGAATTTATTCTACGTATTGTATCACACTGGTAATAAGAAAGCCTTAAAGGTGGTCTTCTATTTCTACCTTTCCTCGATATATCACCATCAATTTCTCCTGGTATCAATTTGCTATCATCATTTGCCTTATCTTTTATAGAATTATCTTTGTTGTCAATATATGATCTTTTATTCTCTATTTCTGGATAACATCTTTTCCTTTGTCTTTGAAGCCGGCTACGAGATTTACGAATAGAATTTTCACATTCAGAATCTGTATCAATTTTATATAAACTTTTTTCTGTAGATCTCCTAAGCTTTATTTTAAGAGAAACTTGATCTTTCTGTAAGATGTTATTTTTTGGTAACGTATACTTAAACTTTTGAAATACATTTTCTGATTCTGAAGATATATTTAGAACATTTTTCGTGTCTGGAGATATATCTATAACATTTTTTCTCTTCCTTTGTATCTTAGCTACTGTAATATCACCATATGATTCTTGTTCTTTATCCGAATTTGATTCTGTATCAAGAATGATTGTTATCTCATGATCTGAACATTTATTTAATCTCATAGACATTTTAACTTTTTCAATCTTCACTTCGATCTTTTAATCTTTTTTAACAAGTTGTATTTTACTAATTGTAACGTCTCTAATATGTTTTGTTTACATACTTAATCGAACATAAAGTATCAAGACAAAATAATTCTGCTTACGTTATACATTTTTCTATATATTTTCATAAAGTAAATATACTCCTATTTTGTTTTACATAAATATAACTTCGTAGCACTTATTGTTTTAGTTTGAATGAAAACGATACAGAAACACCATTTTACAAAACACTCTTATAATAATACTTACAAGACATATGTACCGCCAACTTTATCTTTTTAACCATGATCGTAGATAAAGTAGTTTAAATGAATTGACTTCGCATAGTTGATATTGTTCAAACATTAACTCTCTCTCTAGTGCCAAATATAGGAATTATAACTAGAACACGTTTACCATACTGCGTAACATATTTCGTTTAATTATTGTTGAAATTATTTTTGTGATTTTAGTAAATTTTGATTAATCGATTTCTACCTTATAATAGCAATATGAGTGAAGATATGAAAACTCTTTGGTGTGGAAATTTAAGCGATAGAGTAACGGAAGAAATTTTATACGAATTATTTTTACAGGTTTGTATATTCACGTATCCATCGAAAAAAATAATTCAGAAGACATTTCCCAATAGTATTTAGTAAATAACAACAAATTTCTAAGTCATGGGCAATAGTTTTATACTGACTTCACATACGCTTTTAAGTGTGATTTGATACTATGTGACAACGTAATTAACCTAAATTATGTATAGAGTGTTTCACGCAACTATTTCAGGTTATAACTCTGTTACAACTACAGTTATAGAAAGATTTCAGAGAAAAATGAATGGTTACATCCGTAAGATTCCTCCCGTCATTCTACGTTAAAAAGTATTGAGATACAATGGTGGAAAAATGATTAATTATCTAGATACGTTAACCGTTTGAGACCCAAGCAGTGCGATCGCGCTGTTTAGATTTTGTGTTGAAAAGTCCCAGTACATTTGAACGCTACAGACGACTAACGATGTTTTGTATTTTATTGTTATCTTCTCAATAATTTCTATTGAACAAAACTTGAAATATTTATAAACTAATAGTACTAATATAGATATATTTTTATATATATATAACTATATATATATTCTATTCTATTCTATTATATATAACTAATATAGATGTATTTCTTAAAGTAACTAATCTGACGAGCGCTATCGTGCCGCTTGTTTCTCTTCGCAATCGATCAAGACAAGCACTATCGCTCTGTTCGGGATTTTTTGATCTTGCTTTTTCTATGATCCCTAGGACTCAAACGGTTAATTTTAATTTTGCAAAATTTATCACATGTAAGACTAAAAAAAAAATAGAAGTATTGCGTCACGTCTTTCCTTGTTTTTCATATTATATGCTACAAAATTACATATAAAATATCTTAACTAATTAGTTTTCTATCATGTTACTCTAATATTTTTTTCACAGAATAACAAGAAGAATCTATCTACAAAAAAAAATATGCATTTCCATTTAGAAAAATAATACAATTTTTTATTGCACATACACCATTGCACTTCTACAGATTCTTTGAATCATTCATCTTTCCCCTTTGACATTTTTATGCAACTGCGCTGACAACAGAGTTATGACACCAAGCAAGTGCATGGATCCAAAATATTATTTTGAAATTTCGTTGTATATTTTAATTATTTATCTAACTACAAAAATGGATGAAGCTATTACGTTGCATAGTTTATTTTTATATTTGATCTTTGACAAAAGTATTTTTTTCAATTTTGTAGGCTGGCCCTGTACAAAACGTCACTATTCCTAAAGATCGTAATGGCAAACAAAGACCATTTGGATTTGTAACATATAAACATGTTAATTCTGTATTATATGCTTTAGAACTATTCAATGGTACATCTCTATTTAATCGTACTCTTAATATAAGCCATCGGAAAAATGTAGAATTACCACAAATAAACTACTCACAGGACAATTTTATAAATTTCAATAATTGGCTTCAGTTAGGCCAGGAAATGATCTTAGGAAATGATATATCTTATTTAAAAGAAGATTCACGTGGAACAAATATGATATTAAACTCAGATTTTCAGATGAAAGAGACAAACAATTGTTCTCATAAGAATGATAGAAGATCTCAACGGGCACATCCTTATCATAGAGATCAACATAAACATAGCAGTCATCATATGGACCATAGCTCTTCTAGAAATCGTAACAGTCATAATAGTAATCACTATTCCAAACAAAATTATAAAAATAGCAGACGTACTTATTAATATTTCATAAAACACAAATACAAATAACTTTCATTATTTACAAATAATAACAAATCTCATTTGTTTATAAAAAAAGATGGAAAATTTTTTACAATCTTAGGTCTAATTTACTAAACTAAAAAATATATAATATACACTTTATAGTAGAATTTCCTTGATGTCAAATGTTAGACAATAATATAAGATGTACTTCTTATGATTTAGTTTTATTTACTTAAATTAAATTAAAATTAGTATTCAATAAAAGAATTATATTTGTCATATATTAATCATTAGGTATATAATAATAATTATATAATTTATGACATTCTGTATGATTAGTGTAAACTTTTGTATTATGTTTAATTATATGTGCAGCTTTTTCGGCTATCATTATAACTGCAGCATTAATATTACCACTTGGTAAAACCGGCAATACAGATGCATCAACTACATATAAATTTTTTGTACCATAAACCCTATAAAAAGTAATTTACATAACGTTTATATAAAGTAAAGAACTGTTTTATGTGGGAAATGAATAACTTACTTAAACATTTCATCAACAACATCACCTATTCGACATGTACCGGCAGGATGATATGAAGTTAAAGTTAAATGTTGTATGTAACATTCCCAATATTTTGTGCTGTCAAATATTTCATTTTCACAACCAGGGTAATGTTTTTTATAAATAGCTGCACCAACACTTTTCATTGCGTTGGTTTCAATAAGTTTTTTTACAAACTGCAACCCTGAAAAATTGAATACCTGTGTAATATTATTATAAATAGCATATATGTAACAGTAATTAATCAAATATGATACCATCTATAAGAGTTGCAATATCATCTTTATTTGACAAATATTTTGGATCAATTAAAGGTGGGTCAAGAAAGTTATTACTACTCAATTTGATTTCTCCTTTGCTTTTTGGATGTAATAACACTGGAGCAATTGTTATTGTGTTTTTATCTGAATTAGGAGCAAAGTATTCTTTATATACCTATAAAATTAGTATTCAGTTATATTAATCAGTACTATAAGAAATTTATGTAATAGATTTTTATGTAATATACTTTTTCAGAAATTCCCATAGCTTCTTTTAAAACAACACCATTATCTTTTGATAGCCCAAGTGGCATTACCATTATTTGTAAATCTGGTATATTTGATTTATTTTTATGAGTAGAACTATGAAATGTTCCCAAAACTTCAACTCCTGAAAATGTCCAAGGTCCTAACATAAAACACATAAAGGTACAATATAAATAGTGACAATTGAAAATTTTTAATTTTCAATAAATTTTACCTTTTCCAAAAAAAAAGTAATTTAATGCTGATATTGGATTTAAAGTATTAGCCATACTAAGACTTATGCTAGTATTAAGCATAACTAGATCAATTCCAGTAAGGACATGATCAACTAAATGTTGACCAACTGGTAAATCATTAATAACATTTATCTGAAAATAACATAGCCTATTACTTATTATATATTATTACGAAAAAAAAATATAAAATCCGATATTCAATAAACAAATTTTACTTTTAAATTTTCCAAGTGTTTTTTTGGTCCAATACCAGACAACATTAATAATTTCGGAGTACCAATTGCACCAGCACACAGAATAACACCTCTTTTTGAAATTGCTTTAAATGTTTTATTCAATGCAATAAACTGCACTCCTATTGCTCTGTTCGATTCCATTAATACCTTAAAACGATTGATATTGATAATTCCAAATTTAGAAGGATTATAAATTTGATTCTAAACATACTTTTTCCACATGAGCATGAGTAATAATGGACAATTTAGTTTTCAGATACTCGTACAATAATTTGTCTGTACTCCACCGTTTTCCATTTTCCATAGATAATTGTGCTTTCATGAAACCTAAATCAATAAAACGATAAAATTATACATTTCTATTACTTCTTTATTAATAATTACCAGTTTTTAAATTATCATTGATGTTGCCAATGTCTTGATGTAATTCTTGCAATCCTTTTAAAATTATGTCGGCAAGACCAGTGTTCCATCCTAAATCAATTATATGCATTGGGCCATCATTTCCTTTAATAGGTTCTGAAAATATTTTCAAACTATAATAACAATAGTAAATGCAAAATACTAATAAGCCCTGGTAATTACCAATAAAATCTGGAAACCAATCCTTATAATCTAAAGGATGTCCTCTTACGTAGAGCATATAATTTAATCTACTAGTTCCACCAAGGATTTTACCCATTGGCCATTTGCTTTGCTATTAGTAATTGTTATAAATTCTTAATAATATATTTTATTTAATATCATATTATGATTAATTATATAGTATACATTGTTCTTTAAACCCTTGCACGCATTCTGTTGTGGTACAGTGATGTATTGCCAATCATATGGAGTGTTTTGAATGAGAGGAGCTAACAATGGAATATCTAAGAAAGGTGGTGCAGCTCCTCCAGCTTCAAGTAATAATATTGTATATCCATCTTCTGCTAATCTTTTAGTTAAAACTGCACCTGCAGTACCAGCTCCAACTGAATTAAAAAATCATAATTTTAACTTGTACAATACAATTTTGATTAGATTTATTTTCGTTTAATTTATTTTATGCATATATGCATGATTATATTTAGTATGTTTAGTATAAAACGTATACAAAAAAGATATATATTTATACGTTACTTACCAATAATAAAATCATACAATTGAAAATCATGAATGTCATTAAAGAACCACTGTTTATAAATATCAAAAATATATATAACATTGAGATAGTTAGAGAACATAAATACAATTAAACTAGTAACTGTAAATATAATAAAGTGTAAAAATAAGAACATTATAATGACGCTTAAAAATTGAGGTTAGGGAACATTTGGAATGTTTTCTCTCGATATAATGTGTAGTTTTTAAGGGAATGAAGCAACAAAATTATTGTTAAGCAAAAATATACAAAACATAATAATTCATAAAAATGTACATAAAAATCGTTTGTTTATATCTTTCATTGTTAATATTAGAAACTACGTTACTGTGTGACAAGATAGATGTGCGATAGATGTCGAGAGAAATTACAAATTTGCATAACATATAAAACGGGATAAAGAAGATAAGTTTTAAAAGAGTATAAGAGAATTTATTACAAAATTTGATTGTATACAATATTAAGGCATGCATTCAGTTGCCACAGCAATTGGCCATGTAATAGGACCTTTTAATATGATTTCTTCTAATAAAGATTTAATTTTTACAAATATTCGTTTAAATTCTAGACCACAGCCTTTAGACAAACGAAAATCAACTAATATCTTTCCATCCATTTCAAACACATTTACTTTAAAGACTAAAGGCATCTTTCTTCTATCATTTGCTGTTACAGTAATCTGCAAAAAGATAATTATGTAAATTAGTAATTATTTATAATTGGTATCTCAATACATAACTTCAATTTAAATGATAATTTTATAACTTACTGTGCCAAAATTATTAATACGACACGTATAATTTTCATTTTTTAAATAATTTAGTAAACGTTTTACAGTTGTTTCCAGGTCTGTTTTAACAAAAAATCTTGTCATACGTCGCACTAACCGTTGGAAAGTATTTTGCTGTAAATGTAAAATCAAATTATAGATGACGAAATATAAATTTTAAGTAGTTTTAATGTTTATACATTAGCAATTCTAACAAAAAGATACATTACCTGACTTGTTTGAGTAAATTGTTTATTTTGTACTTGTGTGCATAACAATAAATCTTCTATATGCGCGGGTTGTGAGAACGAAAATCCAGGTCGTTCTTCCAAATTAATTTCTACTGGATTAGCATTTTCTATCCCAGGCAATTCAGGTTGTGATAAACAGAATCTTGTTAAGTTTTCATGTTCTATTGCTTGTCTTCTGTTTTCAAAATCTGTTTCGTCAGATCTAATGTATCCTTCTACAATTCCAGCTATTATACAGAAATTTAATAATTTTATTGACTATCATTTTTATATTTATTTATAATTTATATGCTATTCGAAATTGTATTATAAAAATACAAAGAAAAATAAATTGATACATTCACTTCCTATATATAAAAATTCTATACATAAAAAACTGTTTTATCTAGAATTTATATATATGTATGTATATATATGTATATATATTACACACATACACATCAGTAGTTAATATTTTATTTGGATGCATACTGCCAGTGCTCTTTGCTTTGGTAATCTAGCTTTATGATCCTTAATTAAAATCATAGAGCTGTATTACCAAAGTAAAGGCAAAAGCTTTGATTATCTTGAATAATTACAATATTGACTGCATTTTATTGTGTATATTTAATGTTTAGTAATAATAAAAATAAAGCTATTACCTACTTACTTTTTATGCCAAAAGTTGTATTCAATATCCACTCAGTTAGGTACCAAGTTGCTTTGAGTAATTTAATGTGTACTCAGAGTCACTCAGTACCTGACTAAGTAAATATTTGTTTGATCATACCCATAGCAGACCTTTTTAGAAAATGTTATATATTATAAAATAAAATATTTTGTGTATGCACAAATTGACGCATACCTTCCTGGAATTTCTTGACGAACCATCTATGTTGCTTAATATCCTTTATAGTATATCTGGTTATTGGTGAGTGCATAAGAACATTTTTTAACAGAGACAATGAAGAATTATCCAATTTTTTCCATGGTGTAAGAGACATATATTTTCCATCTCTCCATGCCATATACTCTGGACAGTCTGCCAAGGACTGATCCCAAGGCAGTTCTATAGTTCAGATACGGACCAGTTAAAAACTAAGAAATGTAAGTTATGCATTAGAATTAAACCATTACACTACAGATTACAGAGGTCTGCATTTTACAAATCATTATAGATTATTGTTTATATCAGCAATTTACATAATATATTTATAATTATATTTATAGAATTTAATGTTTTGAACTTGTTTATGTTAGTTAATTAGACATATTTACATGTTAGTATCTACTGAAATTTACCATTCAGACAAAATTAGTTTTTTACAATAATTTTAAAACAAATTTTGCTATAAAGATTACCTCCACTCAGTAAAGCTACAAGAATTATACCACATGACCATATATCAGCTGGTTCTGCATGATAGGCACACAATAATACTTCTGGAGCAACATATGGTAATGTTCCACATCTCTTTTCTAAACAACGTTCTTTGCCTTGTAAACGATATATTGTTGCCAAACCAAAATCAGAAACTTTCAAATTATCATGTTCATCTAATAACAAATTTTCAGGCTTCAAGTCCCTGTGTGCAATACCTTTGCTGTGCAGATACTCGATAGCAGAAATTAATTGTTTGAAATACTTTTGTGCTTCCCAAATTGGCATACCAATATCTGGTTCTATTTTAAATTAAAAAAAAGTTTCATTAACATTATTGCAATTTTTGGAATTTTATTTCACATAAACAATATAATATTTTACCAATTCTATCAAAAAGTTCTCCACCTGATGCATATTCTAAAAATATATATTCCATAGTAGGTTCACTACGCTTTCCAAAATATTGTATAATATTAGGATTAGAGAGCATACGGTGAATTGTAGTTTCTTTACGAACAGTTTGATGAGCATCTGGATGCTTTTCTAAATCTACCATCTTCATAGCAACAGCCTCACCTGTAGTCTTATTTATAACCAATTTTACTCTGAAAATAAAAATAAAATTTAATGATAGTAACAATTTTTAATAGTAAGAATAGTTTTAATAAAATAAATATTTAATTTTTTAAAACAAAAACTTTTTATTAATCTGAAACAAGAATTATTTTAGTATGAATTTAAAATATAGGAACTTACTCGCCAAAAGCCCCTTCTCCTAGAGTGTGTCCAAATATCCAACCATCTACAAACTCCGTCATTCTGCCTCAGCATGCCTCTTTACGATAATAGCAAAAATCTTTGTTCTCTAATATTCCCTCACAAACCGATCATATAACGTGATTACCTCATCCATAAAAAGAATAATTGTTAAAATAAGTGACACAAAATAACGTAATAGTAACTTTGTTTCAATAAAATGCTCACATCATATATCATTTTTTGCAAAAACGGTCGGTCTCTCGAAGCACGTGGTTTTAATCATACCGATGAAATATCGTGCTTTCGATCGAACCGAACGTGATATAATAACAAGTTACATTTAAAAGTATACGTTCATAGAATTGTTTAATTTTTTTTTTAATCGTGCTTTATTAATTTTGCTAATAATATAATCGCGGAACGAATTGACAAAGTAAATTAAAATATTTTCTTAAGATCGCAAAACTTACTGTTGCGAAGCACGTTATAGGGTAATATGGTATTCATCTCTAGAACGATGAAGCTTGTACTCTAGAATATCTAGGTATAAAATTACTGCATTCCCATTGGTCGAAGAAATATGTAAAGAACCTTAAAGTCCCTGTAATAATTTTACCATAGAGGAATATAAGTTTCAAAATTAGTAATAAAAGGAAATGAAAATTTGAATTTGGCTTAAAATTTAAATACATTGTACCGCTTCCAAGACTTCAGAAAAAAATTTATAATAAAATATTTTGATATTTTCGTTAATTTAATTTTGAATCATCTTCACAATTCTTACTCAATAATTTTATTATAAAATGAGTTTTTGTTAAATTGATATTTCCGTTTAAATAATCTAATATGAATAAATTACATATGTACATCGAACTTTACTAATAACAAATATGTAGCTCAAAAATGCGTTTCTTTGAGTTCCTATAAATCTTTATT
Organism: Bombus pascuorum; assembly: GCF_905332965.1. Lineage (NCBI taxonomy): Eukaryota > Metazoa > Arthropoda > Insecta > Hymenoptera > Apidae > Bombus > Bombus pascuorum. The sequence continues at coordinate 3,329,602 of NC_083498.1, forward strand.
AAATTGACTTTAATATACATAATATTACAAATAATATAGTGTGAATTAAAATAGACACATAATAAATATACAATAGAAATGTGTGTGTATGGAGCATTGTAATACGACAAAATATTGTTATAAAAGACCTTGTCTTTTTAGATCCTCATATGTTTTACGATTAACAACATTTCCAAGAGAATCTTCAAATTCTTCTTCTTGTTCTGGTTGCCAACGTTCTGCTTGTTTCTGAGCTTTTAATTTTTCCCATAGAGCTAAAGCATCTTCTATTTGTGTCACATTAGCAAAATGTGCAGTATTTGGAATACCAAGGCAACGCATACCATGTGCATGCCTCCACTCTGCAAAGTGTCTTTGGAAAGCTTTTGGTCCTTTATATGTAAAATTCCCACATATTTCACAATTATAACTAATATTCAAGCCATGTAATTTGTATAACCAATATGGTATAGGTTTACCATCCCAACCAAGTGGGAGGTTTTTAGGATTATAAGGTACTTCATTGTCATCTTCTTCTTCTGACTCACTAGCGCTAGCTTCAGCATCGGAATCTCCTCTCTCACCTTCTGTTCTAGCTTGTTTTCTCTGAACATTTTCTTTTGTGCCTACACGTTGAGTTGATACCAATTCTGCAAGTTTGTAAACCTGTGCTTCAAAATGTGCAATCTCTTTTTGTTTCTCAGAATTTCTTCCTTTTCCAGACTTTCTATTTCTGTTATTTTTAGCTAATAAATTTGGATCCAAAGATGCTTCACCTTTTGTACTAAAAAGCCTTTGAGCTCTCTCTTCCAATGTACCGCCACACTTTAAACCCAAAGCCATTAATGCAGACTTTAATCTGTCTAAGCCAAGAGATGCAAGCTCCTCCCACGAGGAAAAGGCAGAAAGTTCTAAATGAGCCCCTACATGGGTTAAAGCACTACCAGTTTCCTTTGGCCATCCTGGAAATGTATTGTTCTCCCATTGTGTTTCAAACTCGTTATTTGCTTCTTCCAACTCTGCATTTATGTCAAGTAAAGGTCTAACTCTACTTAAATAATCAGTTAGATATTCTAATAGAGATTCCATGTATTTTTGATATTCAGCATTTTTCCTTTCTCTTGGTATGTCAAATAAATGATCAAAAGTGGATAGATATGTAATATAATCTATTTTTTCTATGCCTTTAAGGTTGATATATTTTTCATAACATTCATGGAGATCAAGATATTTCCCATAACCTTCTTCATCTGTAAATTCGACAAGATTTGAAAGTTCCTCTGTTGGGTTTTCCCTCATTTTGGCTAGTTCTTCGAATTCCACAGACATTGGAATACTTATTTCGTTAGGATGTCGACGATAAAATTCTTTTATAGATTTTAATCTTGAATAAAATTCGGAAAACTCATTTGGCCCAGAAAGTGCTTGCACCTAAGTAATAAAAATTTGATTATTAAATTGTAAATAAATTATAAGATATCTAACTTACTTCTTCTTTTCTTTGTCCATCTTTATCTTCATACAAATCTTGCAAATGTGATGTACTATCCATGTACTGATCGAGCAGCATTTTTAACCGATGCTCCGAATTTATACTTTCTCTATGTCCTGGCTTTTTGTAAAGCATTTCTTTGACCATCGCGTCCATTAATCTTTCTCTTTCTTCATGATAACGTCGTTGTTGTTCTAATATTGTTTCCATTTTTTCGAGTCGTATGCAAACAACACTTCCAAGCTTTTTCTCGACAATTGTCGATTACATACAAATTATAGTATAATTCAATATAGACATCATATCATGGTGAAAAATTTATACTATTAACTGTGTCACCATCTAGCGAACATTATAGAAGACTATATAGTGTTATGAACTGGTTTTGGCATGTGGCTCCCTCTAGCGTGAATATTTTGTATGATAATAAGGTAAGTTCTAGTGCTGCGAATTTAACTGTACAGCAGCGCAGCCGAGGCAACGAACAAAGGTTATTTAACAAATTAATTGATTAAATGTTAAAATTATTTATCAGTAACAACTGCGTTCACTCTCAAATTTCGTATTTACTTTCGTTACCATAGGAAAAAATTGCCAAGGTATAAATCGCTCCCCTTCTAATATTGTAAACTCCAATCAAATTAATGTTTATTAGCACTAGTTAATAAGAATTTGTCTTATTAGATAAAAAATAAATCGTAGATTGTCATATAAATTCGAGCAGATAAATGGATTACTCTGCGACCCAAAAACGTGACATTCGTTAGAATTGTTGAATATTTACAACCGTGTAACCATGCCAAATTTGCCAAAATCTTGAAAAGGCCACGCAACAAACATAAAATATATAATATAATATATTATATATTATATAATTATAAATAAACAATAGAATCGAAAAAATATATTTGGAACATTATACAATTGACTGTTTTATGAACAAAATATAAGATGGTGTTGTATTCACCTCACATAAAATTGACTTTACTTATTATATTTTGTTGGCATTTTTAAAAAATTCATATCAATTCTTTAATCACATAAATATCAAATTTCATCAAATCAGATATTAAAATTACATTCTCTCTTACATCTTTGAAAAAAAACTTGATTAATAATTGTAATAATCACGCTGTTTTTTTTAAAAAAGGAAAAGATTATTTATTTTTTATGAAGTTTAGAATTTCATTACTCGGATCTTAAATTTTAAATTAGGTTTTCGAGAGATCGATAAATTGAACTGTTTTATTGAATTTCTCCATTTTTCTAATTTTTTCGTGTTTTATAAAAATTTTCTATTTTTTAAACATAAAAAATTATATCGTTTCTAATAAAGCTAATTCATATGGCAATCAAAACGTTATTAAATAACTTCATATAGTTGATTTTTATTCCTAATTTGTACATCCCTAGGACTGTGATTATGCATGTGTCATATGGCCGTATGCATTTAAATTAGTAGAAGAGTTGAAACAAAATAGATTAAAGAAATTTAATTAAAAAGAATATCTGTTTATATATAAAATTTCTTATTTCTTTTATCCTTTATTAGTAAATATTTGTCGCATAGTTAGTCAGAAAACGTGTTACAGAATATTACTATCTTAAATGGTACGATACATTTAAAATACGAAATTAAGATTTAAGACAATTGTAATTTGCAACCTGTATATCCAAAAAATGTGTGTTCATTTTTTTTTTTTTTTGTAGTAAAGTGTATTTAATATTTGAAATATAATAAGATATTTGTGCTTTATGGAACCTAACCTCATTATCGTATAACGTTTCTTTATTGTTCTTAATATATTTCTTTTCCAGACAAATATGACGGAAGAAATTCAAAAAAATTTAAAAACAGAAATAGACAAGTACAAACAGGTTCAAAAAGGTATTCTTAATTTCTGTACATATATCATATTTTATGTGATATATCATGTAATTGCAATTAATTAAATATCCTGTTACACATAGATTCTGTTTGTATCAGATTACCACAAAGCACTGAATCAAAGACAACAGCTGGATGGACAATTAAATGAGAATATTGCCGTCAAGAAAGAATTAGATCTTTTGAAATCAGAGGATGACGTTTTCAAATTAATTGGACCTGTTCTCATTAAGCAAGATGTAGAAGAAGCAAAACAGAACGTTGCTAAACGAATGGAATATATCTCTTCTGAATTGTAAGTGACCAGATATAAGAATATCATATATATAAGATCAAGAATAATTATTTTATAATTTTAGGAAAAGAGTGGAAGAATTAATAACGACATTAGATAAGAAACAAGATACACATCGTGAAACATTGGAGAAATATCAGCAGATGTTTCAACAAGCTCAAGTGAAAGCATCCCTCTCTCAACCTAAAGCATAATTTTATACATGAAAAAAAATTATATGTTGCCGCTTGTTATGTCAATATCATAAAAGAAAAAAGATCATATAACCATAAATGTCACTATTTCTATTTCTGATTAAATTTGTTAATAAATTTCTCGTGAAGCTTTTACATTATTCTATGTATACAACTGTGTTTACAATTATTTTAAAGCTTGAAAATAATGTAATGATGTTAAAGAAATATTAAAATTATTTAACCTAACTTTACTTGTGTTTATACTGAATACTTATTCGGCGAGGTATATTCCTATATATATTGCAAAATTTAATACAGACAAAATTTATAACATATTTTTGATATGAACAGATATGAATGGAAAATTCAGTACTTTTTATATCCCAAGAATACAAACATAGTGTACGTTCTACATTCGTAAATATGGCGATTCTTCTATCGCTTGCAAGTTTTGCGATTGACAACTCCGTCATTCACATATCAAATTTAACGTAAATAATTATATAGTATTATTTTTAATAAAATAAAATAATGTTATTAACATTAAAACCAGATCATAAAAAACATGTATTACTTCTTTTAGGACATACACCGCAAGGTATGTAAAATTATTTTTATTGCTGATTTACTTCGTTATAAAATAATAATCACGTATCTTTTCCAGTTTTACAAGATTTTTGCAAATTAGCACTAGATTATTTGCAAAAAGGGCCAAATATTAAATTATATAACGCAGCAGCTCGTAAGTAAACACATTTTTACTTATTTGTATGAAATAATTAAAAAGAAGGTTTAGTGTTAAAAATTTAATTGTTTTTTCCAGAGAAATTGGATGTTGAAGTAAGTGTAATTAAGAATTCAGTGGAAGGACTTGTTAACTTATTAATAGAGAGTTGTAGATATAAGGTAACAAATTTTATTAATTTATTTTTATTTTTCTTAATTCATAAAATATTATTTAACTAATATTTAATTTTTCCAGCTAAATTCCGAGGACTTTAGAGATTCAATAATATCTTTAGGTTTTTCGGAACAACAAGAAGTTATATTAAGCAAATTATATAATGTTAAAAAAGATGAAATATTGGATACACTCAGAGATATTGGATTTAAGTTGCCAGAATACCATGATATGGAATGGAGATTTGAAGTCCAGGTATTATATTATTTCATCCTTGAACTCTGCATCTTTAATATATCATATTTTTATATTATATGTAATGTATTTTTTCATAGATTGCTTCAAGAGCATTATTGAAACAAGTTGCTCCTCTCATTACTTTGGATTTATCTATAAAGGATCCTGGCAAGGATGAAAACATTGAGCATGTATTACTTCAAACTGACCCTGTTAATTTATCACACATAACACAACAATTAGAAGAGGCTCTTCAAGAAGGTTACAGTCAACACATTCGTAGACTTTCAAGAGCAATAAAATGATTACATTGTAATATAATTATATTTTATGCAATAAAATATATAAATTATATACATAGAATATATTTAAGTCACTTTTTTTTTAGCTGTATATTATAATAAGACATCATGTATTAACTGAATCTATATTGATTATTCCAATTTATGCTTAAGAGCATATGTAAAGTTTCACTTTGATTAGATTATCCTAAATTTAAAATGACGGTGATGTTCATACATCATACTATCCTAAAACCTTTGTAAGAGCAATATAAATGCATTTATTAAGGCTATAGATAAATTCATTTAAATATTTTATTGGATGACTTTATTGGATCTTACGATATCAAGCATATAAAAGAAGAGTAGTTTACTTGTAGTTGCAGTTGTAATATGTGAACAGTTAAAAGAAATATGTTGCGCAAAATTATATTTTAGTGTGAATTTAAATTCAGTTTGTAAAGCCAGTTTATGATGTATACATTCAATGCAACAACTCCTTGTATCATTGGAGCCATGCCTCCAAATATTTCCATTTTAACAACTACTATAGAACCTCATTTTGCAAGGCAAATAATGCATTTCAATAATCAAACAGTTGTTAGTAAAGTGCCTGAAGAGATGTTACATTTAATTGATACATATTGGTAATTAGCATATTTGTTATTTTTAATAGCAATGAAATGCATGTTGATATTATTTTATTAAATTTTGAAATATAGGTATCAGTTTCCTCCATTGGATCCATTATGGCATAAAGTCTTAGGTTTAGTTATGATAGTATTAGGTATTATGGGATGGTGTGGAAATGGTGTAGTGGTTTATATATTTATAATGACACCATCCCTAAGAACACCAAGTAATCTTCTTGTAGTAAACCTTGCCTTTTCCGATTTCATTATGATGGGTTTCATGTGTCCACCTATGGTAATTTGCTGCTTTTATGAAACATGGGTTCTTGGTAAGAAATTTTTATCATATAGTTTCAGAAAACAATTTTACGAAACTTTATGTTTTAAAACTTTTATTTAGGCCCCTTAATGTGTGATATTTATGCAATGGTTGGATCATTATGTGGATGCGCTTCTATATGGACCATGACAGCTATTGCTTTAGATAGATATAATGTTATAGTGAAGGTATACATGCACATGTACACATATATAAATAGGTATGTTAATAATTACAATAAGAATAATATGATAAAGAAAGTGGAATATTCTTAGGGGATGTCCGGAACACCTCTTACGATCAAAAGATCCATAATTCAAATTTTGGGTATCTGGTCTTTTGGTTTAATATGGACAATCTTACCTTTAGTAGGGTGGAATAGGTAATATCTTGATTATAAAAATGCATCTCCTATATATGTAAACTAGTGAGTATGCTTAATTATTAACATACCGAACTTATCAATTAGATATGTTCCAGAGGGTAATATGACAGCATGTGGAACAGATTACCTTACACAAGATTGGGTTTCCAAGTCGTATATATTAGTTTATTCTTTTTTTGTCTATTACACTCCATTATTCACCATTATTTATAGCTATTATTTTATTGTTTCAGTAAGTATGTATTTCGAAATTATGTTAATTATTAGTTGTATATGTGTAACTGTAATACATTCATTATCATTTTATAGGCTGTTGCAGCACATGAGAAAGCGATGAAAGAACAAGCAAAAAAGATGAATGTCGCTTCTTTACGATCTGGAGAAAATCAAGGTGCTAGTGCTGAAGCAAAATTAGCAAAGGTACCGCATTATGTATTTAACTTAATTAAAGTGTTAATTTTAATTCTATGAAATATAAATATATTTTTTAGGTAGCACTAACGACAATATCGCTATGGTTTATGGCATGGACACCATATCTTGTGATCAATTACATTGGAATATTTAATCGATCTCTGATCACACCCCTTTTCACAATATGGGGTTCTCTCTTTGCGAAAGCGAACGCAATATATAATCCGATCGTTTATGGAATTAGGTACGTATTTTACGAATACATTAACGCCACCTTAACAAAAAACAATGAATAAAAAAATAATGCTAACGATATATTTTATAAATATACCATATAGTCATCCAAAATACAGAGCCGCGTTAAAGGAAAAGCTACCGTTCTTAGTATGTGGCTCAACGGAAGAACAAACCGCTGGAGGGGAGAAAACTTCAGAAGCTGGTGGAAACTCATAAAATGAATCGAAAATTTGAATGTTATTTTATTTTATTGTAAATACATAGAATGTTTTGTAAATTAAGTATTATCCGAAAATTGATTTAAGAAGGGAGTGCTCGCACTTTTAAAGGAAATAATGAAATTTATAGGTACAGTTGCTTGCAGAATTTATTCGCTTTTATAAAATTAAGGTACAGATGTTCCCTTCATATTTCATGGTGAATGTGATGTGCTTACTAATCTAGTAAACATAGAGCTGTTACCTGGTGTACCAAAGTGACCATGTATATTGTTACGCAATAAATGTACAAAATTAAAATCATACCTATGAATTGATGTAAAATGATCCGCATTGTGGTGAGATGCGCATCACGCATTCAATCACAGGCGATTCAAATATTGATCATTTAATGTCGCGTATACAATGACTTCGTATACTGGAGTTGTTCCTCACCGAATTAGATGTGCCGGCCATTAGGCTATACTTTTGAATGTTTGAACATATTCGATTTAAACTGCTTTAATTTTGAATGTTTAATTGACCACATTGATAATTTTGTTATCGATAAAAAGTATTTCTTAATGTTATATCAGGTGTTAATATTTACAAATCGTGTCTGTAATAAAATTTGGTGTTATTCTTACCTAGTTAGGTATATTTTAATCTATATTCTTTTGATTGCCCGCGTCACGGTTCGAATATAAGTAAGGCGCAGCCATGGCATATATTATTGTTTTATGCATTTGATTTTTCGTTGTCTGCAACAGTAGTTGTACCAGAAACAGTAGATGTAGCGTCCGTGGGTGCTGATTCGGCAGCGCATGCCAATGATGGGAATCTTGCAAACAGCGCAGCTCGGTATTTCGGATGGCTGGAAGAGAAGAAAAGGAAGAGAAAAGTTTTAATTTCATATTGATTTAAACTTATATAAATATAGCTACCTAATTCCATAAACGATCGGATTGTAAACTGCATTGGCTTTGGCAAATAGAGAACCCCAAATTGTGTAAAGCGGACTGATCTTAACGAGACTGAAGATGCCAGACCAGTTGATGACCAGATACGGGGTCCAAGCCATGAACCATAAGGAAATTGTCATAAGGGCAACCTAGAATCATTGTAAAATATCTCGTTATAAGTAAAGAAAGTTTAAAATCAAATATTCATTACATTAGAAATTCATTACATACTTTTGCCAATTTACACTCGGCACTAGTATTTTGATTTTCAGATGATCGGAGAGAAGCTACGTTCATCTTTTTGGCTTGTTCGCGCATATTCTTCTCGTGGGCAGCTACCGCCTGGATAATGAACCAGTAACTCCAAATGATGAGGAACAGCGGGAAGAAGTAAACCCAGATGCTGTATAATAGGATGTAGGAGACAGATACTATATCTTTGCTGAAGTAATCAGTGCCACACGCGGTCATGTTACCTTCTGGTACATATCTAAAAAAGAGAATCAAGTTTCTTTACTCGTAATCAATCTTCGAATGAAATATTAATAACACTTATTAAAATATTATCGCGATCAACCGAATTACCTATTCCAGCCGAACATAGGTGCGATAGTCCAAATCAGGGAGAACAACCATATACCCAGTATACGAAGGAGAGCTCCGTTAATGGACAATGGCTTACCAGATAAACCTTTGACGATCACGTTATACCTATCGAATGCAATCATTGTCATCGTCCATATGGAGCCACATCCGAACAAGGAGCCCAACATTGCGTAGATCTGACAGAAGAGAGGCCCAAGTACCCATGTCTCGTAATAGCAATTGATCACCTGTTAAACAACAAATTATATAAAATTTATTCCATATGCTTGAGTTGCGATAATATTTTTAATGGTGATATTATCTTTAAGCCGATTGGAATTATTTCATATTATACAGTTGGAATAATATTTTTAATAGAAATATCATTTGTATAACCGATTAAGATTATTTCATATCTTAAAATGTTACAAGGATATTTTTAATCGGGATGTCACTTTTCGATTGGAATTATTTCAAGGATCGAAAAAATATAATTTGCTTTTTTACGCACCATAGGTGGAGACATACAGAACATCATAAGGAAATCGCTGATAGCAAGGTTGATTACAAACAAATTACTTGGCGTGCGAAGACTCTTCGTCGAAAGGAATATATAGACGACCATGCCATTTCCCGAAACCGAGATGAAACCAAGCAGACCTATTACAAATCCAAGGATTCCATGCCACATCGGATTTAATGGTGGAAACTGATACCAGTGGGCATCGATTAGATGGAGCATATCAGGTGGAACCCTGTCAACCACCGTTTGATTTGCAAATCTTTGGGCTCCATATGTGTAGGCTTCATAACTGGGTCCCGAAACAGAGATCATCCTTGAATCTGTAAATGTTCAAAACCCCCTTAAGACTTTCTTTCTTTCCTTTTGGTTATTTAAACATTCAAATAGTTCGAATGAATAGTTCAAAATACAAAATGTTCAACAATAGATAAAGTACAATAGACTTATCATTTCAAATCAAATTTGTCCGAGTCTGGGTTTTATCATCACTATAAATAAGCTATGAAACATTATCAGAAAATTTTAATGCACAGACTTTTCGAGAACACTTGAAATGAACGAAACACTATCACCTTTAGGCTACTTGGAGAAAATCGTGGTAAAACGAACTAATCCAAGTACACGTCTCAGTTCGATTTCGGTTGACCGCGATAGGTTTTTGAAATTTAACAGAAGGTTGTAGGTAGGCTGTTAGGTCCACTGTTGGATGCGGCTCGTGTCACCGCCGTTCGACTTTCGTTTAAATATGAACCGACTTCTTACTTCGACCCTACCATATGTACCCTTACGTTTAGTTTTCTATATGTTGTTACGATCTAAGACGGTAAACAGTCTTAAGAAGGACTTTATTAAGTTAACGAGGATTTAAGAATACCTTTGGTGTATCTTTAGTGCCACACACAGAAACCTTACAACGCTAAAGTAGGAATAGAACACGAAGAATCGCCATATCCTTTTGATACCCTTCTCCTACATCTTTTATATTCAATTTCGAACCATAATCCCTACAGTAATATCCGCTTGCATCCTTAGTTGTTTCACATACATTCAAAGAAAAAGACGAGAGACTCTTGTTCGTTCTTTCGTCTTCGTCTATTCTTTCGATTCGAAGAATGAAATACAATAATTAAGCGAATATATTAGTAAACTCGTGATTTCGGTATCTATATAAGTTTTATGTAGATTTAAACTTTAATATGGTTTCATGCTATAAGAAGCTTATTATAATAGCGTATGTAATGTACTCTTCTTCTTTTTCATTAACTTGGATCGTCACATTCTTCGAAAAACCACCCTTATGTGGTTTTCTCAAAAATTAACTTCTTCATAAATCCATATATATCATGATTATGTAATATCATTCACGTTCTTTCATAGTGCTTAAATCGAAATACAGAAATAATATAAAAATAATTATCATTATATAATCATTCATTCATGTACATATATATATCTATTTCAAATTTAAAAATACATTTCGCGGTTCAAGTTTAAATAATGAGAAATATCGAATTTAGTCACATGGTGCATAATACATATAGGTAATTTAATCTTCCCATTCTTAGGGCTAAGTTATTTATGACTCGCTGAATTTAAAATGATAACACACGCGCTGGTAGAATAGTTTATATTATCCATAAAATGACAATTGACTTAGAAACGAATTGATGATTTGATGAACAAATCAGTATCATAAAGTTCTTTGAAGAAAAAACATATATAAGATAAGAAAAAATCTTTCTTGCATTCAGTTTTATTTTCGCACATATGTATTTGTAATATATGTCTATATATGGACAAATGGTCTTAATTTTGTGTATAATAAATAACAATATTTAATTCGTTCATATTTTTTTTATTAAAATCACACTCATTTATAATTTACAACTGTATTACTCAATTTTTTATTACATATAGTAGCTTTTACAGTATTTGTGAGAAAATATTAACTATATATAACATATTTTGTGTAGAATATGAATCATAATATAAATGACAAAACACCTGTTCGAGAAATGTAACCTCTTAGCGTTTCGATAAACCCTGCTATCGGACTTGTCCGTACTTTGGGAGTTAAAATAATACTATGATTGTTTGTACGTTGTTCAGTGATTAACCGATATTGTAATAATTAAGTTACTATTAAAGCACGAATTAATATTCTAGTGAAAGTATATTTATTAAAACGTTTATAAGATCGCTAACTTTTTGTAAACGATACAAAACATGGAAGTTGATGCAGGAGCACAATTGATAGCAGAGGACAGTGATCAGGAAGAAGAAGAACTAACTGCTCAAAGTGTTTTATTAGCGATAGAGGAAGCTTGGCTAAACGAAAAATTCGCTCCTGAGATTTTACCACACCGGTCTGATTTGATTGACTGCATGCTGCAGCAAATCACACATATGGAAGAAAACATGAAGAGGTTAGACAAAGGAGATTTAAGATTAATGATACATAGAATGGAATTAGATAGGATTAAATATGTTATAAGTAATTATCTCAGGGCTCGATTAGAGAAAATTGAGAAATATACCATTCACATACTTTCTCAAGAAGCTAACAGATCTTCTGAGGATTGTTACTTATCAGTTGCAGAGCTACAATTTGCGAAAGAGTTTCTTGCAAGTATCGAAACACTTTTTAAAACAGTTGCTTTGCAACATATGCCTGGAAATTTTCAGACATTTGAAGTTGATACATTAGCTGTAAAACCTAATATGCAAGCATATGTATTTTTAAGGGCTAATGATAGAATTAACGGAATCTTACTTCCTGGTTCAATGGACGAAGAAATAGATCTTGAACCAGGCTCGCAACATATTATACAATATAGTGCTGTAGCTGATTTAGTTAAAACTGGTGCTGTTAAATTAATTTAATATCTTATACAATTTAATAGAGTGAATAAAGAAATCTAATACTTTTTATAGTCATTGTATATTAAAGTCTTATTATTTACAGTATACAAAATTAATATATTAGAATAGATCTGTGTAATTAATCTGTTACAAAAAATTATAGAAAAAGTTTGGGACAATATGTATATATATATACATACATTTGTGTACATATATTTTATTAAAAAGTAATTGTACATTGAATTTACATATAATTTCATATAGTAATCTTTTTCAACATATATAAAATATATTTTGCATTATAAAATATCTAAACAATATCAAAAATATTATTATATATAAAGTACAATGCTTTGCAGATGCAAACTTATGCTCCTTATGCAAATTTACTTGTGAACATTTTCACTGTGTATGGACAATATTTTTACATTAAACAAAGTTTAACAAATTATAACTGGAGCATTTCAAAGAAGTTTTGATTGCAAGAAGTATCATTATACATTAAATATAAAATAAATAATTATGTAAGTAGGAACAATATTAGTATTTACCAAAATTCTAATTATCTTTCACTGTTTCACCATTATGAATTTGTGGTAATGACTGCAATTCTGAATCGGTGCAGACATTGTTATAAGCCTAAAATTTGATAAAAATTTATACAAATTACAATAAATTGTTGTAAACAGATATTATAAACAAGAGAATATTTAATATAAATATACCTCTTCTGCAATTTTTTTGAGTTGTTCAAACATTAGCTTTCCAGTTTCTTTGACCATACTAGTGAAATGACCTTGCTCATTTTTAAGTAGAACATAGGGATGATCAAATTCAATTGCTTTTCCATGATCCATAACTAGCACTTTGTTGCTATCCATAATTGTATTCAATCTATGTGCTATGGTTAATACTGTGCAACTCTTAAATTTTTGTCGAATAGTCTTTTGTATTAAGGCATCCGTCGCAGGATCGACATTAGCAGTAGCTTCATCAAGAAGCAGAATCTTATTATTTCTTAAGATCGCTCGAGCTAAACAGAGTAACTGTCTTTGCCCCACACTGAAATTAGCTCCACCTTGATCAACATTATAGTCTAAAGAAGAAACACTTAATTTTAATTCTACATCCTCAAGGGCAGCCCAAAGAGTAGCATCATCAAAATCATGAAATGGATCGAGATTATCTCGAAGCGTCGCTGAGAATAATACAGGTTCTTGTGGGATAATAGAGATTTTCCTTCGTAATTCATGAAGACCTATTTGCTTTGTATCTAACTTATCTATGTAAATAGCACCTTCGAGTTTAGTCAAACGAAACAAAGCTGATATCAAAGAAGTTTTACCAGCACCAGTGCGACCGACTATTCCTATCTAAAAATGCAACACTTAACGGTTAATTTAAATATATAGATAATATGCTAATTTTGTTGATAAACAATAATAAATTACCTTTTCTCCAGATTTAATGGTAAAACATAAATCTTTAAGGACTGGTGGTGCGGAATCTTCATAGCGTAAATATAAATGATCGAAATTTATTTCTCCTTTAGAAGGCCACTGTGCAGACGGTTTTTTATTAGGTTCACTTTCAAATGGTCCCTCTTTATCAAGTTGTGTAAATTGTAGAATTCGTTCTACACTTGTCATTTGTGATATTGTTTCTGCAGTTTGACGCATTCCATGCTGAAGCATTCCACATAAGATTAATACTTGAGATATGGCTAATCCTACATTTCCCGCAAATGTATTTCCTAAAAATGTGTAAATAGATATTTAATGACTAATGTTAATTACTTTTCTGATGACAGCATAAATTTATAAATTACCATCATCCAATATGATGAAGCTATAGGTAATAAAAGCAATAAAACAAATAGACACAACATCTAATGCAAATCCAAAAGCAGTACTTGTTGCTATTGTCAAATAATAAGCACTAGTATGAAGATCTTGGTGAACGTCGAATTCTTTCCGAACCATGTTATGCGCGCAAGCAGAACGAATTGTTGTTAGTCCTAATAAGGAAGAACTAACATGGGAGAAAACAGGACTTTTGGCTAAAATTTTATAGAGAATTGTTAATAATATCACATTAATCATTCTGAACAATATTTATCTAATAAATTACAAAATGCTTACTAGTTCCTTCAAAACGTTTCATATCTTGAGCAGTTTTAAGATAAATATTTCGTATTTGCCAATATAAGAAACCCATGATAAACATTGGAAATATTGTCCACCAATTAATAATGAAAACTTGAACTAAAATTCCAATCATTACTGTAAATATTTGGATGGATTCTATCATCGTTCTTGGTAAAATTTCATCTACTGATCCAACATCCTTTGAGAAACGATTTAGAATGCGACCTAAAATTTAACATTATAATATTTTTATTTTGTATAATTTTATTTTATATAATTTTAAATACTTACCAGAAGGATGTGTGTCAAAAAATAGCATCGGCGCTTTTAATAAACACGAAAACATGAGATTATGAAGATTTTTACTAGCATTCATACATATTTTATAAAATACAATATTTCTTGTGGATGTCAATACAATGCTTGTAAGGATGAATACTCCATAAATCCACAAAGCAGTATCACGATGGAGGTAAACTGTATTGGACCTCGCGTTAATAGTCCAAGTCTATACATATAAAATAAAAAATAAGATTCGTCGCTATTTCTTAAATGGAAAGAAAGCAAAGTAAAATTACTAACAATATTATCAAAACTCTCATTTTTTAACGGGAACAATTTTGAAATTGTACTATTAAAATCATCCATCTCCAATAAAGCCGTTTCATTTGTTGATTTATTTGTATCTCCGTCAATGGAAAACGGTACTGTGTGGTTTTGTTCTGATAGTTGAACTGTATGATTAATACTATTACGTGTAATGCGTATTTCTTCCTGCTTTGTCCTAAAAAAGAAAAAAGAACAAAACAAAAAAGGAGAGATAATGCACAAGATAACTCTTACTAAAAGGAAATAATAATAGATACTAACCAATAAGCAACCCAATAATCGCAACCACTACTTCCTATCTGTCCAAAAATTAAAGACCATACAAAAATCAAAATCATTAAGACAGATCCTCCAGCTCGAAAATATTTCCAATAAAGGGATTTAGAAACGTTTCCTTTTGCCATTAATTCCTCAGTTTCTTTTGGTTCTGTTTCATCATCATCTTTACCATTACCATAATTAATAGATAAATCATGATTAGTATTATCATCAATTTCCATGACTTCTGAATCTCCTTTATTTTCTTCTGTTGAAAGCATATGTAAAAAGTCTGTACGTTTGTTTTGAATTTCTGCAAATGTACCTTCACATTCGATTTTGCCCTAAAATAAACATTACTTTATAACATAACAATGTTATAAGAATAATATAACATAACAATAGCATAGTAATATAATAATGACAGTTTTGATTATTACTACTTACGTTGTTCAATAGAATAATGTAATCGCAATCTTTTAAATATTGAACCTGATGTGTTACAAGAATTCTTGTTTTATTTCGAAGATAATTTTTGATGCATTCATTGAACAATTGTTTTCCTACGTGAGTATCGACTGCGGATAATGGATCATCTAATAAATAAATATCCGCGTTCCTATATACAGCCCTGTTATAACGATCATTTGAATAAAAAGTGGTTCTTCAAGTTAATATTTCAACATAATATCGTTTATTTTTTGTTGATATGTACCTAGCTAAATTAATTCTTGCTCGTTGACCACCACTGAGTGATGCGCCTCTATCTCCAACTAAAGTTCTATCGCCATAATTAAACTGCTGAAAATCTTTAATGAGAGTACATACTCTAACAACATCATTATACTTTTCTTTATCATAAGGCTGCCCAAAAAGTACATTATTGCGCACTGTACCCGAAAATAACCACGCTTCTTGACTAGCATAAGATACAGTACCATTTACTTTTATTTCTCCATGTGACTGTTGTAATTCCTTTAAAATTAATTGAAGAAATGAACTCTGAAAATGTACATGAAGATTAACAGCATTCTGTATCACAGACATTGAAGACATTACTTTATATATATATATATATATATATATATATATATATGAGGATATATTACCTTTCCTGCACCAACTGAACCAACAATAGCATAAAGTTTACCAGGTTCTATTTGAACATTGATATCATGTAACGTATTTGCAATTGTGTTTTCTGTCCAAGACGCTGTAATATTTTTCATCATAATACTACCATCTCCATTGGTTTGTTGTGACTGGATTATGTTATTATTTTCTTTCAATAGAAGGAAATTCTAAAAAAATGTTAATATCAATGTTATAAATTACATATATAAAATCCACATAGAACAAAACGATGATAATTATTTATCTTACTTCAAGTCTCTTAATAGATACATGAGCCTCTGCAGCAGCAGATACAGCCATAGGGTATAATATTGCCATAGTAAGTTGGAGGATATTAAAATACTGTGCCATCGAAAATACTTTATCGGCAGATATAGTGTTGCCGAGAAGTACATATGCCATAATTGTAAAGTATAATGTTGTACGTTCGGTAAACACAAAAGTAGCTAAGGTAAAACCTCGTAAGTACGATGCAACTGTTAGTACGTCTATCTCCTGACTAAAAAGTAATTATACATTTTAAACACATTTAATAATTTATAATACTTGTATAATAATAATAATAACATAACAAAACATGGAAGAAAACCTTCTAACAAAGCTAACAAGTTTTTCAAATGGTTGTTCCCAAGTATACATTTTAATGACTTGAATTCCACCAATTATTTCTGACATTAATCTTACTCTTTCGTCAGTCCTAACTGCGATTTTTAATCTTAATTTTGATACCCATTTTCCTAGATATCCTACAATAAAACCACATTAGTTAGTTTCTTCTTCTATAATTTAAAAGGCTATTACACAAACAAAATTGTAATAGTGATACATGATAACAAATTTACATACCTTGAACAGGTACAGTTTGCATGGTTATAAGAAAAACACCAGCTAAAGATGCGATTCCTACACTTTCCCATATCATAAAAGTAATCAAAGCACCTTGAATTGGTAAGATCCAAATATAATGCAATGCTATAAATAATTGTTCAAATCTTGCTACATCATTTGACATTATGTTTATAATTTGTCCAGGAGTAGTAACATTAGTAGAAGATCTTGACAAACGCAAAATCTAAAAGCAATGGTATTTTAAGTAACAATAGTTGATAAATATAAATTTATGGATGATAATTTATTTCACCTTTCTATACATTAGAGAGGAACATGCTATTCTCACTCTCATTCCAACTTCCATTAAACCTAATATAGAATGATGATTGACTAAAGCTCCACATAAGACTATAAGTATAACAGCTGAAGCATAAATATATGCTTCATTGGCTGTGGATATTGCTCTAGGATCAAAGTGCCAGATAAGAAGACCTAGCACATATGGTTGAATAACCCTAGAATTCCATAGTAATTAAAAATTATACAATAATAGTAAATAATATATATTATAATGATAAAAATTATGCAATGATACATAAGAAACTTCTCGCTCTTACCTTAAAACAACTGCTAACAAAAACTGCCATCCTCCATAGTAAGCAAATGACCACATAAATGTTTTTCTTAAAGCATTGAAAAATTTAGGTTTTATATTTGTTCCTTCTGCGAACTTAACTTCTTTAATCCAGTTCCTAAACAAGAATAAAGACAATACAAACATAGTTCATGATATGAATTTTATCAGATTCAAAATATTGATATTATTCTTATATACATATGTTTATTACCTCTCAAGTTTATCTCCAAGATGTTGACTAACATCGTTTGGCATGACATTATAAATATCTTTAATCTCAAGATCATGATCCTTAGCATACCAAAATAGGGGTTTCAGCCACCTTAAATATAATAATAAATATTTTTATATAACAATAGCTCTATTTAAAAAAGATTATTATAATTAATATAGAAAACTTACCAAAAGATCAGTTTACTAAAAACATTCGCCGTTAATTTTGGATTAGGATTGTCATATTTCTTACTAGAATCCATGATCGATCGTTTTACACATAGTACAGCTATTTCTACAAGAATAAACCATGCCGCACAAAAGAATTTGAGTAGTCACTCTAAAAAGCATTAGGTACATTTACGTTAATTCAACAGTAATTCTTTGCGTCATCATTAAGGAGTCACGAGTAACAATTCCTTTTTCTTTCAACTAATTGGTAGGAGTCTTCTGTTACGAGATAGTAAGGAACCTATTAAGAAATGATTCAACAAATCATAACACGTGCACAACACGCGCACTATCGATTGAATGTATGTAATTACATAAGGCTCTCGAGATCACAAACTATTGCACAGTAATGTATAGTATTCGTGGGAAGTTAGGGTGCGACGAAAATGTCAAGGGCATTAACTTATCCCAAACATTAACAGGTTATTTTTAATTATCTATTTCTAGAAATTGTACTGATAAAAGGAGAGAAAGAAATATATCCTTCCTTTTTTATTCGCAGAATGCAATGGATCATATATAATATGAGAACAAGGTGAATTGCGTAAAAAAAAATATATTTACAAGCGCGGTAATAAGAAACTAAAATAGATAAAAGCAATAAAAAAAAATTATTGAACTTCTGTAACTATGTAGAGATAAGCTTATTGTGTAATATAATGTGATTTAATATAATGCAACATGCAGATAATGTAATGAACATATGTTCATCATTTTATCAAGATTTTCGTGTTTTATTTAATAAAATATCAATTAAAGAATATATATGATGGCTTTCAACTTTCCTTTTTTTTGTTATTCTCATTACACAATTTCGTTGTCCAGACAACTGAAGTAAATTGTCACAGAATTTTCCTTGGGTAGCGGATGACTGACTTCCAAAATTTCTTGTAATTAAGAAAAATCTTTAATTCTTTTTCGGTTCGACAATCCAAGAAAATTTCAAATAATATTTCAAGAAATACGTGTTATTCTAAAGTAATCAAAATGGTATGACGTAAATGAAATTCATGATACTCTATTATGCAAGCAATATATTTCTTTTTAACAATGTTCAGTACAATGTAAAATGAATTATATATGTTTATTTTCAAGTTTTAAACGATGTAAAGCATTTTTTGATTGCAGAAGATTATTTTTATTTAATTGTTAATCGTTAACGGAAGTTGTAAATTTTGCTTTAGCGTGAGTGTATTTCAATGCACGTGGGTCAAGCAGGTGTTCAAATGGGTAACGCGTGTTGGGAATTGTATTGTTTGGAACATGGAATTCAACCGGATGGAACGATACCATCAGACAAAGTGTCCGGAACAAACGATTGTTTTAATACCTTTTTCAATGAAACCAGTTCTGGCAAGATGGTACCGCGTGCTGTGATGGTTGACTTAGAGCCTACGGTCGTTGGTTAGTTTAATTTCCGTAAAAAGAAAATCTTAACTGCATAAATCGTAAAATCTTTTGAAACTCTATGGAAGACTGATGTAACGAGTGATGTTAAAATTACAAATATTTCAAAACTCCCTATAGACGAAGTAAGGATAGGACGTTACAAGCAATTATATCACCCTGAACAATTAATCACGGGTAAAGAAGATGCTGCAAACAATTATGCTCGTGGTCATTATTCCATTGGTAGGGAAGTAATAGACTCTGTAATGGATCGAGTGAGAAGGTTGACGGATCAATGTACTGGACTTCAAGGATTTTTCGTCTTCCATTCGTTTGGAGGAGGCACCGGGTCGGGATTCACTTCGTTGCTTATGCAAAAACTGTCCGATGATTATGGGAAAAAGAGCAAATTAGAATTCGCCGTATATCCAGCACCACAAGTATGCAAGGCCAAAAAGAAAGAAATTGATAGATATTTTTTTCACGTTTGTTTTATCTATAATTACCTTGTATATATGATAGGAAGTTGGGTAACACAGTATCCTTACGTAAAGAAAAATAATGTGTAGGTGTCTACCGCCGTCGTAGAACCATACAACTCGATTCTGACAACTCACACTACAATCGGTCATTCGGATTGCGCGTTTATGGTGGATAACGAAGCGATTTATGATATATGTAGACGGAAGCTTGGTATCGAGCGGCCTTCATACGCGAATCTGAATCGCCTTATCAGCCAAGTGGTATCATCGATAACTGCCTCTTTGAGATTCGATGGTGCTCTGAACGTAGATCTAACGGAATTTCAAACGAACTTAGTACCATACCCTAGGATTCATTTCCCACTGGCGACTTATGCGCCGGTGGTTTCGGCTGATAAAGCTTTCCATGAAGGGATGTCCGTAGCAGAAATAACGTCCGAATGCTTCGAGGCATCCAATCAAATGGTCAAATGCGATCCTCGAGAAGGAAAATATATGGCCTGCTGCCTGCTTTATCGCGGGGAGGTGGTACCAAAGGATGTGAACGCGGCAATTGCGGCTATGAAAAGGAAAAGTTGTATACGTTTCGTTGATTGGTGTCCAACTGGTTTTAAGGTCGGCATCAATTATCAACCACCTACTGTTGTTCCGGGTGGAGACCTCGCCAAGGTATCAATTATTACATGAATATGTTTGTCACTATCAGTAATAATTAAAGAGCAAAATTTAATGTTTCACGGTATTGTTTCCATGCGCTGTAATTAAAGGATTAAACATACTATAGTTAAAGCACTAATCTAGTTATTTGAACATTTTTTGAGACAATTTATATATTATTTTTAAAATGTGATTACAAAGTTAAATATGATATAGGTTCAAAGGGCGGTTTCAATGTTATCGAACACAACAGCTATCGAGGAAGCCTGGTCTAAATTAAATTACAAGTTCGATCTTATGTACAACAAGCGAGCTTTCGTACATTGGTACGTCGGAGAAGGTATGGAGGAAGGTGAGTTTGCAGAAGCGCGTGATGATCTTGCCGCATTAGAGAGAGACTACGAAGAAGTCGCACTCGAATCGTCAACCACGCCAGATGCTTCGTTGGAATATTAATATATATAAATGCACGTAATCCGTGCAAGTATTTCGGCATTTTTCAGCTACCCAACAAAAGGACTTATGCATGATCAAATTAATTGTGTGTACAAAGAGACTGATATTTTATATTACGCTTCTTATGTCTTGTGATTTGTTTACTTATTTTCATCTTTTTAATAAAATTATTTTTTTATAAATTTATTAAAAGCACATATTAATAAAATAAACAAAAATATATTCCCCCCAGTTAGCTTTGAAGTTTTGGGTGATGTATTATTAAATTAAAAATAAATTTCTATGTGCTAGAAACAGTACTTTTACCTGAAAAAATAAAACTCATAAATTATAACGTACTTTCTGTTTTCATAAATAATAGAAGTGGAATTTATTCAAAATTCCAAGTCAGTATAATTATTGCATTAACAATAAGTACGCGTGATTTGTCACTTTCGCAAAACAAAATATTTAAATTATCTGAAGACAATATTATCGTGTTATTACTTGTAAAGAATATATCTTATATACACAACATTCATAAGTAAATGTAGTAACTTTACTGGATATACTTAACGAAAATAACTTTTTTTAATGATAATGTACTGTATCACAAAAAAAACTTTCGTGACATCTTATTATTATATTTATATTTCTCTTAATGCTAAAGTAATCTCTATTTATTTATGTTTGTTTATCTTACAGGGAATTTTAATTACAATTTTGATTTTTACAAAGAAGATAAAAAATTGTAATTGATTAATGAAGGATGAAAAAGGTATATATTAGAATAAATTGCTATATAAAATACAGTTTTATAGTTACGATTAAAATGAATTTAATAATGATATTGACTATTAACCAAATATCTTCCTGAACCTTTATACGAGTAATTTATGCATAGATTCTTATATAACTTAATACCTAAATCTCAAATAATAAAACTATCTGATAAAAATAGATTCCTTAGCTTAATTATTACACCAAAAGTGTTGGAATAGGTTTTTTCCCAGGCCAAGCTTCTTTGGCATATTTTTTCTTTTTTGGTTCCATCGTTCGTGTATCAGTAGGTCCTGGTATTTCTGGTACATGTGGTGTTTCTGTTTGTATTTGATTGGGTGTCATCTCTACCTCAGGAGCTGGATTTGGTAATGCAATACCAAGTCGTGATGATAATGAAGATAGAGCACTAGAAAATGGATTAAGAGACAACGACGATGGAGTAAACTGTTCTGGTGGTAAATCTTGATAGAGTTGAGGTGTAGTTGTTGTAGGTTGAAGATGCTTTAAAGGATTGTGATCCTCTGATAAGGATATTAAACCTCCTTCCATACGCATTCTCTAAAATATCAATGAATAATAAATTTATAAAACATATATAAATAAAATATAATGTTGATTTGGAATAACCCTTACTTTACTGGGAACAACTGTCGTTTGTACAAGATTACGAAATCTTCCGACTGACGGATCAACATCTTCTGGATTTATTACTTCTTCATCATCATTGAACGTAATTCCTTTTTTCTTTCGTTTTCTAGTTGGTTTATGAATTTCATCGTCTGTTATTCCTAGCATAGATATACGTCTATTATGTGCAGTGTTAAATTCCGTTAAATTCTGTAATTAACAATATAGTTATTAAACTATATCTTAATAATATAATTTAAATATAAATATTACTTAAGGCATACATCAAGTTCTGTTTCTGTTTCAGGTAAACCTAATAAACCACCAGCATCTGTATCTTCTGATAGTTTCTCTAATTCCTCTATAATTGGTCTTGTGCCAGTTTGAGGTCTTTCTCTAATAATATAATACCGTGTAGAAGCTCCAAAATGAAATGTACTATCAATTGGTAATTGTGTGGGTTTATGTTGCTCCAAACGAAGATTACCAATAAAAGTTCCATGTGCTGAGAAATCAGTCAAAATTTATAATGTTTATAACTTAAATCTTAATGTTTTGTTCAAAAACAAAGAGTTTCATATTTATTTAAATCATTAAAAATGTTCATTTTATATTGCTTAATTAGATTCTTACAAATCTGTTTCTTATAATTAAAAATCAATGTGTATAATAAAATATAACATGTTAGTTATAAATTAAAATGCTATAAATTAAAAATAATGATATAATACTTACTGCTACCCAAGTCAACAAGAAATGCACGATTTAAATGTTTATGATAAACAAGAGCAGCATGAACACGAGAACAAGAAGCATGATCTATACAAAAGTCATTTAATTGTTGATTACGGCCAAATAAGTAACATTTTTTCTCATCAACCATTAATTTCTAAAACAAAATAATATTTCTGATATATCTCTAAAAAAGACCTAAATCTTTAGGCGTAATATATAACTCCCTTACTTGAATTAATTTGTCATTCTTCAGTACATCTAAATGTAATCCCACTGGTGGCTTCCCAGCCCTGAAAAGCATAATCTATGTGTAAGGTAATATTTTTTATGCTATAAATATACTATAATATTAGATAGTAACATTGTATCTAAAATGGTTAAGTAACTATTCGGAACAGTCTAATAAAAATTTTCCAAACGTACCAATTGGGTACTTCGTAATGATTAGCCATCACCACTTTGAAATAATTTGCTTTGTTGTTAAATGGACATGAAATTAACCGGGCAGAAAAACACATTCGATGTCAGCGATAGCAGAACGTCATATTAAAAAAACGTTAATGAAATTTTATGATAATTCTTCATAACTGTTTCCGTTTCCATTCCATATATCATGGATATTTCTTAAAAGAATATAAATAGTAGGCACATACATATACGCAACCTGAAAGAAAGTTATTTTTTATCAACTTTAACATAAGGTATTATTTTGATGCCATATACATATAGGCACATATATCATTCAAAGGCGTAATTAAGTAACTTAGTGCCCCGGGTATATCAATGAAAATTTTAAAGAAATTTTGATGTAAACTTTAACTGATGTGTTCGTGTCATAATAACTAATTCTACATGCTTTATTTCATATTTAAAACAATAAAATTTTAATACAAAGCAGACAAAATGGTAAGAAAATACATTTTTTATTTTGATCCTATCCTAATATTCTTTTGCATACATACGAGTAGTGTTCTCATTTTGGATTCTCAAGTTTATAAATCATATATTTTTTTGTTGAAAATATTTTAAAGGAAATTAAGCAATATACTATTGATTAGAATGATAAAAAAAACGAAATGGTGAAAAATATGTACTTTTTAATTTTTTAATATATTTAAAATAAATCTAGTTGGATAGTAACAGAAATTATTATAGTGATATTGTGGTGGTATTCATTAGAAGAGGATGAATCAAGTAAGAATCAATGATAACATTTTGAATAACTAAATCAGAATCTTAATACTTTAGATGTTAATAGAATAGTAAAATTTGAAGATGCAATAAAAATTATTTAGTTTAGAAATGAAAATTCAAATTCTTTAATTATAGCAGCACATAAGATAGAAGCGGTCTAAAGAAGCTGGCAGAAGCTAACTGACATAAGTGGTCGAATAATTTTATAGTTAGTAAAGCAACGTATGTGTCAATGTGATTGAGAATTTATATCGTTTGAATTGCTTGTAACGAAATTCAAATGTATAATTGACAAGCTGAACAGTTGAACAAGAGATAAAAGATATCCTGTTACAATAAATGAACTGTATGAAACTAGATGTAATAATCTTCCACGGCTGAAATGTCGTATAAAGTCGGACAGCGTGTCGAAGTTCCTGGCAAAGACTGTCAAGGAGTAATTGCTTATATTGGTCATCCAAGTTTCGCTTCAGGAAAATGGATTGGAGTCATACTTGATGAACCAAAAGGAAAGAACAATGGAACTATTAAAGGACAATGTTATTTTAAAGTAGGTTATTTTATATTTGTCTGTATATATAAAATATAGCAATCACATAATTACATTGTACACATTTTTATTGTGCTAGTGTGCTGAAAATCATGGAATGTTTGTACGGCAGTCACAACTTATTTTGTTGGATGAAGCAGGCAATAGAACTGAACCTGCTAGTCCATCTTCAGCAGGTAGTAGTGCTACTACTCCAGATGAGACCAGTGCGGCACGTGCTAGAAGTCGATTGAATAGGTAATGTGGTTTTTTCTTATTTTAAATTTTTTCAGATGTCGCATTTCTTTTTTTTTTATTGAGATAATGTTGCATATTACATGTGACAATGCCATTAACTTATCTTATCATAACTTTTATGCTAGCATAAGTACACGTCGAAGGAATGAACCTACTGCGTAAGTTATTACATTGAATGATAAATCATAATTTTTAATATATAAGATATAAATTGCTAGATCTTACTGTATAATCTTCGATATAAGAAATAATAAAAAATAGGTACTTTGAGACAAGTATAATTAATAAATTCTTAAAATTCATATGCTGGTCATAAAAGAGTACGGAGAAAAACTTCTCCTGCCCATACTAGGCAGCAATCTGAGAAACTATCTGGGTAAGAATTTATGAAGATTGATCCCTGAAAAATTTGTCTTAATATCCTCCTTAAATGCTTTTATATATATATAAGCAGCTAAGAATTATATATATTATTCACTTATCATGCATTTGTAAGCTTTGCTCATTATAGTAAATGTATGTAGAATATAAATGAGAATATGAATAAAAAATTGCAATTGATATATCATTTTTTACTTTTGAAAAAGTATTATAGCACTTTACATATCAATAAAGTATTTTAAAACTATGTTATCAAATAATTTAACGTATTTGTAATTGATTATGTGCATTTAAATTGTGTTGTGAATATAGCTTTAATATCGTAAATATTGTCAGAACTTAAATTATATTTACTAAGGAGATACCAACATTGTGTTTTTTATAGTTCAAGACTTTCATTGGCTGGTAGTAGGACACTTTTAAGTGCTCCAAGTACAGAAAGTTTGTCTGGATCACAGCATGAACGTAAAGATGGAGGAGAATCACTTATACCAGTTCCAACATCTAAAGGAGCTTCATTCATCGAGGTATTGTTTGTTGTTCTGGTCATGCTTTTATTATCTCTATACAGTTAATTTTAATAAGTTGATATATCAGTTATTTATGTGAACACAGTGAATGAATTATTCTGAGGATTCAACAAGGCATGAATACATGAGATGAAGTTTTCCATAAAATATGAATATACCTCTATATGTGATAAATTCTCAAAAAATGTGATAAAAGATTGGCTTTGCTACGTTTAAATCTTTGAAAATTTGAAGTAACTTATATGTTTGTTACTGTCATATTCAAAGAATCGTATTCTGTGACTCGGTATTAAATAAAAAACTACAGAGAAATGTTTAAAATGCTAGATAAGCTAATAACGCAGAGTAGTGAACTTTAAACTTTGAGCACATGTTAAATAATTCCGTTGGCACAGAATGATTCATATGGGAATGCACGTACGTGTTTCAGAAGTCCCCTAGCACGAGCTCGCCTCCCGGCAAAAAGCCAAAGGCCCAAGATGATCACAATAATGTAATTAATACTCATTAATTGTAATATCTAAATTTTCTCATCTGACCTTAAACCTTCTCATACTAGTTGTTTGTTGATCATAAGCATTGTAACACATGACTTCAAATTAGCATCACTGCACTTTGATGGGTTTACTTCTTCTTAATGGATTGTGGAACTGATTTATCCTTCACTATTTTCACTGTTCCATTAAGGATCTGCTTTGTTAATTGAGTTCTGTGATGCTTAGTCTAAAATTTCTCATGAGAAGGGGTATTCAAATGTACAATTGTCATTTTTCTTTTTAACAATTAGATACTGAATTCCCCTTAGCATTATATTAATGAGGTAATGATAACAACCTTTCTATGAATAGGAATTTAACAGCATTGCGGTATAAATTTGTGATCCATACTTGGAACACCCTGTTTCTTTCTTTTTATTTAATCATCGTTTACCAAGAGCCTTACATCCCTGATATAAATGCAGTTGATATTTATAAATGGTTAGGACATGATAGATGACTTAGTTAATATTATGCCTACTGTAAACTGCAGTGTCATATAACACAATTCAACTCATTGACTGAATTTCCTACACTTGTTAGAACTAATAGAATATTTGGTGTAGCTTGTTGGTGTCTCTTGTCACAATTAATATCATTAATCACTTTGAAATAGACTAATTCTACTGAATGTACATACAGAAACAACATTTTTCTGAAACATAATGTTTTGTATAGGAAATATAGGGTGTTTTTTTCATTACCGTCAATAGAAAATTACATTTATAATTATATCATTTATAAATAAATTAATTAAAATAAAGCATTTCGAAGGTTACCTCAAACTGAAGCACCTAATGCAACTCTTTAGTAAAATATGTGTTTCCAACGCGATAATAAAAAAAACACCCAATGTTAAAATATAGTTTCATTTATAATTTCTTTGCAATTTAGACAGGTTTTGTAGAGACTTTGAAACCACAGTTTGTACCTGGTCAAGTAATGGCAGGTTCTGCAGCAGCTGCAAATGTAGTAGAAGAAAAATTATCGCATTTGCAACTTCAACAGGAAAATGAAAATCTGAAATCTCAGGTAAACCATATTAATAAAATTAGTTTTATTTTTTCAAATTATATTTATTTCTTAAAGGCACTGCAACTTTTTTAGACAGACTTTCTAGCCCCTATAAATTTCTTTTGCTTAACTGTTGAATGTTCCCTTAGTCACCACTACCAATTTGTTTCCTATCAATGACTACATTGAGAATCAATTTAAAGATCGAGAATGATTGAAGCCATTTCTCAGCAAGTTAGATTTTAACTTTATCTGAAATTCTGCTTGGTTATTACCAAAATATTTTCACAGTCTGAAATAAAATATTTCAATATTTGTATGTCGGAGACGAAAGGACATCTAAGCCTTTCTTTCGGAATGTTTGGGAAAGTCCTCAATACTTTAGTCCAGACTTTTATTATAGCTGTACTTAAATAATAAAAACTGAGAAATAGTTGTTTATGATTTAATCCGAGTACTGGTGCCCGAGATTTATAACAGTGGGCTTGGGCTCGAAGTGACATGATGGGTCGCTGAACGTAGCCACGGTCACGAGAGGGACGTATACCTAACGCAGGCATGGAGTAACTAAATAGCTCTCCTTAAAAACAAAGATTGATCTGAGGGGTACAGAGAAGTACGGATAGGAGTATATAAGGGCAGTTCCACTTGGACTGAGGTTTAGTCAGATAGTTCTACTTGTACTGAAGACAAGTACATTGAGTCACATTCGAATCGTGGATCAGTAAGTTGAGTTCGACTTGGACTGTGGAAGAAATCGCATCCGTCTTCCCGTTGACCGTGGATTCGTTATTGAGTCTAAGATCATTGCCATTCACATCCAGAGTATCTAATTACTACGGTTACTTGTCAAATTCTGTCACAATCATAATTGTACTAGTAAATATCTTCGCTCTTGCATAACAACGTCTAATCCAAAGAAAGATTCATTGCACGCCCCTAACTCCAATGATAACCCGACATGTATATTGATATACAAAACAAATACAAAATAATGTGTTTTATATATGTTATTATAGGTTCGTGATCTTACTGAAAAAGTAGAAACTTTACGGGTGAAAAGAATGCAAGACAAAGAAAGAATGAAAGACTTTGAAAAAACAAAGCTTCAACTTGAACAACTTATTGAATTCAAAACGAAAGTTATGGAAAGCCAAGTAATGGAAGCTTTTGAATTAGATTAATGAAGTTTCATAGTTTTCATTAATTTTAACATTTTTTTATTTATTTCTATGATAAAAGGCTAGTCTTCAAAGAGAGCTACAACGCGCACGTCAAGAAGCGAGAGAAGCACATGCAGCTAGAGAGCAATTCCAAGAAGAAATGGCAGATCTTGCAGAAACCGTAGAAATGGCAACATTAGATAAAGAAATGGCCGAAGAAAAGGCTGAAACATTACAAATTGAATTAGAGCAATTGAAAGAAAAACTTGAAGAACAAACACTAGATCTGGAAATATTACGAACAGAAGTATCTGAAAGGGTAAAGTATTTCATAGTTTATCCAGTTATGATTTGTAGGGTGTGTGTGTGTGCGTGTATGCGTGTGGTGACTTATGATGGGCTATTAGTCACTAGTGAGGAAAGTCAGCTGTTCCAATATGTGGTACCCACACGACGTAGTGAGAGTAATCCATCCAAGGAGAGGTAAGACCTAACCGTGTGCCCGCCATTGCCCGTATGATGTTGGCAAGGCTCATCAAAAATCACGCAACTCCCGAGCATTGAAGAGGGGCGATATAACTAAGTGTCAAAGAAAACGAGTAGAAGAAGGATTTAAATGAAGGATTTTCCTATGAACGAACTTTCGGGTAGATTTCACTGTAACAGTTATTCGGACATTAGCATTGCAATATTTCATTGGTTTTCCTCTGGTATTCAGCTCTGTTTCCTACACAATAGTTCTTATTCTGTATTTCGTTATCTCTACAGAAACTAGCTTATCCTATCTTACACTAACTATACCTAGATTTAATCGTCCGGTTCTTACCCTACCCTTATTTTTTATACAGATTATTAATATATAGATGGCTGTATAATTATTGTAGACTGCAGGAGGGGGTTCTGCTGGTGGTGCGTCAAGTTACGAAACAAAACAATTGGAACAACAAAACAATCGACTACGAGAAACTCTTGTTAGAATGAGAGATCTTTCTGCACATGAGAAGCATGAATTCCAAAAACTTCAGAAAGATTTAGATCAAAAGAAGTCAGAAATATTAGAACTAGGTCGCACAAAGGAAAAATTGTCTACACGAGTAGAGGAAATGGAACATCAGATAGCAGATTTACAAGAACAAGTAAGAAATATTAATAATTGTTAATGATTAATTTTTTATTAATATTATAATGGCGAGGATTATAGTGATCTTTATTTATTATATTGATTTATTTATTTTGATTGAAACAGACGTATAACTATTTAATTGGAACTTAACGTAGTAATGTGATACAACTAGGGCAACTAAATTTGTTTAACTACTCAACTTACAATTTACAACTAACAACTCACAACAACTCGACAACTCACAACGACTCGAAAACTTATGAGTAACGATTAACCCGCAACTACTCGTAGCTTACTTGTAACTCCAACTACATCTATTGACTACTGATCACTCTCCTCACAAAGATATCCTTTTTATACCATTTGTATACCTGACGCACATGTGTTCCACAGATGTGGATGACCGAAGATGGTCAAGTACACTTTTTTTAATTAATTAAAAATGTCTTAAAAGGTCACGGGTATATATGGCCCATCGTGATTTCCTATCCTTCCTGGCCTGTCAGAACTTTTGTTTTCTACCTATATCGGTTTTCTTAACAGTTTTTCCCCAATATGTCGGAGATGAAAGGACATTGGGGCCTTTTCTTTGAAATTCTTAGGAAAATCCTCAATACTTTAGTCTAGACTTTTTATCATAACTGTACTTAAGTAATTGTTTATGATTTAATCCGATTATGTTTGCCCGAGATTTGTGACAATGAGCTTGGTCGAAGTGACACAACTAGTCGCTAAACGTAGCCGCGGTCACGAGATGAACGTTTTACCTAACAGAGTTATGGAGTAATTGTATAGCTCTCCTTAAAAAATATAGATGTAGCGGAACTCGACAGTAAACTTTCCAACGGTTTCTGTCCCGTGGCTCAACACACAAAGACCCTAAGGATAAGATAATTGCCAGATGTCGATACATCTTTACAGTATATTTCCAGCTAGCCTAAGGATCCGCTATAAATCTTAGGATTTAGTTAGCTAAGGTTCTTCAAACGGACAAATAGTCTTTGTCCTAACAGTCCCTAAAGCTATCACCTACTACGGGAAGATAGGGGAAATCTATTTTTCTCACGAACGACGCTTCCCGCTAGCAACTTTCTCTCAAGGGCAGTTAGCATCATTCTTCGACCACCAACATAGAAATTAACCAATTAATAGCAACGTCCATTTCCCTTATTTTCCAAACGAAGACTTTCCTCGACGAATCCGATGATCTCGTATCCTCGGACACACTCCATCATAGTTTTTCTCTGCAGCGTCTTTACGATCAGTGAATACTCTACGTTTTAACAAAGAATTAGTACAAGTAATACTTGTACTGTGGTCAAGTAAGTTGAGTACGACTTAGACTTTGGAAGAAAGTACATTTGCTACCCCGTTGACCGTGGATTCGTTATAGAACCTAAGACCATTGTCATATTAGTATCTCGAGTGTCCAATCATCACGATTACTTGTCGAATTCTGTAATAACCATACTTGTACCAATAAACATTATCTATATTGTATAACAACGATGGATAATTCGAGTGAAGATTCGTTACACGCCCCAACCCTAATGATAACTCGACATGTATATAAATTTGTTCCTTTATCAAATAGGTTGATGCAGCATTAGGTGCTGAAGAAATGGTTGAAGTACTTGGTGAGAAAAAGATGGCATTAGAAGAGAAAGTTGCAGAATTGGAAGAAGCTGTTGCAGATTTGGAAGCTTTACAAGTACGTAAAGTCTTTTCTAAACATTATTTTAAAAATTGTTGCTTAAATAATTATTCTTTTGTTTAGGATATGTCTGATCAACTTGCTGAATCATCGAAAGAATTAGAGTTAGAACTGCGAGAAGAATTAGATTTAGCGCTTGGAGCAGCGCGCGATGCTTATCGACATCGAGATGCGGCTTTGGAAACATTAACGGACCGTGAACTTACAATCACAAAGTTCCGCGAACTCACTCATCAATTACAAGATCAATGTTTGCAATTACAACAACGTGTGCAATCAACTGAAACCTCTAAATTTGGAATGGGGGGCGCAGAGCAACAATTAGCAGAAATTTTAGATTTCCAAAAAACCTTTGCTGAAACCCGTGCTCAAACAAAAGCTGTTGATCTTGAATTACGACGATTGGAAGCCGAAGAAGCTCGAAATCATGTGAAATATTTATTATCTTTCATGTCTCCTGCATTCTTAGCACGTGGCGGTGATCACGATGCTATTCTAACACTTTTACTTATACCAAGGATGATACAAAAAACCGAGATACTTATGTCACAAGTACGAGAAAAATATAGATCATTGGATAAAGTAGATAGAGCAGCTATCTTAAAGGGCCATTCGGTAGCACAATATACCTTCAGATCGCGTCTTTGTTCATACATGTATGCATTACAAACGTTCCTTGGTTGTTTTGAATCTGCATTAAATGTATGTAGTCCTGAAATGTTACTTAAGGCTGGAGCAGTTTATCCAGAAATGGCAGCGCAGGAAAAATCTTTGGATTCCTTGATAGAACTAGCTAAAAAAGATCAATTAGACG
Source organism: Bombus pascuorum (assembly GCF_905332965.1). Classification (NCBI taxonomy): domain Eukaryota; kingdom Metazoa; phylum Arthropoda; class Insecta; order Hymenoptera; family Apidae; genus Bombus; species Bombus pascuorum. The sequence goes on from NC_083498.1 coordinate 3,362,391, forward strand.
AGAATCTACCAATGGATGCTATCGAGAAATGTTGTGGATATTTTTGTACTATGTTTTCTGTGTTATTTGGAGAAACCATTAATCAAGCTCGTTTGGTAGTCAATGGTACAAGGATGTTGGACAGTTCTTGTGAAGCTATTATGACTGATGCTGCAGCAATCAAAACTTTGATTCAGGGAGACAGTGGTGATTTAGGCCTCCTTTGTCAGCATGCGGAGACAACGTGTGAAGTAATTCAACAACACCTAAAGTCAGCTAGAAGACGAGTATTGACAGATCATGCTGTTGCAATTCATAATGCAGAATCTAATTTAGGTTTGGATAAAGACTGTAGTGAACAACTTTTTACGTGTTACCAACATGCTGTGAAGATGATGAAAACATTGCAAATTTTGCTGAAGAGTGCTGTGCAAGCAATTATTACCAATGGCGACTTAGATACAGGACTTGGTGCAGATAAATTGAAGGAGATGGCTTCTATAGCATGTGAAAAAGTTTATGATACGGAAGATGTTGGACCCGTAGCTACGATTAAAGGAAGTTTATCAAGTATCCAACAGTTAGCGGCCAATTTCGCACAAAAAATGGCAGAGTGTGAAAACGAATTAGCAATAAGTGGACAGTTATCACAACAGCGAGAACAAAATGCGGAAAGTGAATCTTTACAGCCTATCAAAGTAAGAGCACAAGCAGCAAAGAAAGAAGCTGAAGAAATTAAGATACTTAGTAGGAAATTAGAAGCAAGAGATAGTGATATACTTGAAGCGAGATTAGCTCTTAGGGAAAAACAAGAAGAATTATGTGAAATGATTTTGAGAAAAGATGTTGTAGAGAAAAAACTTGCAACTCAACAACATGAACATGAATTGAATGTAGAAAAGTTGAAGAGAAAATTGGAAGAAGCAATGAATCAATTGAAACGAAAAGAAAAAGAATTTGAGGAAACGATGGATCACCTTCAGACAGATATTGATAGTTTGGAAATGGAGAGAGGCCAGTTAAAGGAAAAATTAAAATCTGTTGGAAAGAAGACAATGATGTCTGCATCTGGAGCAGACAATATGTCTGGAAGCGTTACAGCAGCATCTGGAATGCAATCAATGGACAATAAGTTCTTAATGCAAGAGATAACTGCTCTTAAAGAAGCATTAAACAGTGAAAACCAACAAAGAAAGAAATTAATGTCTGATATATTACGTCAAAAGTTAGAAAGTTTGGATCCAATAACTCCTCTTCCATTAAGACAGGGATCAATTAATGCTAAAATACAGGAATTGAAACAAAAAACTAATGATCTTACAAAAGTAACTTACAAAACAATTATTATATAAATGAAAGATTCAAAAAATATTATTTTATATTTATTTAATTTTAATCAACATTTTTTCCTTGTTTTCCAGGATATTAAACAAGTCATGACATTCCCTATCGTTCCTGACTTAAGACGTAATAAGGCACGTGATATGGAGGGCCCAGTGTTAGAAAAGGCAATGCCAGTTTATCAACTGTTACAACGGGAAATAGTCATGAAAGAGTTAAAAGATCGAACTGATCAATTGATCGTAAGTCATTACTCAGTAGAAAATTATAAATGTACACTGTTATAGTTGTTTGTAAATCAAAATGAAAACTTTTGTTTTTCTTGTAGAATGAAGTTCTTGAAGAAGTTATACAAAGAACAGTAGGTGGAATGGCTGAAGCTAATTTCGCAGTATTTCCAAATCGTGAAATGACTGCAGCAATGCATGAAAGTCAATTGCTTGCTGCAGAAATCGCTATTCCTCATCAAGGTCAAGAACAAGTTTTTACTGTTAACGTAGGAACGCAGGAACTTAGGAAAATTCATACTTTGCTGTGCTATTAATTTTCATTTGTTAATTTTTAATATAACATATTAATGTGGAAAAATATACTACCACGAAAGTAGTGGTAAGTGCAATAAGTTTGTAAAATATTAATTTTATAGTATTTGCCTTTTGATCACTTACGCATAAGCTGTGGTAGCCAATGATGTTCTGTTATATTTATACACATAGTTAATCTATTTTATATGTACAAAAGAACGAATAATTGACTTTTTATATCCGATGAAAGGAACGGATTGAATCTAGCGATAACATAATTTTGGAGCGTGCGATTTTTATTTATTTTCGAATTGACTACAGCACAATGACCGGTGCATTGTAGCTGGTAGTCTGCAGCACATTTTGTTACCTTATAAACTCAAATATTATTACTATTAACAATTTAAACGATAAAGTTACGCGCCTCTGTGGCTTCTGTGTAATATCTTTTGAGATTTGTCAAATATATGACTTAAAAATATTTACATAAATATCCTTTACATATCCCATGTGACAAGAATATCGCAACACAGTTCTCGGGAGCAAGTATATCGTTCATTTTGAACAACATGTTACTACCATTCTGGATAACGATAATCGTGTATTGCCATCAAAATTGACACTTAATGAAATAGAGACTATAATACAATGTTCCATTTTTTATTTATAGCGATAAAAGGAGCAATAAACTGTTGATGATTTTCATTATTTATGAAATAACGTATATCTTAATTACTGTCATAATTTTATTATACATACACACATGTATGTATGTATGCACATATATAAAGCATTATCTGTATACAGAATATCTTGTGAGGTATTTAACAAACTTTTCTTACGTATTTGCTACGTCATTAAGAATAAAAAGAATATACATTATAGGTCATCACATTACAGGTCTATTTTGTTTCGTAATCGCTGATAAATGTTTAGTTTTGTTTCAAGTATAATGGTTCAGTTACTTATTTCCAATCTGTAAGATGTAGATTATATTGATCTCAAATTCATATACAAATTTTATCTTGTTTTCTACTACTATAATATTAATAAAAAAGAATATACACACACACGCGCGCGCATACACACACACACACACGCTCAAGCACATATATATAAATATATATATATATTTATTTATTTATTGTATATATATATTTTATATATATTAAAAACATATATACAAGATTTTTGAAGTACCACCTTTTTTTCCACGATTAAAATATAGAAAATAAGAAATATTAGTACCATTAAAATTAGCATACAACATTAAGTAGAATGTATAAATTCACTCTTATGAGTACACAAGTTATCAATAGCAATCAACATTTCATTTATTTATCTTGTTATATAACTATTTTATTTTATAAGAACTTTATTATAATATAAATATGGTGGTAAGTTCATTAAAAATAACGATTAGCATCACACATGATTTGAAGATTGCCTATGTAAGAAACGTAACTGAATTGTTCTTTTATTATTCATCCAGTGGTATTATTTTTGATGGATAACGAAATTAAATAGATCTATAGAGTATATGACATTTTTTTTATTCAGAATGATTTGCTGAACACGTGGGAAAAATTTGTTGAATACCTCATGGGACATCCTATATATACATACATACATACCAGATAGTAATAAGTGCTTATATCATTAATTATTTATTAACTTACTCGTTCATTCATTCTCGCTGCATAGTAGTACACACTTTTATTCATTAATTTTGTTTTTCATTTTCTTAATTCTCAATAATAGTAATAATATTAAAATAATAAAAATAATAATATTAATAATAATAATAAACCATACATTCACTCAAAGATATTTAATGATTATATCTCTTTTCTTTTTATTACTGTCTAAAAACTTCATCAAACAAATTGTCCTTCCAAAATATAACGGTACACAGGATCCAGTCGTATTATCCCTTGTATCTTGGTTCGTATTAACGTTGACTGGACATCTTTTTATTTTTTTTTATTTTTTAAGAATATTTTTATAGTAAGGACATGAGTTAACATTATTGATTATATATCATTTTGGAAGTAGTGCTTGGAACATAGACGTGAATATTGACGCAACTAGAATGGTTGATGTAAACGAAAATTTTCAATGACAGAAACGAATTTTTTTAAAACTTCTACTGTGTTTAACGTGACTTCGTGTACAAGATTTCATTATGCATATTAACAACCAACTGCCTAATCGGTTAAAGATCTCGTAAGTCACGTAACATAAACTTAATATCGAAGCAATAGCGCGGGAAATACTACTGCACAGTCTCTGCCATTAAAACTATACGGAGGAAGTCCTTTGGCTGGAACTGGTTACAGAGTTGCTTTTCATGCATCAAGTATTTTATGTACTATTTGTATATATTCTTTTCTTCAAATGTAAAGCAATCTGTAATCCATCTCCAATACAGAGAAATCTGCTTAATATTCATTTTATTTATCATGATCGACTAAATATACTCACAGAAAGAAAGAGAGTAAAGAGTGAAGTTTATTAGGTCAGAGTAGCTAATAATTTGTTCGTTTCTTGATCGATACAATGTACCTAGAAATTAAATTGCTGCCTTAATAGTAATATTACTTCCAGTATTTACTTCAAAGATACTTCCACTTACTCGTACATACGCATGTATGTGTTTATGTCTACGTTGTGTGTGTATATATATACATATTTATGTATGTATACATATATACTCATATAGAAAAAAAGTGTTACCACAGTGTCAATAGTATCAAAGAAAAATCTTTGATACCATTGACACGATAATTTATGTAAGAAAAATATTAACATTTCTCTCGAAGTTGCACACGTTATATTTATATTATATTGTACTGAGAATAAAACAAAAATCAGGAAGCAACAAACTGTATTTATCTCTCAGTACACATATATTTTCTTCATACTCTCGCATAATCATTCACTCGTCCTCACGTTTGTGTTTCTATTTGTAGAATAGATATAAAATTTTATACGATGTACTCAATTAATTACCCCGAATGCTTAGGAGTAGTCAAAACCGCATCCTCTCTTTCTTTCTATGGAAATTGTTTGTCGGATTTTCGATTAAATCACACATTACACCGTTACGTGTAATCTTTTACAAAGGTCTTCGGGGCATCAAAACCTTTATTTCAATTATTATCAACGGTGAATTAAATAGGTAATAACAAAATAAGAACAAGCCACCTCTGGCTGATTTCACTTGGATTTTAAGCACAAAGAGGTGGATCAACCAAAACTCTAAGCACTGAGAATAGATTGAAGTTTTCACTAATTAGCGAATTCACAAACGTGTACCCGTGGCATTGTCCTTTACTCGTGTACGATACGCTTGTAACCATAAATCTCCTCCTTAATGTAAACTTAGAGGATTGATTGATTTGACTCTTTGCATGGCATTCATACAAAGTTGAGTACCTGGTCTTGGACACTTCAATAACTGCAAATAGGATTGATGCAATGACAAGGAATTATAGTTTTATCCTTTCTGAAACAAACAGTACATTGTACGTTATATAAATGAAGAATAATATACCAGATGACGATTAATACTAGCGAAATGGAATATTAATGCCAATAATGATTTATATATCAAATTTTGTAATAATAAGAGAGATTAAAACGAAAAAAGATAGTCAATTTTCACTGTGCACTTGATTATACATTATAGAAAATATTTGTATAAATTAGTATGTCGCTATTATAACATGGAGTTGTTTTTTTTATGTATGTATAGAGACTAAAGATGATGTAATATGCAGTATAATTGATAATATAGCAAAAAACACCTGGTTGAGCGTTGGTCTGAGCTGGTGGCTGAGCTTGGGCTTGTCCTTGCCCCTGAGCATTTGGTGCAGATTGACCTGGACCAGTTCCAGATGTTAAAGCAGGGAGACAATTTTTTTGTTTCAACATTGTCCAATCAAAAGTATAATCATATTGGTGATTCAATGTACGGAAAAGTATACGGAAAAGTTGGCGAAGATACATATAATCTGGACTTTCTTCGAAACGTAGACCTCGTGTATAATTTAAATACATCGCAAATTCAGCAGGAAATCCCTGATTAAAAAAAATAAATAAATAAGTTTCTTTCTATATAATACAATGTATTCTAGTTTTAATAAAAAATTTATAAGTTCATAAACATATTAAACTTACCTTACATAAAACTTCCACAGGCGTGGACATTTTCTTTTCACTTATTTTCTCATATTTCTGCTTTTTGGTAGCAGCTTTAAGTCCTTGCCAAGGAAGAGATCCGCGATTGAAATACATAAGCACATAACCAAGTGATTCCATATCATCACGGCGGCTCTGTTCTATTCCAAGGTGTGCATTAATCGAAGCATACCTTGCTGTGCCTGTTAAATTTTTATCTTCTCGATACATTATATGCAGTCTTGTACGACTATCTCTATATTTTTTAGCTAATCCAAAATCAATAAGAAAGAGCTAAAAGTTTAGAAACAATCATCATGATATTACAATGAAAATTATTATACAATCTACATTGTAGATAGTGTTATGATTTAACATTGTTAAAATATACCTTATTACAGTGACGGCCAATACCCATTAAAAAGTTATCTGGTTTGATGTCTCTATGAATAAAATGTTTGCAATGAACATATTCAATCCTACCAATCATTTGATCTGCTAACATTAAGACTGTTTTTATTGTGAATCTTCTAGTACAAAAGGTGAAAAGGTCTTCAAGAGATGGACCAAGGAGGTCCATGACAAGTACATTATACTCTCGTTCTTGTCCATACCTACATTTAATAAGAAAATAACAGTAAAATTGTATTTTTATTAAAAAAGCAAACTTAATTGTCTATTTTATAAATTAATTATATATTATATAACAATATCTATAACGTGTTAGATATCTCTTTACAAATAAGAAAAGCTGTTAAAGGTAATAGTTACCAACGTATATGAGGTATTCCTATACCACCATGCAAAATTTTATATAGCTTTGACTCATATAAGAGTTGAGGATGTCGAGCACGTACGCTTTCCAACTTAACAGCAACTTCCTAAAATAATACATAATATACCTAATATATCTTACTATTAAAACAAGCTAATATAGTTTGTACATAAACTATTACAGGTTTACAATATTTTGTCTTCTATACATACTTGTCTTTATATAAAATGTTTATCTTTTTTTTATAAGTCACATATAACCCAATAAATTTATACTATTTATATAATTATTGCATGGCATACATAATTACTCTCATTTAGCACTCTTCAAATAAATAAATATTTATGTTATAAGTACATATAGAAAGTTACATAATTTATTATGCTTTTATTATATTTATTATTTTAATATTGTATTAAAATTTGCACAAATATACATATACATACAACCAATCTGTATTTAATATAAAAGCAATTGTTATATGTTATATATTAAATATTTAACACTTGTCGTATATCAATAATGAAATCACTGTTACATCTTAGTAATTAATTTTGTATCATTTTTATTTCCAAAAACAAATGTTTGACAAATAAAATATAATTCAATGACACACAGTATTCATAAGCCAAAAATATAATAACAAAAACTTTTATGTAAAGTAGGAAATGTAATATGCTGTAAGATACAATTTATTAAAAACAATTTCACATAAATATAAAGAATAAAACAGTATAAATATAATAAAAACTTGTTTTAGATGTGAACTTTATTTGCTGCAGAAAAGAATTTTAACGATATAGGTGCAATTTTTAAACGCTTATTTGATACTTTGTACTATCTAATTTATGACAAACATTACAGATATATGTATTTTAGCAACAAACATTGTCTTACGATCTACACACATAAACAATAAATATACTGTTCTTTTTTATATATAGAGGTCAATCACATTGCAAAAAGTTGGATGATCGTTTACAATTAAATAAACGCCATGAAATTTTGAAAAATTGTAATTCTATATGTCGATTAAATAGACATAACTTTACCGAAACGGAAAGTTTACAAGTTGCAAATTCTCCAAGGGAAAACAATGGATATTTCATGTAACCAATAACAATATCATAAAAAAAACATATTTCGTAAGAAGTTTAATAACGTTTAGTATCATAAGGAGAAATTTCTGTCACGATACGGACTTATAGTTGAATAACTTGTTACGAATGGAATGAAAAATTAAAAAAGAAAAGAAGTAAGACAAGGAGTGGAAGATGTGCTGGCAGGTCGTCTCACGTGAAACGGTACTCCTTACCTCACCATTAGAGATGTTGATACCGAGGTAAATGTCGCCAAAGGATCCCGAGCCAATCTTTCTCAACAGCCTGTATTTGCTACCCACGATAAACTCATTCTTTGCTACTGACATTGCCAACTGCATCGACATATTGCTCTTGGCTTCCCTATTCCTATCCTTCCTCCGCTAGAACCGACGGCGGACTTCTACGACTGGCTCACGTCGGACTCGAACCTGATTTAAAGTACTAAGCGTACCCGATAGGACTTATACGCCATTTACTGGCAAACTCGACGATGTTGACTATTCCCAAAGCCGTAACGATCGACGATTTTCTTCAATAAAAATCTGCTCAGGTAGCCCAAAAGTCACTCTCTAGTGGCACAACAAAACCCCACTAATACGCCGACATTTTCCCTTTCGCTAGAAGCACGAGAGCAACTGACGTTGCGGAAACGATGCGTCACGACGGGCGGCGTTCAAGTCAGAGTCCTTATCAACGAATTGCTATTAATTAACCACACTATCTTTTCGATCGAACCATCCGGAAACTTTCTATTTTAATTACGAGAAAAATTTCGATCGGCCCAGCTACGAGTTTACCACTGTCTCAAAATTTAATCGTACAAAATGACTCGCTTGAATTCGCGGTACTAGATTTTCGCCAGGCCTGTATCAATCTGATTGCGATTCCTCGAATGAACACCGTCTCTTACAGTGACGTCTATATAAGTCGAAACATGTGTTATTAAAATGGAACTTTTTCTCCCGAGTCACATTTTTCTTTCTGTCACAGTTATTTAGCATTTAAAGAAAAAGATATTCATTGGGAAAATAAATGAAAACTAAGAAAGAACAAACAAGAATATTTTATATTTTCATATTTTTTTCGATAGTTTTATATTTTTATACCTTACATGAGAAATAATACGAGTAAAACGAGTAAATTAAACGATTTAAAAAGATTTGGTTCTTTCTACTTGAGACTGGCATACTCTTGTAATACTTATTTTTAAGAGTATGGAATTATACTCTTAGATAATTTCTTTGTGAAACAAGTAATGCAAAAGTAAGAATTTTGAAATTTGTAAAAAATATATATAGTATTATGAACAATATTTATAATTTTTGTTGTACACACATATAATGTACTTCAGAGCAATATAGGTCAAAAGTACCATTACTTTTTTAAGGATGTATATTCGTATATACATAGATACATTACTGATCGTACCGGAACCTTGTGCTACTTATTAGAAATTGATACGAAATACGCTTTGCATTTCTTATTTATAGTTTGCTTTAAATTGAACGAAAATTTGATTAGAAAATGTTACAAGCACTTTTCCGTTTATGATTTTGATGGTATTCAGCGCAAAATACTCCGAATTTTGTAAAGTACTGAGCGACATCTAAGATGTATGCTATATATGTATATATAGTAAGATGAACGTGTAACGAAAACTTTTTTACGTTTACATTGTTGAATTAATAACTAACAAATATTGAATGATCAATGGCAATTTCTTCACAAGCGATACGGCTACCAATATTAATATCTATGAAAAACGTTTTTTTTGGTACAAACAATTGCAATAAGAGATACATTATGACAACTTGTACAAAGCTTGAGAAAGTTTTGGAAAGACTTGAAAAAAATCCTTATTTTGAGAAATATGCCAATAAAATAGCGAAATTTCAACAAACTAGTCCAGAAGAGTTCTTACAACGTGTCGAAAATGAAGAAAAGAAGATTCAAGGAAGGAAAGGTATAATAACCTATATAATATTTTGCAAATACTTAATATCTGTTATTATTAATGTCTTAAATGAAAATCGATATACTTTTGTTTATTATATATATATGTTATTCGTTTATTATTATTTAAATATAGAAAATATAAAAATATAGAAAAAATATGTGAGTGATATAACAATACACTACTTAATTGTTTTTACTTTTTAATAATTATTCATAAATAAGTACTATATGTTGCTTTTTTTGATATATATATTGTTAAATTAAAGAGAAACGGGAAGACGAGTATAAGTACTATCAAAGTCAAGCAAAACCATATTTGAAACAGAACAAGCAACCTGAGCAAGCTCAGTTAAATACCATAATGAAAGTTGATATGATTCAGGATAAGTCAAAGGATGAGATTGCAAAAATTTGGAAAGATTATCATAAAGATAAAGATTACATATGTGGTATATTAACACCAGAGCAATTTGACAAAATGTTCGAACGTGGCAAGCGTCATACAACATTTTTGTTGCCGTTACCTAGGAAACAAGGATATGAGTTTATTGTTAGTCAATTCTATGGACTAGAAATCCATATGACACCACTTTTGTGGTATCAAGCGCATAAAGAGAATGCACCAGAATGTCTAACTTTGGTTCATTATACAGAATTAATAGATGATAAAGGAATTATTCTTATGCGCGGTGAATTTGATAAAAAATGCATTAACGTGCAAGAAGCTCAGTGTTTAGTGAATGAATTACAATTATATTATTGTACAGATAATACAAAGAGATTACAACTATTGGAAACTTTTACTAATAAGCCTGATGAATTTAAGTATATGGATCTTGTAGCACAGTTAGAATCAATACAATTGGAATTATAATAATTGAATATTTGCATATAAAATTTATTGTAATTATATTTTATTTGATACTGTGGATATACAGAATTTGTATATAGTGCTCTGAAAATAAATGATGAAGTAAAATATTTATATTGAGTTATTTATTAACTACAATTACAACTATACTTGATTTTCAGATGTTTTATATCTTATGCATTTGCATTGTTTTGAATAGTTCTAATATACATTAATTTTAATTTTAGTTACAGTCCATCTGTCAAGATCTTGTCATATTCAGTCTTTATGGATGTTTCCATTCGTAATGACAAGAACACAACCATGGAATTATGTTAAAAAAAGGAATTTTAGTGATCATGCAATGAAAAGCATATATATTACTACACCTATATTTTATGTTAATGCTGGTATGTTATTATAAACATAGAAGAATTTGTTTTATAAATGCATAGAAATATACATTATGACAGTCAATATTAAAACATTGATTTGTTACTTTTCCTTAGGACCACATATAGGACATCTTTATACAGCAGTTTTGGCAGATACCATAGCTAGATTCAATGCTATGCTAGGACATTCTGTGTTTTTATGTACAGGTACAGATGAACATGGCATGAAAGTTCAGAAAGCTGCAAGTAATGTGACTTTACCTATTCCTGAATATTGTACTCAGGTTTCATGTCAATTTCAAGAAATGTGTGATGTGTTTGATGTTGAATATTCAAAGTTTATTAGAACAACTGAAGAACGACATCAAGAAGCAGTTCTTAACTTTTGGGTTATTAAACTTATAAAGTGTTAATCAATAAGATTGTATAGAGAAATACATGAAGTTAAAATTTTGCAGAATCGTTTAGAAAAAAATGGATATATTTATCAAGGAAAATATTCTGGTTGGTATAATGTATCAGAAGAAGCATTTGTCCCAGATAAAGATGTAGTAAAAAAGAATCCTGCAAATATTAATGAAGCATATACGGAATCAGGGGATGTATTAGAATGGATGGAGGAAGAGTGTTATAAATTTCGATTGTCTTGTTTTAAAGATGAATTAAAACATTGGTTAAAAAATGGTATATATACAATTCGATTTAACAAATTTGGTTTAATTAAAAGAAATTGCAGTTTTAATGGTTGAAATTATATTTAGCAAATGTAATAGAACCGGAAATGTATCGCACGAGCTTGATTCCGTGGATAGACAATTTACAAGATTTAAGTATTTCTAGACCTATCAAGAGAGTGCCTTGGGCAATTCCTACTCCTTCTGATAAATCTCATACAGTATATGTATGGCTGGATGCATTAGTCAATTATTTAACTTCAGTGGGATATCCAGATGATTCATTTAGAAAATTTTGGCCACCAACTGTACAAGTGAATGTCTTTACTTCGTTCTAATATAGAATAGTATTTAAGATTGAGAATGTCACAAATACAAATCTAAGAATATTTCTAAATTAGGTTATAGGAAAGGATATATTAAAATTTCATGGTATATATTGGCCAGCATTTTTAATGGCTGCTGGTCTTGAATTACCAGAAAAACTTATATGCCATGGACATTGGGCTGTTAAAGATAAAAAGATGTCAAAATCCAAAGGAAATGTAATATCACCTTTTGAAGCAATGCATAATTTTACACAAGATGGTCTAAGATATTTTCTCTTACGACAAGCAGTGCTGCACTCAGATGCAAGTAAGACAAAGAATGTGTGGTATGTGTTTCAAATATTGCTCTTTCTTTATTTTTTAATATCTTATTTCTTCCTTGTAGATTATAACAATTTAAAAATTCAGAAAGTACTAAATTCTGAGCTAGCCGATACACTAGGTAATTTAATTAATCGTTGTTTTGGTAAAAGTATTAATCCAGACGGAATAATATATAACTCAGCCGAATATACAAATATTTTAAAATCCGAGATAGCTCGTAAAAATGTAGTAGCTTTGGAAGAATTAAGTGAAAAAGCTAAGGAATATTATGAGAAATATAATTTGTATTACACAGTGGATATTGTGATGAATATGTTGCGCATTGCTAATCAAATGTTTGAACATCATCGGCCATGGGAATTAAGCAAAGCTAAAGACCCCGATTCTGTAAAGCAACTTGAAGCTGTGATCTCTTTAGCTTTGGAAAATTTACGAGTAGCTGCTTTAGTATTGTATCCCATTATACCAAAGTCAGCTTCTAATCTTCTTGATGTTCTTCAAGTTTCAAAAAGCAATCGTACTTGGGAAGATACAAAACCGATTCACTTAACAAATGCTTCGAATGAAACAAGACACGTTTTGACGCAGAATATATTATTTTTTAAAAAAATAAAAAATTGAGAAAACATTGAATATTTGAATTATTAATAAACAGGTAGGATGATAAGGATGTAATAAAATATTGCAAATTTAATATTCGCGTGGAAGTCTTACGTTAATATATTTACAGAGAACGGTCATTCAGATATATCATTAGTATACATCGACTTCGTGCACGTATCATTCCGACAGAAAAAACGTAGGATTTCTGTATTTTTTTTATCTTATTACGATACCCTAACTGTAGTCTCTCTTTTGTCGGAATGCAGTGCACATTGCAAATCGCTGATATAGATGATGGAAGAGACTCAATGAGCGTCGGTTGCATATTGCAAGGATTTTTTTCGTTTAGATAAGTGACGCAGAGTTGAGATTCGACGGGTTGCGCAACAGTTTTGCCACACGTTAGCACCTAAACGAAATATCGCTTACAATGCAAAAATACGTGGATCGCGTGTTGGTGTCCCGTCAAATAGAAAAATAAATAAATGACTATTTACAAGATGGAAAATGAATCTGTGCGGATTCCACCGCGATCCTAGTACTAATATGTATAAGCTACGATTCAATAGACGTTACTATTAGTACTTCAATGTAACATCCAGCTTCACATCGTAGATGCGCTATTAACATGATTTTATAATTACAATTGCTTTATGAGAATGTTACCTAAATACTAGTTTCGAATTTCTCTACCCACGAATTTTAATCCTTATTTTTTTTTTGTTCTTTTTTACTTTTAAATTGATATCCTCCTGTTCGATTGTTTTTTTTTTTTTTTTTTTTTTTTTTTTTGATAATTCGTGTTTATTCCTTTTAGTGTAAGAGCAGATTATGTCTCACGGATATGTTTTGAACTACCTTTTGGTGATTGTCTTTAAGTAAATATTTTTTCTTAACCGTCCATTTATATCGATAAATTCTTTTCCCCTTTCACCATAGATGAAAGAAAAATATTCAGCAAAAAAAATCCACATGTAACCTTTTTCTGTTTGGGGTGAGAGGGGAAAGGAAAAGAAAGGAAACGTACTGTTACTTGATGACTGTTGCTCATGGCGATAAAATCTATATTATTTCGAGATATTTTATGCATAAAGTACGTGGTTTAAATCTGGTTGTTTGTTGCAGATAATATGAGAAATATGTGGAATATCTGTCGTGGAGAACTCGATAACTCAACGAATTCGATATCTCGAAAAGCATTTGTAGATTTTGTAATACATTTTCTGTATAATAAAACGGTAAAGTTTAACGTTGAAGTTGACAACGACGGTTACGATTACTGTTCTAGATGGTTGCAAATTTTATTCCACTCGTTACCATTATTGGAACTTGAAAAATTACAGTGGCTATAAAAAGTATTTGTACACCATTGTATCTATTATAGCATTTACATACTAATTAATTAGGTTTAGGTATATTAAATTTTGTGTCATTAATAGTACTTTCATATGACTAAAAAAAAAAAAAAAAAAAAAAAGAAAAAAGAAATGATACTGTGAAAATGAAAATGAAAATGAAAAATAAAGGTATGTATAAATACTTTTTGTAACTACTATATATGGATATGTTCATGTAACGCTCTTCGATTCGACTGAAAAATTCGTACGAAGAACGTAGAGTGCCACGCGCAAGACTGATGACAGGAGGGATGTAATATTTCCGACATGATTTTATTAACATGTTGATTGCCACGATGGTTATCGATGATACATATTACCAAATTTTTTCGAATGATTAAAATAAGATAAATTTTAGGAACTAACAAATTTTCAACAATATGAATAATTTAGATAACAATGTTAGATAAAAAATGCACAAATACAATATTTTACAAAAATTAAATATATAGTATATTTAAAGAGCAAAATATATAAAAATCGCGTGGCAGTCAACGTGTTAACGTGTTACGTGTTATTAATAAAATCACTTACATAGGATCAATGACCGCGATGGAAAATCTTTTAACTGTATTTAAATTCGCGAAATGCGCGGGAAGGCGAAATGCGCACTTTTATGCGCTGAAGCGCAATATTCGTTCGATAGGAAGATCGATAAATCTGAAGGGAGAAATTCGAGTCTGATTATATCGCACTGACGATAGTATCGCGATGTCTTTGCGCCATCATTCCGACTTGACAACTGTCCGCGCTTGATCTTGGACTAATATTACATTCGATCATAGACCCGTTTCGTTTTTGCACAACCACGGATCGAAATTCTCCGCATTCGCTAGTCGACGGTTGGTTTCCTCGGGCTCGCGCACCTTTTGTAAGAATTCTTTTGAATGCTTCTCGAAACTCTGTGTTAAAGATGCTGTAGATGATCGGATTGAAGGCCGAGTTGCTGTAGCCGAGCCAAGTGAGTACCTGTTACATATCAAACTCTGTTTCTTATTTTCTTTTTTCACATCTTTTTTATGATCATAATACAGTCGAACTTCGATCGAGTCTCTATAATTCGAAAACCTTTGTAAGATTTTAATTCTTTAATTCTTCGCTTGAGATACAAGTTACTGAAGTTCGATTGTATTAGTTTAAGAGTGGTTTAAAAATGCTTTAATTAGTATAAATAGTGAACGTTTAGATAAAAGATGTTTTTGAAAAATATTTTTATGATGGCGTGGTTTAATCCAATAAGGACCATGTAGCGAAATAATTAAGACATTATTACAAAACATAAATAAAATAAGTTGTTCTTTTCAGTTATAAGAATGTATTAGAGTAGTAGGTATATTACAGAAGTCCATACATAAATCGAAACTGAACAAAAATAGTTTACCATATACTACCATATATATAAAATACTTGAATTTCTTCAAATTTCACAAAATTGCGGGATCTAAATGGAAGAAGAAATTAGTAACGGTAACGATATTGAGCAAATGCTTGAAATTTCTTTTCATAATTGCGATATGGACTATAAGTAGATTTAATAATTCAAAATGACTAAAAAGATATTACGTATGTTACCTTAATAAATTTTTGGTCCTTAGTGAGTTAATGAGAAATAGCAGAAAAAGCAGATATTCATTTTTTTAAAATAATGATTAAAAAATCCATTCGAGTACGGTTCTGTGCATATCTGTTTTCTTTCGAAACTATATCTTGTGAGAAAAGAAAGAGACATATTCATACTTGGAATGCTCGGACTGATATGCAGGTCTTGCAATATGAAGCGACGATATTTACGCAGAAAAAGGGTACCCAGCATATTAAGAAAACACCCATAATTACACCCACTGTTATAGCGGCTTTATGATCAGACACATGATAAGGACTTGTCGGCTTCGTTTTTGTTTGCGGCTTTGGTGGTTTGTTGCGAGTACTTTTCGCACGAAAACTCTTGGCCATTGAGGTATCCGGCAGTTTCGTTACTGCACGGATGCTTTTTACGTGTTTCTGTGCGTAGCAATAGAGCCTGGAAATACCAAAAATAATTATTTTGTATAGAAAAAAATTGTAATGTCTTAGAAAGTTCGTGATGTTAGTTTATTATATTTGCAGGGGAGGAACACTATAAATTTCTTATTTCTTCCGAGGAAGTTATTTTAAAATTCAACACATACCCAATCAATCTTATGTTACTGAAATTGTCTTTTTATTGTATTTTGGAGCCAAAATTTTTTTTTCATATTACAATAGTTATTTTTAAAACTCAGAAGATATCACGTCTTTTCCCCCTGATCATCATTTGTCTAATTGTACAAGTAAATTTTCTCAAAATTATTTCGAGCTTACCTGCAATAAATTCCCAGCATTACGATGCAGGGCACGTAAAAAGATATAGAAGAGGAAACTATCGCGTAGGTGAGTGTAAGGTCTAAGGCGCACGTAGGATGTTCCTGAAAGATAAAACGATCGAAGAGTAGGCGCGCAGTTATTTAAACAAAGGATCATCCTTTTTTATACATCATACCAGATATACAGATTTTTAACGAGCAAAAAATAAATTACTAAACTGTCTTGCTTCTCAATAACTGTAAAAAATAGGAAATTTCAATAACCTATTTTCTGTAAATTTTAGAAATTCTAGACGGTTTAAATCGATACTATCTCAATCGATTCACTATACATAGCACTGTTACTTACTTATAACATTAATGGCTTACTGATACGAATCAAGAAGCAGACAGAATTCATGCGATAACCTAATATTTATCGTACGTACCTCTTTACCATCGTCATACATTACGGGCTCATCTGCTCGGTGAAGGCCTAGGCTGATCGGCACGAAGGATATGAGTCCTGCGAGCAACCATACGATAGCGATTCCAGCAACCGCGACTCTTCTTGTCACCCAACGACCGTATCTGTTCGTGAAACGGTAAGTGAACGTTGTTTAAATCATCAAGGAGAGATATAATATTTAAACGGTTAAACATAACAAAGAATATTTACCTAAGCGGATCCTTTATGTGTATGTAACGATCGAGAGATATTGCGCAAAGATTCAAAATAGAGGCAGTGCTGCACATAACGTCAAAAGCGATCCAGGTGTCGCAGAATCGCGGTCCAAATACCCAATAGCCGAGGAGATCATTCACCCCGGCAAATGTCATAACCAAACAACCGACAAACAGGTCGGCGATGGCGAGGGAGGCGAGGAATAAATTTCCTATTCTCCGTAAACCGCGGTCCGTGTAAATTGCCACGCAGACTAAAATGTTGCCCGCCACGGATAAGAATATCAAGACCAGAAAGAGAAATCCTGAAAGAATGGGTCGAAGAAACTGGACTAGCGGAGAATCGATGGTGTTTGCTCGAACAGTATCACTCACCCCTCGAAGAGCTGAGTCGAGGTGCATCGAATGTATGATGGTATCGGACGCTTTTTTTTTTACCATACAAAAGCAACAAAAAGGAGATTCATAAATGCTTGATATAGAAACGATCCGATGATATTTCATTTTTGCGGAAAGTAAGCGAGAAAGATAAAAAATAAACAATTGCAATTGATGCGGTAGAAAATACGAAAGGCGTGAAGAAACAACGGAACAGAAGACAGTAAGAGATGGAGCAGAGGATGAAACAGGAAAGGGAATAGAGGGATACATCTAGCGAGCTTAGATCAAAGTTTTCGAGTGAAGGGCCTCCCAGAGGGTTGTCTTCGAGGGGCGAGTCGCGATCGATCAAATGGGAAGTTTAGCGAACCAACTAGAAGCACCGACAACAGCGAGAAACTGTCTTCAGGCAGATCTTCTTCCCCGTCTGTCAGGTTGTTCTGTAAACAGGCAAACACATTTTCCATGTACATTAAATCTTGCAGTAATAATTTGTAAATTATAACGATGTACAAAACGATTATTTTCAATTTTAATGTATATGCAGACAGTTTCACGACCTAACAGCCAAACTTTGTCTCTTAACGATCGCTAAACTTCTTCCAATTCTTAAGAATAGTAACTGTCTTAAAATTGCTCAGCAGATGAATACACGCATAGAATATAGATATTGATGAAGTTTGCTTAAATTCTGCGGTTGAATTACACCATGTATAATGTTAATAGGTAAAAAATATTTCCTTGGGGAATTACATGGAAGGCGTAAAAGCAGTTTTTCCCTATTTTCTTACTACTTCTTACCCTCACATCTTTTTCTTCATATACGCTGAGATAGAAAGTCTCTTGCCCGTCTAAAAATGTAGCACGGGTTTCTGACTGAAAATGGCATACTGTGGCGCGCACGTACACGCCGCGCCGCTACTTCTATTTTCTCTTTATATTTTCCCGATATTTCACGCCAAAGCTGTAGATACACCGGGAATACTTTCGAGATTCGTATTCACGGAAAATCGATACTACAGACGGATCAAGATGACGTTGGGTTTACAGGCTCTTTACTTCTGCTTGAATGCGTTGTCTGTCAAGCCGTCCTATCCCATCTCGAAGACACATAAAAATATCGTGAGATGAAGGGTGTCAGGGTAAAGCCTCTACTACGTAGGTATATATCTCTATGAATAGTCTGTCGGTAACATTTCTAGAAGTTCACTTTCTTCTTATTAACATACGTTAATGAGCTACACTCCGATCATTCCTCTCATTTTCTACCACGTAAATATTTTGATCGCGTGTTTAGGCGAAATTCGACATTTGAATACAACTTTCTCCATCTTCAGGTTTTATGTTTCTTTTCTATTCGAACTTTCATACCGGTTTTTGTAATTCTTTTCTCAAATAAAGTCATCGTTAATTGTTAATTAGTATTCATACTTATTCATTTAACATCGAATAAGTAATCAATGGATTAGATCTCTAACATTACGATGTACAATATTATGGTAGTTTCTATGATATTACGATATGTAATATTACAACGGCATCATATTTAATGTTTCAGGTTAATATTTAATATTTTTTACGGATAAAACCGGCGTTCTATTTCATATTGATGATCACGAGGAAAAGATACGATAAGTTACATTTTTCACGCGGGAAACATTTTTAAATCCATCACCTTGTCAAACCAATGATATATTACCAAAACTGTTTATTAAATTTTGTTACGCGGGTATTTTGAAAAATATTAACATGGAAAATATCATTTGTTACATTTTAAATATTAGGAACGTTGTTAGTTTTTCCGCGAAGCTTCATTTATTTGTCATCTGTTGCTGGAAGATTCATATTTTTGGATTGAATATTTTTTTTTTAATCACGTTATATTAAAGTACGCTTTATAACCACCAAACAACATTAAACAACAACAAAATCGGAAAGTCAACGAAATTGTACTTGTTGTATGTATTGTTTTCCTGTAATCTCGATACAGCAATGATTTTTAACGCTAACGCCACTCGATTTCTCCCGTTCTTTGATGTCGACCGAGTAGTATTTAACCGCTATACTAGAAATTCCCGTAGTCCGCCCTCGCTTTTAAGGCGCTCGTATTTTTTCTCCACTGTCCTGTTGGAAAAAGCCTCCGCACCGCTTGTATGCAGGTGCATTGATTTTCTGGACGTAGTGTAACGCATGCATATGCAAAGGGAAACATTTCATTGCGGTGATAGACTGCTCTCGCCCTTTTTTAGACTTATTACTTAATTAAAAAGATAGACGCCATCAACAAAGCAAATTGTTACTTACGTTTACTTTATATGTGAAATAAAATTGCCTTCGCGACACTCGAGATCGTATTCAGATACTTTTAACGTAATGCAGTAGAGCTTCCACTTAAACCGACTTTTATTTATATTAATTACGCGTTACATCTGTCGCGGAGATAATTAGAGAGGCTCTCGTCGGAATTACGTTTTTATCTGCTTGTTAGCTTTTTCACATTTTCTACTTCGTTTGCGTTCCCATCGAACGTGTACGTAACGACTATTACACTTTACGCTTTATTTGATTAACCCGTTAACCGGGTCGTTTCTTGTTTGGAAATTTCTCTATTCACGAAATTAATAGCTAATAAAGTCGGAACAACTTTAATTGAGTCGGTTTTACATACGATATGATCTGTTTTTAAAAACTAGCTTCTTCTGGCAAAACTCTGTTGTTTCACTTCCGATGAAGTAGATCTTTACGTTTTAATTTGTGGAACATTTTTCATCCATATTAAATCGTTGAAAAAATAGAGCAAAGTATCTATTTTCTTAAAATCTTTGCTATAATATTCAGTTGGAAATTAAATTAAACATAGATATGTTGTAAAGTTGTTTGAAGCATCATATATAGAAATAATTTATAAATGAAAGTGTCTGTTGCGAATAACTTAAAGATCGGTTCATTGGTCTCTTTGATCTCAAACCAACAAAATATAACGTATTTATGAATTTTATATTTTTTATATAACGATTATGCGGTTTGAGCATTAAAGAATTAACAGAAACGAAACGACGCACGACAAGTGAAAAACATCCGAGCAAAAATATTATTATGCCCAAGAGATTATCAATTTGTGTGACGAGGTGACTGATCTTTCTTGCTTAACACGTTAAAATTCTGTTAAATCTCCTCTCTTTTTTCGTTTGGCTGCCAAAGAAAGGTGTTTACTCTTACAGAAAGAGAAAAAACTGTTTCATAAATATCAATTTTTTTGATAAGCTGTCGGAGTCCTCCCTTTTCTCGTTTTATGCGAACTTTGCCTCGTTTATTTCAGCGACGTACAAAATTTACGTAGCCGTAGCGAAATAAAAGAACTATTCATTTTTAGGCGGCATTTTGACGCGTAAATGCGCGTTTGGTAAAAGTACGTAACGCTCACGTTGCAAAAAAAGAGGCGAAAGAAACGAATATTATGAACTTACGTGTCAAAGAATATATGTGAGATTCAACTGACGACGAGAGAAATATTTGAAAGAATGGAGAAATTGCAAGTTTTCGAGATTTACGATTCCTTGTTCTTCCATCGCCGAGGATTAATTGTTCACCCCATTGAATTTCCGACATCCAGCTTGGCCTTGCGAAGTTACGAACCGTGTTCCTCAAATAATCTCAAAGAGAAATTTCGGCAAATTGGATCGTTCCGTTGTTTTTCGAGAGTGAAATAGAAGATGAAAAAGTTTGACAAAACACGGTGACGTCTCATCAGGATTTCAACGTTCAACAACGAAAGTTATGTGAGTTTACGTAGCTAGTGAGCAATTTTCGATATATACGCAACCGTATGAAAGTATATTAGTCGATTAGTTGATTTGTATTAAAAATATTTGAATCAAATATTTTTGACCAAAAAGGATACAATTATTAATTAGATGCAGCATTTATTATCTCTTTATGGAAACAGCTATTAATAAACATCGTAACAGTATCTTCCACTATATGTGTATGTACATTTAAAGACTACGGGAAAAGAAACGATTCGGCGATATCTCGTTAAATCGAGCCAATTGCACGGATTGAACGGTTGGATCAATTTGTCTTAAATCGGAAACGAAATGAAACATATTCAGATTTTCTCGATGAATAATTCGTTCAAACTTTATCGACTTCATAGTTTTCATTTAACCACTTATCAAATTGCTTCAATATAATCGAGATAGTCATAAAAGTAGATCAAATATTTGCTCCATTTTCAATTGTTACAGTTCAATTAGAAAGACTATACTTCTGTAACGAGAAAACTAGAAAATTTATAGTTTGAACGGGATTTAGTTGACGATTAGGACCCTAACATTTTGACTGCCACGCCGAAATTACATGTTTCGCCACACCACAGGAGTATTTTTATTATTCAAAGTATATAATGGCAAAATAATAACAAACTGATAATGTGTAGTATCGTGGACGAGAGACCTAAGAGATATCGGGCGAACTATAAACAATGTCGCGAGAAAGCTAAAGTGCCGACAGGTCCAACAATGTATCATCGATCCTTCGATCGAATAGTTACGCGGAAAAGGCCTGCGTGACCTTGGCCACGAGCGGTTGCGGAACAGGTGCGTGGTGGGGCTAAGACAAAAGACAAAGAGATGCTAAGGGAGAAAGACGAATTAACAATCAGTGTTAGTTGAGAAGTCAGAGAGTGTGAATCGAGAAGTCAGGGAATGCGAATTGCGTTATCGAGAGAGTGTGGTCAGCGTGAGAGGGAGCGTTGGAACCGTGGTGACGAGAGTTGCAAATTAACTATTTAGTTGTCTTAATTATAGTACGTTATTGTATTTAGTTCACATTAAACAACCATCGTTTCCTGTTTAACCAACACTTGTTTAATCCATTTTAAATAAACTAATTGTAATAAGATCCTACAGATGTAAGACAACATTCTTCCCCAATGGACCGTTTATCTTATTGGTGGTCATCGGTGACCACCGTGGCGCCTTGGTAACAGTTGATAGCGACATATTATAACAAGGCTTTGTTTATTTCAACAAAGCATTCGCATTCGTTATTTCCTCGTAAGCAAAACCTGCAGAATATTTTGTAGAAACGTGTAGAGATGTTAGTAAACGGTATTTGCTCATTCTATATATAATAGTAAGGTATGTTCACGCTTCTAACTTCAATTATATGATTATAAAGCAGCATTTACGATTATTTTCTAAGGTATGTTTATAATAATATTCGTAGATTACCCCTCAAAGATATGGATGCAAACACAGTGCACCGTTAGATGCAAGATTCATTCTCATTTTCTTTTTTTTATTGATGTTCTGATAAAAATGTTTAATTGTTCAACGGGGCACTTTTTATTTCAAAGTATCTTCTGTTTATCGGTTATATTCAAAATGCCCTAACTGTCAATTTTCATTTAAATTTTACAATTGTAAGAAGTTCAAGCGCTTCGGTCACCAATGAGCACCGTGGTGTCATAGGAGAAATCGTGGCCGGTGATATATCGGTCAACGTGGCAGTTAAAGTGTTAACTAGCAATACGTGTTTTACAATCGAATATGATATACCTATGCCGTTTCAGCAATTGCGTGTTAGAGGCTTACAGTGTAATACATAAATTCGCGATGTTGAATATGAAATTGAAATTTCTACTATTCGATCCACGAATACGAGAATTATGGCAAAATTGGTCAGAAAGCGTGTCGATATGTGAGCGTATAATTCACGTAACAACGTTTTCAGTTTCATACTATTTCCTAGGATTTATGTTCACATAACTTTAGTTTAGATATTTCCTTATAATATGTTCTATTTCACGAACTTACATAAATAATAATAGATTTAAAAATAACAATAAATACAAAACATGGAAAGCAGTAATATTTGAAACAACGACAATATTAAAAAAGAAAACACACTACAGCAGTAACAGAAGTATTTATATACCTATTATGCAAAAATTGGTATTTTTTAGATTAAGATCGCGTACATTTATTTGTATTATTTCCTTATTTATATCTTGTTTAATTTTTTATACATTTTGATCGATGCAAAAGTTTTGGTATCTTTTACATTAAAATCAACGCGATCTCTATATCGGGATTTTTAACATCGCAACTCTTATGGCGTTAACACAAAGAGAAATACATTTTGGTTGATAACTTGTCGCGAATCGCGGTATCTTCAAAATTCAGCATTCGAAATTCAACCAGCAGATATTGAATGCCACTGACAGGCGGTATTGTGCTTTTTTTCCAAAAGTGAATGTGCAGAAATGGCGTAACGGAAAGCGGTAGTCAATGGAGCGGATGAATGTGTTGCGATACGGGTGCAGAATCGGGGACCGTGTACGCGTAGGTTTATCTGTAGAAAATTCGAAAATCCTCGACACACCGGTTTTCTTGTTATGATACTGATAGATCTTTGGATAAAACTTGGCATGCTACCACGTGAGACGATAGGAGGCCAACGACGACAGTCATCGAATACATGACGGAAAATATAATTTAGCAGATCTTTTATCGTTTTTCGAAAGGTTGATCGACTTATACTCGATTTGTTTCGCCTTTTGGAAATTTGATACTATACATGACGTTTCGCTAATCATAGTATTGGCAGGATGACGATTCTATACGAAAAGATACATCGAAAACATGGACTAAGAGCTTTCTTATATGATTTCGTAAATAATTTAAAGTCAAGGAATTGTTTTCTTCCTCTTGAAAAATTGTATTTTTGGTGCTTACTGTGTTCTTTTACAAGGACGCTTGAATTAGGATGCTTCAATTATTATTCATATATTATTTGACAAATTATCAAACTTATTTTCTTCGAAAACGAAACTAGTAGTACGAGTAAAAGTTATATTCTATGTTTTTTATTTCTTTTTTTCACATAGTTTGTGGAATTTCATGCGCCATGGTTGCTGGCACGCTTTATATAGCAGCAAGCGTAGGTGGATTCTAATTCCGGAAGACGAAATATCGTATGTATGTATATGTATACAATAATGTCGCTTCCAATTAAGTTTCCCCCTTTTAATTAAACGCATTTTCGGTTTCTGTAACGTTCTGCATCCATTTTCTCTGCGTTATTTACGCATAAACCATGCTCGATGAAAGACTGGGATGCATTAGTACGATTAATTGTTCCACGTAATTGAATTTTCGAATCCACGGCTTAAGCTCATGACACATAATTTATTTGGAAATCTCGCCGGTTATGATCGAATTAACCTCGTCAACAAGCGTAGGGGCTGCTTGTTAACAACTTTTCATCCTTCTTGTGACGAAACTAATTCGACGAAATTAATTTAACGAAAGTCTCAAATGCTGGCACACCTTGCTAACAGCTCTCGATTAAATCCCGAGATAGACCGATATACTACCACGTCCAAATGTGTTAGAAGATCTGTTGGCTTGTATAGAACGCGATAATTAATCCAGTTAATGCGGTTAATCAAACAGAAGGTTGTGTTCATATGATGTAACGGTGTTTAAAGTACATGGGAAAAAGTGTATGTACTTGAACTCGACTCATTACACGCGTATGATAAATTTTCAAGTTGATTTTCCTCAGAAACAAAGTATTTTGTGGACAAATTGTATCCTACATTTTCGACTTATTTTCACACGTAGAATAACATCCTGTCGATCATTTGCTTCTGTTCGTTTTAGAATTAGTCATATTAATTTCCTTGAAAACGAAGCATCATACGAAAAGAAATGTATTCTACACTTTCTTTTTTTGTTCTTAAAGAATCACCCCATACCCGCCTGTACGCGTTATATGGCCGCATGATGTATATGTATAATTGACAAGATTTTTGTTACTGAAACAAAGTCACAAAGAAGATAATAATTTTTGGAAGTTTTAAATTCCTAATGATTCGCTTATATCATTTTGTTGACAAGTATGCCAATACTGTTGAACCAAGGTAAAGGCCAGTTAAGTAGCTGTTTCTAACTAACTAACTAATTAACTAGTTGTTAACTAGCGGTTAACTGAACCAAATAATCCTTTCTCACCAAGTAATTTATGGGCGAAGGAAATACAAATTATGGAACAAGAATTATTATCGTACATCTTTGTAATTACTAAACTACGCTATTGTAAACGTGGAAAATTTAGGATGCTCCTAGTTCGATGGTTACAGTTGGTAATCTGCGAGTCTGTATCTTTACAACACCTGTAGCTGATAGTAGCATTTCTTGGTAACTATTTGGCTCAAGTGGTCAGTACAGTTTCTAGACACAAACTACATTTATACAGTTCTAGGCATCCATTAGATGCAATAATGTAGAATTTGCTTGGAGAATTGGAGGGATTCGAGCGTGTAAGGGCGCATGTCTGCGCTAATTAGAGCATTAACGAGCTCGTTTGTCACGGCTATGGTGTAGCTACTACTATAATTATGGTGAAGCGATTGTGCCCACCACGAGGCACTATCGTAGGCAGCTGGGGTTAGCTTTCCTGCAGTTCGATCCTTTATCCGTTCGAATCTAATTACATCGGTTGGTTAAAGTCAACGAACAGGGGATAAGAGGGAAAGTAAATCAGGAAAACAATGATTCGAATGACGTGATCGAGAACAATTTGTCGTTCCGTCTCGTCACGTTAATACCATCGCTCTCGGAACGAAAGGTTCTTTCGTTTAAACTGTTTAAGGGTAGGGCGCGAGTGATAAAGGGATTGAGAGAAATAAAGGATTCAACGAGCCGATTACAAAGCGGCTGTCGGTTGTAAAGTGAACTCTAATGTCTTGCCGCACTTGATCTCGTAAAGCCGGGATTAATCGTTAGATTTATCGTTATTATGGTATTACGTTCTTGTCACTGTGCTCTCAAATTGATTTTCGATGGTCCGCCATTGAAACCGGTTATTGCAAGTTCAGGAAGGAACGTTTCCATATACGCTGTTGTTCACAAGTATTTGTAACAAATTGTTGCAAATATGTAAAATATACTTCAACGGGAAATCTTTCATTCGTTGAAGATCAGGCAATGAGACAATGTATAAAAATGATGCGCGAACTCAACATTACTGACAAACGTAAACTTTTGCAGATACTTTTGTTAGTTTGAGCTAGAAAAATTGTATGAAAGTAATACGTATTCTAGGAAAATTCTATTTTTCCATATTACGAGCATTCTGTGGGTCTTTGCATCTTCAAGTTTCCTGTAAATGTAATTCCAAAGTGTTTTTTTATATGGTATACATAAAATACACTGATGAAAGTTTTTACCATACCTAAGTGTCCAAATCATTCGATTTATCATCGTGATAGTGTGAAATTAATAAATTTGCGCTGCAAAGGCCAAACTTTTATTCAATTTCTGCTTAAACGCGGGATCGTCTGTGAGATCCATCTACTCAGCTGCTTTCCTCGAAATGCAAAAGCGAAATCAGTGTTACGTGAGTGGTTTTTCCATAGAAATTGAAAAAAGTCCACGCACGCGACGTTCAACGCTGGATGCAGGTTGCGCTAGGTCGCGTATGACCTCAGGTGCACCTGCAGGCAGGAGACGTTGGCATATCGACCAATGCCCTGCTCTCGGTGACCTCTATCTACCTTCCTTGCCCATAGTAATTTATTACTAAATTTATTACAGTATTTTGAAATTCTGTGTGTCGTGACATTACACGCTATCGATCAAAAACTACATGCAAGAAAGCGTTCTTTGATACACTGTACTTATACCATCATCCATAAGTATTTAAACACAGGTACCGAAAAATTCGACTGAAAAATCGATATTTTTATCATTAGGTTGTTCAATATTCTTTTTTCTATTATTTAGACGTTTTCAGCTTGGAATTTATCGTCCTTTTTAGACACCTGTTGTGCCAATAAATTTCAGCTTCATCTCACAAGTCAAACTTCTGTCCATGGTTGTTTTTAATATAAAGAACGTAGATGATCTTTGAGATCAAAATGTTCTTTTTTAAATCTACCAAAATCGTTTTGTATAATAATAAATAAACGTTATGATTAAAAACTTTTCGTTTTTCTACTGTTAACTATTGTGATTTATCTCTTGCCATAACTAGGATTGCTTATGAGTCATAATTTAATGTCATTTATTGTAACGTTTTATAACATCGTTCTTATCATCTGTTGTCAAGGCATGAGTTTCTACGAGGGATAACAAGTTTTTTGTTAGTAGAAAAATTGCAAGTAGCACGTTTGATGAGTGCGATGGGAGCAATGTTAGCCAAAGGCTACGCCGCGCTTATCGAAGTCATTTCCATCTCTTCTGTGCGAAAAATGTAATTTTCCGTTTCATCTTCTGGGAATGTAGCTCATCCCCATTTACTCGGTTCTTTCTTATCTGACTCACGACTTTGTGATACCTTCAAAGTCTTTGCCGAGGCTTTTCAAAAAAAGATACTTTCTCAACGACATGGAGATACTGTCACTTTTGATTTTATGAACGGTAACCGCTGTATTCTAACACTGTACGAACAAGTTTTTAAGATCTCTCGTCGTTCAGTGAAAGCTAAATTCGCTGACAATTCGCAGCTGGTGCACACGTGTGTTATACGAAGAAATGCGAGCACCGAACAATCAAAGAAAGTCAAATCGATAGACAGCCTGCAACGAAAATAACTTGCGTTTCGTGCAACTATTCTGTAATAATAATCATTGACTTTATAATAATTATAGAACCTCTCAAAACTTTCAATATTTTTCATATTTTTTTTTTTTTTTATTTTTTTTTTTTTTAGTAAAGTTCTGAGGCGTAAGAGAATTCTAACAGTAGATTTTATATTTATATACAAATATATATTTTTCTAGTAAAAATATATCGTGTGTTATTATATTTAGATTACATATATAGGCTGGTATTTGATACATCAACATAGGTTATTCGCTTTTTCCTATATCAGTTAATCACATGAAATTTACCTTAAATTTGTTTAGATTACTAGAAGTTAAAAGTTAGTTAAAAATCATTTTTATACCCATTCAACACCCCAATGTTTGGCTTGTTGTTTATTTCTATGTTGATATATAAAATAATTTTCAACGTACATATGTTTCTCCATGCGATGCTAATTCAATCACCAGCACTCATACGATATTCTACGTTTCCAAGATAGAATTCTGGAAATTTGAATTTACTTCCATCTAACGTCTGGTAATGTGATTTAAACGATATGCTGGTGAATTACAGTCTATCTGCTCCCCTGTTTTATTGTCAAAATTGAGAGGCATTGTCAAGTAAATTCATATCATGTAGCGATAGTTTATAGCCAGCTCGCTAGTGTTATAACGAGGAAGCAATTTCGGCAGGTCTTCCGGCTGAAATCCGTTCTCGTTCTGTCTAATTCGCGCGCCGAGGGGAAAAGGCTGATGCTATTTGGAAAGGCAGAATTTGCACAGTGACGCTTGTTAATTTCGTTAATGGATAAACGGGAGAATGTTATGTCTGGATTTCAGCGATACGCTATTGCTTATTTTCTGTGAAATCGTCCTTTTAATTATGTTAAATTAAATTCCTCGATATTTTGTTGTTTGTTTCAAAGCTGTCGTAACCTTCCAATCTCTTTTTTCATCCAACTTCAGTTTCTATTCTAAGATATTCTTAATTTCTAATATTTCAATTAGATTATTCAGTTGTTTCGTTAAGGAGATCCTTAGCATAAACATGAACGATAAATTACGCGTAACCGTAACAAATTTTCAAATGTTGAAATTTACCTTTACGCAAATTGCCTCGACGTATCCTATTTTTATGAGATTTGCGTAATCTTTCGGTTCGTATAAAAAAGTCAAAGGAATTTCATCGTGGATTGAATAGGTTGTCAGGTGTGACACGTCTTTCGATGTTTGCATATTAAAATTATGTCAGAGGCTCGTAATCAGAGCGATCGATGTGACAGGACTAGTTTTCGCCGTACCAAAACGGAGTTCAATTTGGGTTAGTTTAAACCTGTCCTATTCCATAAATGTTAAATTCCTTAATTCCTTACGTACGTACGTACATATCGTTGGGAAATATCGATATCGACTTGGTATTGTTGAAAACGGAATTGGCTGCAGGGAATTTTTCATCCAAGTTAGTTGGGCATTGGCCCGATCACGGACTCGAAACAGAATTTATTAACTTTCAGATACAGCGTGTTGCCACTGCACGGTATCCACGATAGTTGAATAAATAAACAAGCAAACGGATCGAAATATCGAAGTTTCAATGGGTTTTGGCACGTACATTATGCGTTTGCCGGTTTAGAATAACATCAATTTATCAAGTGGCACGTGAGCCACCTTTCATTAACAAGTAGTGAGCGTACAACGTATCGTTTATAATTTACGATCATCGCTGCTACGTTCTGTTCTGAGCTTTCGAGCATGCACTCTGCGCTTTCGAAATGTTTGCATAAATAATGCGAATCGAATAGTCGCAAATCATTCGATTGTCAGGATTTACAGGAAGAGAATATTTGTGCAACGGTGTTCTCATAAATTTAGTTTAATTAGATATGGAATTATGTTAATCATCAGCAGAGTGCAGATATTTATGTAAACTCGTATTTTCGTGAACGTAACCAAAGAAACGGAATTGCGAAATATTTGTTCTTCCTATTAGATGTTTTAATTGGTTTTCCATGCATTAATGGAAAACTCAAAGGTGTAAAAATGTACAATATACAAAAGTATATAAGATATTCAAAATAAACCGCACAAATAAAAATAATATTCTAATTATGCACAGCAAATTTAATTTATAATATAATAATTAACGTACAAAATTTCAAATATAAATGTTACCACGTTTATCTTCATACTGATTTGTATTTTTTTTAATCGTTGACTCGATAATCACCATTTGATTTCGTTTTACAAATTCCAGGTGTAAGGTAGGAGACCACGTTACTTATGGCCTAACTCGATAATTTTCAGCTGTTTGTACGTTTAATAGCGGGTCAACAATTGCGGTTGCTCTGTTACCATGGATTGCTGTCAGTTAATTGAGATTCTGTCCTTGTTAGTTGTCTCTGCAAACCAGTGTAACTACTGGCTTAATAGTAATCAAGCTGTTAAACCAATACGTATAATACTGTAAAATTTACTTATACTGTGTGCGCACCTTGTATTATCAAATGCACGCGTCGTAATAAGAGAATGGTCGCACTTGGTGTCCTGGCGTTGTAAAAACTTGACTGTTACACGGGGTCAGAAAAAGCTTTACGTGTCTAGATTCTACTAAAACAGCAGCAGGCTTGGCAATAAGGATTTTTACAACAATGACAGATGTGAACCACGACGACGCGACGCGACGTGGAGAAATAAGAACGTGATATGGCGAGTCAGAAATGGAACTGTCTATGCATCTTGTTAGTGTAAATTATTAGACCGGCTGACATTTACAGGCCGAATATTAATGAAGAACACGGCAACGCGCTTATCGTGTCATTTATAGCCGAAGACACGGTAGAAATATAAATCTATATTTGTTGGTTTCTTTTTACTTTTGCTCCATCTGGAGATTAAAACAGGGCATTTGACTTAGATAGTCGAAGCGAAAAATGAGTGCAAAGAAATATATTACCTTTTAGAAATATGCAATAAATCCAACACGCTGATTCGAATTTTTGTTAGACTCAGATAAAATCCGTTTTAAAAGTAGGTGCTAAATTTCTGAAATTTGTTAAACCGTTAAGTCAATCGTTTTCAGGTAGTTCAATAAAGTAAACACAATTGAGTAAAAGGACGCTTTTGATAATGTTTTGATAACGAATTAGTTATAATATTGAATTGATCGTTGAATTTTAGAATCGCTCATCGCGTTCTCTCCCTGTAGTCTGCGTATTTCACCCCTGCAGCAAATGAAAAGCAACTTAGGTAATATAGGAGTAATTGACACACAGTATATGGAATTTTTAAATTGCTTTCCTGTAAAAGATAGAAAGTGTAATTTTTTATATCCCTTGCCTGTAGTTCTCGTTTGAGAAATATAACGAGATCGCGACTTTTCCGAATATCCTCGTAACACGTATTAAAACAATAGAGTTTACGTAGGAACGTTTCGCCAGAGAGAAGTAGGACTTCGTAGCAATCCAATTTTCATTGTGCCATCTTGATGTAATGAGAGTTCGATAGAACTTTGATCGGAAGCTTTCTCCAAGGTAATAATATTAATTGTTCAGCGGCCGGATCGACCGTTGTGAAACTTTGTCTATTTCGCGTGAAACTTAACACTTCTTTGCTTTCCATTTTCTCCGATGCTCTCTCGTTTCCCTCCTTCCACTTTAACACCTTGTTTCTCTTTCTTCCCCATTCTTTTTTTTATAACAATGAGATTTCGGTAATTACGCGGCATAATTGGCCAGACGTGAAAAATAATGCAATTTACTTCCTAGTAGGTTAATTAAAGAATTTTAATTATCAGGATTTCAGCCGCGATGTCGTTCGTTCAGGGTCGAACGGGATTCTATCTAACGATAAATTCGCTGTACTAGAATCTTAATTAAGGAAATTTCTTTATGCAGCGTGACTTGAAACAGGAAAAAATTATC
This sequence comes from Bombus pascuorum, assembly GCF_905332965.1. Taxonomy (NCBI): domain Eukaryota; kingdom Metazoa; phylum Arthropoda; class Insecta; order Hymenoptera; family Apidae; genus Bombus; species Bombus pascuorum. The sequence goes on from NC_083498.1 coordinate 3,394,723, forward strand.
TGTTCCGTTCGTTCGATACAACGTCTACGGTGAAGAGCGTAATTGTACGTGTAATAACAAATTTGTACGTGTAATAACAAATTCAGTGATTTTATTCTTTACCATGTTCTTGGCAATCGAATTTCCGGCTATAACAACTTGCTAGAACTTTGTCAAAAATCTTGTAACTTTTAGAATTGCTTTAACGCGTTTTGGCAAGGTTTGCACAAGATTTTAGTGATAACCAAGATTAATTTCATCCTATTACTTTTTAATTTTCTTCTGTAATTCAAGAATCGATGTCAGTGTGGATTCAAAAGAGCGTTTCGTACTTTTCATTTTAAAAATTCTCTCGAACCTTCAATTACGATTAAGATGGACATTATATATGAGACAATCCGACGAAGAAAAATCCAAAAGACAATTTTTGAACGAATTTTGCGTACCTTTCTTTGTGTGTTAGGATCTCGAGCCTATAGAGATTGTAATTGTTTATTCACGAAATGGTATATTTTTAACCGCACGTAACTAATTTTTCTGCAACATATTTTCATCGTTCTGCTTTGTTATATCGTTTATTCGATAAACTAGGCCAATATCAATATGAAAACCTTACGTATACAATACGAAATAAAGCTGAATCGAGGGATTGTTAGGCAAACGAGAAGCGTTCGCAACTTTAATAAATTGTTTGGATTAGCACCAACGATGCAAAATGTTGTGCGTATTTTTTAACGTCGATGGTAATAAACCATGATTTACGACTATACTTAAATCCGTTGATGTAAGCTCAGTTCTGTAATAATCCTCGAATTTTAGTGTTTTATAAAACTCTCTACATATAGATGTTAAATTGCACGTATGAATTCTACATGTTTCCATATATTTCCTGTTTGATGAAAACGTATCGATTTCCATGCGAATCGGTTTTATTTCACACAGTCCCCACTTTTATATCGGATACATTTTCGACTCGATCAGGTTTGTCCACTTTATAATATTTCTACGATTCATCTCGTAAAGTGATTAATAACTCCATTGCACAGAAAATACTACAAACTCGAGATGATCGCAATCGATGCATTATACATAATGTGTACGTATGATTCACATACGTCGCTCTAGACCACGTTCATTTTTGAGAAAAGATAAAATCTCTCATCAAATCAAATTGATCGAGTCACTACATGCAACACGTTCTCTAAACTGCCAGAGACTCGTCGTATGTTCTTTAACGCTTCAGATTCTATATGTATCCACAGGAGACTGCTTTCCTTTATTTTATAATCCAAGCAAATAGAAAATTCATAGATTCCGATAGATTCCAGTGAATCGTTTACTATCCATTCGAACATGTTAGTTTCTCTTCATTTCTCAATTATTTTTAGCAAGTCTGTGCTCAAAGAACTTATCTTGTGTTGATTTATTAGCTTTGACGTTAACTTTGGGTGTGAACACATTGTATACTGATACAATACGGATACCTGCTGTGCTTTTAGCGCGTCGCTACTCGCAATACGTCGCGTACTTTTTTTCACGGAATTCAATTTTCTATCGTCCATAAAAATACAGTAAGATAGCTTGTAATTTGTAATAAGAATAAGGAAAACGAATATTTTACATATTCTTCAAAATTAATTATCGATATATGTTGTTTTTTTTATTAATGAAGATAGAAATTTACAAAATTCCTCGTGTTGCATCACGATCCGAGTGATGGAAATCAGATGGCGAAGGTGTCGTTCTTTTTTATATTTTTATAGTCGAATGTTGAATTTGAGATCCTTGAATCCTTCTACAATTTTCGAAACTCTCTCTTTCACGGTTGCGGACACGTTTTGATTTGATTAAAAATCACGAGCAGCTCTTTGACGCAGAATATTCATGCAAAGTAGGCGGGAAGGAGGAAGCGTGAAATAACGACGTTTAAGAGGATCGAGAGTTGCTCGTGTGGCGCGGAAATCTCATTGCCTCGATCTTCTTTAAGTTACAAATTCACTCTGTATCCCGTGCCGCAATGAGATTTACACTTTTACCTTCTTGCCTCGTCGAAGACGGATTAAAAAGCGCATTAAGCAATTTCAGAGCGAAAGCTTTAACATAAACTAACGTGTTTACACAAGGAATCATAAATTAGGTCAAATCGAGAGTATACAGTGGACGGTACACTAACGTAAGTAATTGGATGGCTGGTGCAATTCGGTCGGAAGATCCATAAAAACCATTTATCATTAATCGTCAGATCGTCTAATGAATTCATGTCCTTGGTTTTTCTCTTATTTAGACCCTTTGAGCTTTGATTCCATTCCCATTTTCTTTTTTTTTTTATTAATGGCAGTTGCTTCTCATTACTAGGCCACAGAGTTTTATACATTTAAGGGAAATTTAAAAATGCCACAGCTATAAAATGCACATAATGTGCAAAAGGATATTTAAGCTGAAACATTTGTTATAAGATTTAGCGGATGAAATAAATTTTTATGCAGGTTCCACTTATTTAGTTGTGCTAATAAACTTATGAAATTGAATAAAAAATTCACGTCAGAACATTTAAAAGCATCTGCCAAGGAAGGAAAAATATTGTTAGTATTTATTCGAAACGCGATGGGAAAGTTAAAAGAGACAAGCTTATTTTTTATTTTTTCCAAATTCTGATCCAGCTACAGAATAATCATTCATCTGTATCGACGTAATAATTCTTCAGAAATCCTTCTGATGAATCAGTTGAAGTTTGAAATCGAGTAAATCTGAAGTGCTACCAGTATGTTGGGACGCAGAACAATAGTCAACAACGATCTTGTTGTTGTACTTCGAACTTGCTCGATTCCAAACTTCGATTGATCTACCAGCAGAATTTCTAAAGAATTATTTCCTGAGCATCTGAAGAAGACGAAGATTAAGTATAACGCATGGGTAAGTTCGATCGCTGCCACTTTTATCAACTTTCCCATCGCATTTCGGGTAAATGCTGCCATTTTTTCTTCCTTGGGAGATATCGTTAAGAGAACTTTTCCTCCCTAAGGGGGTCCCAAACCCGGCTATTTTTTACCTCCATCTATCAAAATGCTTTATGTAACACGCACACGATACAGACATTAACGTCTTGTACGATAAATATCCAAATATTTTTACAGATTGCTCTACTGACTTCTTTACGAGAAATTTGAGGGGAAATTTCTATCGAGTACCGATTGCTTGATGACTTCGGTACGACTATCACACGCGCATTGTCAATTGTTGACATGTTGTTCCGAATGGAGCGAACGATAATAACGGGATAGAAATGGATTTTCGTTATCCTCGAATTAATTAACCGACAGTATGTTGCTGGTACCTGGCTAACAGGAACACTTATATATCTTAGGTGAGTGTATGCGATTCACGGCAGGGTGCATCGAATGCCTGACGCATTAATCCGTAGCAGCAAGTAACATGCAGCATAATCGGGCTATTGTAAGTGTGAATGTGTGTAAATGGACTGACGCATCTAGCGCAATGGACGCAACGCTAAACGCGCAGCTAGACGCAAACTCTGGATACAGCGCTAAATGCTACGCTAGATGCTACGCTAGATACAATGGTATACGTAATCAAACAGCCTACTTGGAATTTCATTGCGGCACGCACGTCGCGCCTCAACTACGCTATTGCGAAAATGAAACGGTATCGCACCTGCAGTTAATCGCTGGATCTTCGATCGATCTGTGCCTGCTCATCGAGATTTCCCAATCTTTTATCATATTCATTAACGTCAATGAATTATACATTTCTAAATTGTATCGCATTCTTAGATTAATTTCTTTTATTTCTACTCATTTATTTCTACTCATATTCGTTAGTTTCATCGAAGTTTCTGAATGTTTCATCGTATTCGTTAATAGTAATCAATTATAAGATCAGCAGGTTGGTCAGAATTTTCTGACCGACACAAAGCATTCCTAAATTGCATGGTGTTTTTAATTTAATTTTTCGGTTTATTTCTACTCTTATTTGTTAGTTTCATCGAAGTTCCTGAATGTTTCATTGTATTCGTTAATAGTAATCAATTATAAGATCAGCAGGTTGGTCAGAATTTTCTGACCGACACAACGCATTCCTAAATTGCATGGTGTTTTTAATTTAATTTCTTAGATCATTCCCACCTTCGTTTTTTAGTTTATTGAGGTTCCTGAATGTTTCATCGTATTCGTTAATAGTAATCTGTTACGCCACGAGGCTTAGTATAGATCGTACTTCTAACCGTCGCTCGCGGCCCTACAGCGTCGGATCGTCTTTTCTGCCCGACGAAAAATATACAATGTATCGACGAGCGCATAGTTGTCGCCAAGCGGCGAGTTCTAGAAACGTCTGTCTGAAACATTTCGGTCTGTTATTTTATTCTAACAAAGAAGGTGGCCTACGTGATCATCGGCACGAGCGGTGGCGTGATCTGAGCGTAATGGGGGTTGTCTCCCCGAGAAGACAAAGAATTGATCTAAGGGCAGTCAGTCTCATTTGAAGATTCAAACGACATACATCGAGAAGTCTGACGATTGAAAATAAAGTCGCTTAGTCTAACGAATTCATTGAGAGATATCGTAAAGTCGGGTCGAATTTCTGTAACGCATTAACTGTATTCATCGCTAAATAATTTGTGACGCTTTTATTATTATACAATTTATTGTTGAATATACACGCTATACAGGGTGCGCCGTTAGAATTCGGACAGAATTCAATTTGTAGTTCCCACCATATTAGAATTCAGATGTTTGTGCTGATTGACTCTGAAGTTAGTTAAATATGTCAATAAGTCTTCTATAACCTCAAAATGACAGAACTCGTTAAGCAAAACCCGGAATACGATAGAAGAGCGGCGATTATAGAAAGTCTTCGCGCCGGGTGGATGCCAAAGTGAATCGGAGGAACGACCGTTGGCTGGCCCACAATCTCGAAGATGTTCCTGTTGTGGGCAAAACCAAATTTCCAGCAAGTGTTCACGTTTTGAGCGTTGTCTCAAGTGAGGGCGACGTCATGCCTCCGCACTTCTTCCAAAAAGGCGAAAGAATCACAAAGGAGGTTTATTTGGAGGTCCTGAAGACAGTAATAAAGCCGTGGATGGAAATTACGGCTTCTGGAAGGCCGTATTTATTTCAACAAGATGGCGCACCTGCTCACACAAGTCATCTTGTTCAAAATTGGCTCTCTGACAATGTGGACATGTTTTGGTCGAAAGATTTCTGGCCTCCTAACAGTCCCGACCTAAACCCATTGGACTATTACGTGTGGGGCGTTATCGAGAGACAAACTAATAAATGCAGGCACCCCAACGTCAACTCCCTACGAGCTGCTATCGAGTCAGAATTCGCGACAATTAAACGCGACCAGTTGAAGTCAGCGTGCTCGCGCTTTAGAGCAAGAATAGAGCAGGTCATAGAGGCAGAGGGTGGTTACATAGAATAAAAGTTCTCAGCAAGGACCCTTTAAATGAGATATAACAACATTTTCATGTGTTTTTGTGTATTGACTTAAATAAACAACTTTCTGCACAAAACTTCTTTTGTCCGGATTCTAACGGCGCACCCTGTATTAACCTTTTAACACAGTGTTAAATTCATTGAACCACCTCTGTTATCCTAACCGAAACAGGGGAACGACTAATTCGCGGCGTCGATTATACGAATCGTAGCGAGAATTTACGCCTCTCTCTAACGCGTTTTTCTTGCGACCGCGTCTCTCCGCGAACGGTCGTAACAAATCAATTATACGACAGCAGGATGGTCGAAATTTTCTGACTGACCCAACGCATTTCTAAATTGCATGGTGTTTTTAATTTAATTTCCCAGCTTATTCCTAGTTTTGTTTGTTAGTTTATCGAGGTTTCTGAATGTTTCATCGTATTTGTTGTAGTAATTAATTATGAGATCAACAGGTTGATCGGAATTTGCCAAAGCTGACTGTTCAAACGCATTCCTAAATTGCATGATATTTTTAATTTAATTTCTCAGTTTATTCCTAGTTTCGTTTGTTGGCCTTGACGAGTCTTCCCGAATGTTTCGTCATATTTGTTGGCAGGTTGATTAGAACCTTCCAATCAACCGAACACATTTCCAAATTGCATTTGTTAGTTTCCTTTTGTTAGATTTGCCTCATTTTGTCTAGTGCCTCTTTTATACTTTACGTTGAATCATTGTAACATTGTTATTGCTAAATTGCGATTTCATCGGTCCTGTTTCCATATCTGTTTGCCGATGCTTCTAATATTATTTTTTTGACTAATTACTGTTTATTTTATGTTTGAATTCATTCGTCTTCTGTATCTACTTATCGACGTTTCTATTTGTCGAATTAACCACGTTTTTGCAACGTCTGTTTTATGCTCGAATTCATTCGCCTTGTATCTGTACCCTGTCTTGTCGACGTTCTATTCTATTTCTCGAATTTGCTATGTATTCATAACGTTCGTTCTATCTTCTAAATTCATTCATCTTAAATCTGAATCTACCTGTCGACGTTTCTATCTCTCGCAATCACCATGTTCTTTAATATAAATTTTTTAAAATTACCTGGTAATTGGTTAGCTTTGTTTTATTTTGATTAATGTCTATTTCATTCCTGAATTACTGGAACGTATTCATTGCTCTGTATATGGTGGACACTTTCTAGTGGAAATGAGTATGCAAAGTTTGACTCTATATGTTGGATTAGTGCGAGTATATCGACCAATGTCAGCCATTGACCGAAGCCATGCCCACGGATAGATAAAGCTGCATATGCCCGGTGTGCATATTATGCATGCATAGTGACCAAACGCCGATATGCGTCTTGCATTTGTGAATTGCATTAAAATGAAAACAACAACTGGGACGAGTATACGTACACATATATATTTTCACATCGTTCTTCCCGGGAATTTTCATCTCTTTCGAATATTTTTTTTTATTTTTACCTTCAACGTATCCGTATACGTTATTCATGTCAGACGCATTCGTTTCAGAGAATTTATTGTACAATTTTGCCGCAATCGATGGTTGATCGATATTCAAATAATGTAAATTTGATCCCTCGTAGATAATCTAAGCAACATTACAGCGTTATCTTATATGGCTCATAGTCGAACCAGTGGAATTTGTATTAGAATCTCATGAATGCTCGCCTCTTAGGGATCTGCCTTACTGAAATTTACAAATAATTCCGAGTCTATTAGCATTCTGGCATTATTACATTAGCAAACTCCTAATGGAGAAAATCTCAGTATGTGGAAGGTGTTTCTGGAAGATTATTTCAACTATTATTACTATTATTATTTTACTGTTATTTAAACGACAGAATGTTTTAACTAAATGTCCAGGACAGTTCTCTATTTGAATCACAAGGAAAGGCAGCGTTATTCTTACGTTTATAGTTTCCTTCTTTTCAGATCTTTTGTCTGAAGATGTTTAGATTATTTGATTCGAAGATAAACGAAGTACTCGGTATATTTGCCACAAATGTATAGGCTTGTAAAAGGTCTATAAAAGAGCCTATAGAGAGCTACTCGTTAATAAAACATTAGATTGATGGCAATAAAGTATAAAGGACATTCGTGATTATGACAATGAGTATGGTGATAAAAATTATTAATGAACATTTCAATCAACAAACGCGTCAAAACTTTCGACTAATCAATCCACCACATTTCAGTGATTACAATCTAGTTTCAATTATGAATACGATGCTCGATTTGGTTCAAACAGGAAATTGTTTTACGATTTAACGCGTTCGATAGACACTGACTGTATTAAATTTGGAAGTTGCGCGAAATCGACTGTAATGTGAAAAACGAGGTTCCATGAGAAACGCGTTGTTCTCTATTCAGCGTTGGAATTTGTAATAGTAGCTATAACGATTAGCGCTATTTCGGGCATCTCGAAGGCAAAATGCTTACGCTCTGATTTAATAGAGGGCAACGTGTGCATAGCTTTTAAGCTTCTTGTCTGAGGGTGTAGGCATAGATCGTGAACGGATGTCGTTGCAGCAACGTCGTTACGACCATCGCCGCCTATTTTCGGTTTTTCCAGTCCCTTGCTTCAGCCTGAATTCCCGATATTTTTATCGAAGCCGTTCGCCATGCTTAAAATCGATATCCCGATAATGCATGGACACTTGCAAATATACAACCGAACGTCACGCTGCTTGCGTTGTGTTCCTTCTTTCTCATTCCTCGTTGTTCCTTCAACAATTACACATATTCACCGATAAAGAATATATATCTTTTCTTTCGGCGTTTTACGAAAACCACACGAGACTCTAAACGAGAATAAGTTTTACTCGTCGCTCTGTGCAACGAAATTACGTTTTGTTAAAAACGACCGATCGTTGTTTTCATGTGGATATGTGACACGTTAATCGTCGATGTTGATTGTTACGATTGACAGCAAAATGAAAATGTTACGTATACGAAGTAAACGCAGAGTTGGGAAAAAATCGACGTGGTTTGACACGTAAGTTTTACTTTATGATCGCGCAATGAAATTACATTTTGATAGAAATGAACGAATGTCCGGTTACTTTTGAGCTATACGGTGCACGTATAGTCATATCCAGTCTAACGACTGATCTCGTTAGCGAATCAAGCGTAAGTTGCAAACAAACAACGACAGTCGTAAACTGTAATTTGCGGAAGTAGCGCAGTACGAGCATAATATACGCCGACTCGGATTGCCACCACGCATTTGTAAATTTCTACCTACAAATATTAATCACACAGTAGAGAAGAGCATTCGCGTAGCCCTCTCCACGCTACGCAAACGCGTTTCATTTTCATGCGACAATATCGGTTTAGAGACTGGCCACAACCGGTATGCTACGCAACAATGTCAACCATTTGGTCTGTTAAATAATCGCTTAACGCGTCTATTTCCCTTCCAGAATAATCCTTGGAATTATTCGCGCGGTTACCATTTATACTGGCTGACGAAAGTATTCGAAGATTTGTACAAATCTTTTATGAATACATTAAGTGCGCAAAATACACATTTTCAACGAAACGTTTTGAAATTTCATTAGCATTGCAACGAGACGCGATTATCATAATTGTGTTGGTAAAATTTCAAACAATTCTCAAAATGTATATAGGAGCTGCAAGATATTTAATGAAACTATACATTTCATCGTTTATTCATCGTATTAATGTACCTTAATATTCAATGAATATCCTTAACGTTCGTATTATCTTTAAGATGATTATTCTTTTTTAATTTCTACATAAATTTCCAAATTAGTTTCAAATTTTTCCAATATAATCGCGAAAATTGTGCATTGTTACGAGGTTAATGCAATTTAAAGTGTTATTTAATTTATTAATTATTTGCCAATAAAACAATCTGGGAAAGTTATAGTATCTATCTGCAGATTATCGACGTAGTCTGCAAACTTATATATTCTAATTAATTCGAGCAGTAATATTGGTAATCATCGATGAATCGCGTTTCAAATTTTAATATACTGTTGGTCAATCATTAAACATGTAATTAAAGTTATTTGTTCATTCTACAAGAACATGAATATTACATTGTCCATTAATTTCTCATTAATTTACGCATTTTATTAACATTCACGTACCGTTGACAGAGATTGTCTAATCCTCGTTACAGCCTTTGCAGCTCGTACTAATAATCTCTCGATCGAACGATTATATTGCGAACACGAATGACACAGCTTTCTAGCTTTAATACGGTCAAGTTTATTTAAAAAAGTTTTTCATAAAACTGCGACAGCTTATGTTTCATTGGATGGGTTATATTAGAAATATCGTGCCGCGTTTTCTCATTCACGAGTAAAAAGTTTCCATTTCGAAGGCCTTATTATCCTCCTGTTAGATTTTATCTGGCAGCGTATTCAGCAACTGGTCATTTCGCGCCCAATGTACGCGCACAATGAAACAAAAGTTTGGACATCGTCCTCGAAACGAATTCAAGCAATTTCTAACACGAGTATTAATTCCTCTCGATGGTTTCGTTCAAATTGCATTCTATCGCGCGTACCCAAATATCGCGTATTATTATCGGTCCACTACCTCGAAGCGCTCGAAATTTCGATGGACGATTAATATCTGTCCCACGTGGTATGGTCGCGAAATTTAGGAATTCGCGTGCAGCCGGAGATTAAGATCGGCTCGCGGAATACACAGCGAAACGGTAGCGAGTTGTAAATTAGTGGTTATCGAGTTAACTTGCTGGTAATTAGCAGTATGAAAAAACTTGTTAGTCGAAGCTGGATTTACGGGGACGCGAGGTGACGTGCGGCATGAATCGCTGTAAATTCAATCGGCTGGTTGGAAGTTACGAGGACGTAACACGAAACAGAAATGAGCCATAGTAGTTGCGGTCCAAGATCCGAACTTGGCTGATGGGTGTCCGAAGTTGCGGGCAAGCGCTCGGTTTTGCTTGTAGGATCTCGTGGAGAAAATTGTCAAGGCTACACGATGGAAGACAAGTATGTACGTGAGGATCGATAACACATGCGGAGGGTGCGCTTCGTGGAAAGACAAGAAGGGATCGAGAGCGAGAAAGGCCGTTGTGAAAGAGAGGATATGAGAGAAAGCTGGGGGAATCAAAGTGACGAAAACGAGAGGAAAGTGTTGGTAGCTGTTCTTGTTCGATTGTCTGTCGAATAAGAAGGATTTGCTCATGAATTTCGACCCTCCGTTTTCCTGAATTATATGTCGTTTATGTATTTCGAGGCAAAAGGAGACTTACGGTGTACGTAGACACGAATTAATCGGACTCCGGTAATCTTTATATGGGTTTGAATCAATTTCGCGCGTACTCCAATTAGTTCTGAAAATCGAAATTCCGATGACACTGTAACAAAATGTAATTGAAAAGTTCGTAATCCTGGTAGGATTAATTGCAATTAGTTTTGACGAAAGATTTTGGAAAAGGAGGATACATTTGATATATCGTACAGATGTAATGTCATTTAATCAAACTTTCTCATTTTATGGCTATAATTAAGTAAAAGTTGTTATATAAAAAATCAGGTTATTCGAAATTTTATTAAAAAATACGAAATAAGAGAACGGGAATGGAGTTGTGGTTATTACGTTGCAAGGCAACAGATTTGCAATCGACAATCAACATTTCAAAATGTTCATCGTTTTTATCAAACTGACAGTAATAAAAAGTTGAAATTTATTGCATTACGAAGCTCATTTTAAATTTACTTCGTCTCCAATGATAAACCAATCAACTCTTTGTATCAATTCATTGCTCGTATTAATACATGTTTGACATGTTCTTTTTAATTAAGAATGATCCACATACAAAAGTGCAATAATGTGAAATCGGGACGATATCAAAGATCAAAGTACCGTTCGTATTTTTACTATAATCTCTTCATAAAGCTTTAAATGACCTGTATTTATATGACAGAATATGATTAACAAACATCTGCATGTTCGATCAGATGTACACACGTATTTTTGTTATAATCTCTCAATAAGGCTTTAATTAACGTTTACAAACGTATATTGGAACGTATATTTTTCGCTTAATTATACTCATAGAACACACTGGCAAAGTGTGACTAAAAATCATTCTGAATATTCGATCAGACGTATTATACACGATGACAATGTATTTTACACGTTATATCAATCAACTGCAAACCATTTTTCTTGTATTCAATAAATCGACTAAAGATAATCGATCAATTTCATCGCGCGAATAGATGCATAGAAACGGCGTTGCGGGGATACTATAAAAAGAAATTAAATTTCTTTGAATCAGAATGACGCAGTCAGGTGTAGGCAATAATTGTTATCGATAAGCGGGAAATAACTGGAGGCGATAATTATTACAATAAATTCGTTCTCGGTTGAGGCGTTGCTAGTAGCAGCGAAAAATAGAGGCGATATTAAAGGGAAAGGTGGTTAATTGCCTGCGGCGAAGACAGCTCGAATAATTTTACTATAATTCCCGGCCATTTCTCATCCAGCTGAATCCCAAAATCCCATAACGATTTAATACTTCTGCCCTGTCATTCTTGCTCGAAATCCGACTTTCCGAGATTTCGTGGTTCTATAGTCGAATGGCTCGTTTTATACTCTTCGACGTTGTGTCGTTCGAGTGCCATGGAATTAATTCAGTCTATGAACTTAACGAAGATGCGGAGCTTTGTACCGAGTACTCGTCTAGTCTATTTTATGCTACACGGAGGACGATACAGCGAAATTGTAAAATATATTATGTATAAATATTGTTTAGATTCGTTATGGCTCGTGTTCAGATCCTTTTCTCTAACTTTCTTCTTATATACATACAGATTTTAGAAAATTTAGCATGCTCGCTTTAAAGTTTAAAGAACTCATGCAGTGTGCAGGGTATGTAAAATGTACATTCTTTTCTTTCAATTGTACCAAGTATTCAATTATATGAACTGTCATTTCGTCCGGTACTTTATACATATAGCGTCAAGTAGATTTGTCGATTCAAGAGATTTAGCCGCAGCTATAAGGCACCTGCGACAGTTGTATTAAATTAATTTCTACTATCATTAAAAGTTCAACGTTGAGTAGTTATATCTAGACTGCGAATATCTATGCAAATTAGTACTTTTATAAATATTATTGAAGATAATGGAACCTAAACTGAAATTCGTTTTATGCATTACATATTGTAAGGAGTGTACTCTATTTTGAATATCTTTACGTTCTGTACGCGTTCTGGTTAAAAGCGTACTTTTTTGAGGAATTTTTTAAATTAATTTTTGCAAGAAAGAACTGGCTCCGAGCTGCGTTCTGTAGCACGGAATGAGATTCTATGTTCTTACGACTTCCAATGAATCTCAAATTGCTCGTTACGGTCATCGAAAATTGTAAACTTTAAACGCTGACCAACTTTACGATCCCACTATATCGCTATCACCAAGTATGCGTATTTTTTCAACCTTATATCTTCTTATTCTTCTCGGAAGATATCTGCCCGCAGGGAAGCAGTGGAAATATGCTTCGACCGAATCTTTTTGTAAGATAGCTTCCCGCAAGGTAGAAGTGAAAATATACTTGGACCGAATTTTTTTGTATGGTATCTTCCCTCAAGGTAGAGGCGGAAATGTTTTTCGACTGAATTGAAAAGGAAATTGTGATGTCAGAGAAAATGGTTGTGTTATAAGGAGATTACTTTTTTAACCAGCTAGTGATTATCCCATGGAATATTTTGTTAGAAGAGCTCGTTACAATGTTTTCATCGTGTAACGTCGGAATGCTAAATGCAGGCTGCGCAACAGAGGCTGGATAAATAATCGCGAAGTGCTGTCACGAGCTCTGTGTTAAAGTACCGCTCATAAATGTAGATAAAATACCGCTCATTAATCTGTAGACGCTTTGAAATTCCAGATTTAACGAGTAATATTGAACCGCCAAATTTAAACCTTGATGAATTTCATTTTATCCACGCGAACCTAATAAATGCACGATCTATTGAAATTGAAAATTTCAATAGAGTTTTAAATATTACTATAACCTCTTCTCTACGTTGTCAGTAGTTTGATCGAATGACGCAAATCGGCTGAAAATAACGAACTCCTTAAATAATAAAACTGCTGCATAACGTTCCACAGAGATGGCAAATTGTTTTAATTTTTAAGAACAAATTTCATCGTATTATGATACGACGGCTCTAACAAACGATAAAATCGTACTCAGTCTGCTTTCTATTTGCATTTTTCTAGTTAAGTTTAATTTTGTTAAAAATAAGCAGGTGTCCTTATACTTTCGAACGATAGCGTGTGCTTGTCTCGCAGAAGGGTAAAGCTTCTTGCTCGAAGTGGATAATAAAAAGTAAAATCAAAAGGTTAAATAAACTCTACCATTGTTCCTTGTTCGTTGGTATTCAGGTTTCGAAACTTCCGTGTGAGCATATTTCGCTTACGTGCAGAGATTGATCTCCCTTGTGTCCCGAAAGGAAGGGCAACTTTTACCCCAAAGGGGGTTTATCAACATCTGATCGCCGATGAACTCGATTTATCGTTTTATCCTTGCCCTCTCTAGCGTATAGTGCACTTTCGTCGGTTCGGGAAACACTTTAGCCAGCTTTACTTTAATTTCCTATAGGGCTGATAAGAGGCGCATCTTACAGAGGATCACCACTTAGGGAGGAACGAAGAAAGAATAGAGTGAATAAAAGCAAACGGAAATAACGTGTTCTATAAAACGTAGTTCAGCAGAGGAATGTGTTAATGACAAATAAAACATTGTTACTCTCTTTACTGTGTTTTTTTAAATAATAGATAGATTTTTCTGCATTTTTGAGCAAGTTAAAACCGTCAAAATGCACAGACTAATATACAGACATAATATTAGCTCGTCCGAAAAGTTTCTTTCGTTTTATAAGGTAATAATGGATGCAGATTTTCCATTTTATATTATTTTATCGAATTACGTATGATCCATTTTCTTCTATCAAAATAAGGATCATATCGTTCGACAGATTAGGTTTCATGTTTGTATAAAGATGCATCGTTGTAAGAGACGTGTCTGTAAAAGAAAGACATTTCGGACAATCTAAATAAAAGCATGTATAACACATTCAAAATATGACACACGTTATGATATTTTAGCGAGTGAAACAAATCCGAGCTTAGCTATATATCTGTATGTTGTTAGATGTATTCGTAGAAATATGAATTTGCATAAACATCCGCAGTCTAGCGGTTAGGTGCTATTACGAAATCACTATCGATCGTCTAAACTTTTGCACAGTATTGTATCTTTATTCGTGCCTGTGTCCCGCAGGAGATAGAAGATATAGATGATCGTACGCGCAAACTTGTCGCAATGGAGGACATTCGCGCTTCCGTTTCCATTTCCAATCGCCCAATGGATGAGCAATTCCCGTTTACAGGCTATAACAATGGAATTTCAAATGTCGATAAAACATTCACGATGGGTAATGTTTCTTGGCAAATCCATTGCGAACGTTCTATTCGACAGGATCGATGCGACGCGCAGTGGCACATACGGTGGACAAAAATCAAAGTAATCATTGTTCGATTTCGATCTCATTATTCGACGATATTGTCAGTCTGCGAGCAAGTAATATAAATGTAAATAATAATTTCCCAAAAATAAAAAAAACTCTGATTTCTGCATGATACTTACGAGAAAATGGAAAAAGTTATCGCACGTGGTTAGACAAATGTTCGAGATATTTCAACGGAGCCAGGCAGCGAGGGAAATACAAAGAGATTCGATAAACAGGATTTTACTCACGTTGGATTCCTTTATATCGAATTTCAGGAAAACTGCCTATTATACGTATTTCTTTATCCTTGTCCCGAATCCTCGTTCAAATGACGCGCCGAGGAATGCGAAAACTTGCAAACGTGGCGAATTTTGCTTCTTGTCCAGTATCCTCGTTTCTTATTCAAATGTCGTGCTGTGCGACAGACGGAAGACTTAACGAACGGGATAATGAGAACGCGACATCCGAGGAGAAAGGACTCGTAGATTCTTGTGATTTGCATTTCGTAGAAACGCAGAGTATATCAGCTTCAATTTCGTCGGCCGTCTTCAGCGAATGCACCAGTAGCACAGAGGGAAGACTGGTTATTGCATGGACGTTCTCGTCCATCCGATAAAGACTTCTATTTTGGTTCGAGCCAGATCGATCGCGCTGCAAAATTGGAATATCGATCGCGAGCGTGTTGCTTTTTAGTCGTGTCGCTTTTCCCTAGTGTATGTAACAGCACGCACGACACGAAGATTTATCAATCGCATGAAAATCGTGCGTATGGGAATTTATGGAAGAAGTTGCGATAATATGGGAAACAATAACAGTTGCTGGACGTTCGCCTTTAAGAAAAATCAATTTCCTCCCATTGGTTGCAGCGTCGTTAGCTCCATTTTCGATTGAAAGAACCCTCCTTGATGGCGTTTATATTTCGCGAAATCAGGTTCTTCTCTTTAAAAACCAAGAGGTGGAAGAAAGATTGTATTGCACGAGCGTACGGTGCTCTGGGACCTAGCGGGCAATTTTTCACTTTTCTTTTTGTTTTTCCGTCTACAAGACCGACTTTTTTCATCGTGGAATACATTTTATTAGGAAGTTCGTAAGTACGGTCGGCTTTGTAGGGCGACCTAGGGCGAAACGGGCTCCTGTCGTGGATAAGGAATTGTTCTGATCTTGAATTCGAGTAGTTCGCCATAGGCGCTCTTCCACGTAATTTAAAGAATAAGATACAAAAAGGGATTCGTTGTGGAGGAACAAATGAGTTCAAACTGAACTCCGCAATGTTGAACTTATCTTGGGAAAACGATCGATTAACTCTTTAATAATGTTATCAGACAGCGAATATATAAATTTCGCATGAAAAGAGAACATCGTGCTCGATACAGTTATTAATATCCATTTCCTAGAAAGAGCTTCAAGCGAACAATTTACGTATCTGACGCTCAGAGTGTTCTTCTTTGTTCGCCATTGAACTGATATTATGTATCTATTAGTAAAATTTTACAGGCTATACGATTATTGATAAATTCTATAAACAATTTATATCGTACGGCAATGATATTGCAAGGTATACCAGGAATATCAGCGATTTTACTTGTAACTCGTAAAATTGTAAACGCTGTATAACAGAATTCTACAAGCTACAACTCTTGACCCGTAAATTTATGAGAATTCTGTCAAAGAATTAATTGTGATAACGACTGAACTTGTTGAAGAGACCTTATAAAAAATCAGAAAACGTAAGAAATCCCGAGGCTAAAGATATCATGATCTTCTCAATCGTTAATTTTGCATTCTCCGTGAGATGACCAAACGTTCGCTCGCTCACGGGATTCAATTCGATCCGAACCTTTTAAAAACGTAATCTAATTATCTCAATAGAATGAGCCATTGAAAAGAGGAAGGATATAAAAGAGCATTGTGTTGGAACCAAGTTACGATGCCTGCAAATAAAATCTGTGGAATCGAAGATAAACTGCCGCGGACAGCCAATGGAGAATCTATTATTTAATCCAGCCGATGCGCTTCTCCATATTTTACTTTGGGAATTCTGGTATCTGAATGCAAACCGTTAGAGGAAACCAGAGCAATAAAGGGATATTTATTTTTACCACAAAGAGAAGAATATCGAGTTTACGAGATGCATCGTAATATTTGCATTCTCGGTCAAGTACTCGGGTGTCGGAAGAGTCGCGAGATTATTCCGTAGTTGGAAGGAAACGGTACGGTAGCTATTAAAACGACACTCGAGAGCAATTTTTCTTTCGATTCCAAAGAAATTCGTTACGTTTCGCGATAAAAAGCGCCACGAAACCAAGCGAAAAGTAATTTCTCTTCGAAAGTCTCCAGGACATTTTTTGCTCAGCCGACTAGTTTGCCTACGAAATATGTGTTTAAGCTTCGTATTCACTTGAAAATTGCTCGATGCAACTTGCTAAATAGCGGTACATCTCATCAGCGGATACACTGTACCGCAAAAAGAAACTAGAAAGTCAGTCGATATTTCGTCTTCGTACTTTGTAACGACGTTTTACGTATCTTGTTTCTACATGGTTTGAGGATTTTGCTAACGGCCGTGAAATGTTACATCGATTTCACGTAGAATTAGAAAAATCATAATTAAACTACACGTTGCATTAATGATAGCTTATGACGAGCATGCTGTGCCTCGTGCGCAAACATTTTCAGGATCGTTCAACTTATCGTTAGTAGATGATACACAGAGAATTATAAACTAATAGAGCTATATGAAAAGTATAGTTACGACGAATAAATTAGATTATTTCTAAAGCTACAATTAAAAGCCAGAAACACAGGGAACTTCAAATATTTTACGATATCTCGAGAAATGAAAGAATACTTTAATTAAGGAGGGTAGCATAATATTCTAGCACACACAGGTGTAATAATAATAAAACGTAAAATCATTTTGTTGATCATTCTATACCTTTATAATCGAATTACGTCTTGTCAGAAACAAGCTCGAGCGGTAGTCTCGTTACTTTCTCGTTGTACCGTGAGCTTTGAAACAGACATAAAGAGGAAGTGTGCTTAACGTCTGCTTCGAAGATCGTGCACTTCTCTTGAAGTGTAATTTAAAAGAAATGCAGCGAGTGGAGCTTTCTATCTGCTACAAAGGTCGAACGAATGTGATAGAACATCCGTGAAATCGGTCGGAATTGGCTTTTCGGTTTCTTTTGTTTAAAGAATGGCGCTTCCTTTTCGAAAGTAATTTCTTTTCATACGCGAAACCTGTTTCATATTATTTGCCAGCTTTGAAAGAAAAGAAGCTGTAAACCCGAGGAAATGTCGCTGCGAATTACAAATTACGGACGATAACGGACGGAGGTCGAAGAAACATGCGGGAAACAATAAAACTATCTCAACGAATGCGATGCTTGGATGAAGAGATGAATAAGTAAATGAGCCCCCGTAGGCCAAGTTTTAAAGTTCAACCCCCGAAATTAGATTTACCCTCTCGGTGGTTGTTTATTCTTCGGGGCGGATATTTTTTCCAGCGAAGACGAAAGAAAACAAAGAAGCGCGGTTTTATCGTGTCGTTTCCACCGTCTTCTATTCTCAGAAAGGGAAAAATCACTTTAATAGTCGTGATATCTACAGCGACGCGATATAAAATATGAATATTAAAGCCGCTTCTATTGTCGGAGGAACGCTGCTGCAATTGTTTACTTCGATTTCATAAACCAATGGAACACCGTAGCTGTAAATCAAATATTCAAACATCCGTTATTTATTTATCGACCTGCTTATGGCATTTTTTCCTCTCTTAAATAATTTTATATCTTTCTTCTTGGAAACTTCAATAAAATCGGGGCTTGACTTTTTATATTTAGATATTAATTAAAAAGCGTGGGTTCGATGAAAATCACTGACTTTCTGCTGGGAGCAAGTTGTTAAAAGAGATGTTAAACTTATCCATTTTTTCCTTTATTCCAATACGATCTCCTTTAGTTTGTAATTCCCAAAATATTACTGATGAATATTTTTCACGGAGTAATTCTAATAGAGAATAGAAAATTCGATTTCTACATGTACAAAGGTGGAGATACAAAGTGTTCTTACATCTTGAGTATATTGTACATGTACATTGTACAATGAATAATGGATGTCGATAGCAGGCACTGAAACAATGATAAAGAAAACCGGGCAACAGCGTATGCCATTTTCTGCAAGATGTAGTCACAAGTTCATGCATTCTTTGCATGATATTGAAATATTTAAGAAAAGAAGAAATTTTCTCAATGCTTGGAACTACAATATCCCTGTAGGAAGTAATATCAGAAAATTTCCAAGTATCGTTGGTACGAGGTTCGTGTTTGTTCTTAGCTGAATGAAATTCATTTTCCAATGCGATTTCGTGCAGCTGCTATTGAACGCTACGCCGATGGATTCGCGCGTTCCGATTGCAGAAAATAACAAAGTGCGGCTGTCCCAGTCGGTGGGTTTCCAATGATACGCCGCTGGCTGAAGTTACAGAATAGAAATGTAATGGGCTAGAAAATTAGCAGAGGAAACTAAGAAAGGCAAGAAACGCAATAGATATCTTTTCGACATCCTTACTTTTCTCTCAACTATCGATAGTCTGCCTTTTTTACCCAAACGCTTTTTGCTGTTATTTCATTACGAGATTTCGCTCAACTCGATACGTTTGAAGCTGACAAATCTTGCGTCTGGACTCATCGTAAACGACAGTACAGTTATTCTATTTAATTCAATGTTCCTTTACAAACTGGGTCAAATCAATTCTTATTTGTACGTTACAAGCTTCCTCTTGTATATATCTGTTTCCGTGTCTGCCGTCAAATCGATCAATATAATCTAAAAATTGTTTTAAAAATTCATTAAATAGTAGAAAATAAAAATTTACAAACAAGATTTTATTCATAAACGTATTCTGTCATGTGTGACTCTTGTGAGGCGTAGCTCGCCTGAATAAAACCGTGGGCGCCCTATCTATTGTTAAAATAACATCAATCGACAATCTGAAAATTAATCGTGTTTCGTGCCTACTGTACTAACTCATTTTCTCATTTACACGCGAAATTTAGCTCGCTGCAACTTGTAATTAGAGGCACTGTCATAATGTTATGCAATGATAGGTTAGGATAGGTATCATCCTAACCTCGCAATGGATAGTGACAACCTAACCTCGCAATGGATAGTGACAACCTAACCTACTAAATAGGTAGGCATCGTAACCTATGCAAGTTGCAGCGTGTTAAACGTTACGCATGAATGAGAGAATAGATGCTTCAGTACGGTGAACATGATCAATTGTCGATTGATGTCATTTTAGCAATAGGTAGAGCGCACACAGTTTTATTAAGGTGAGCTACGTCCCACAAGAGTCACGCATAACAATTGCGATTATTTTCAACTTTTTACTGCGTTTATGAAGAGAACGGTATTTTTAAAATTTTTTCAATTTATATTTAATTATACTATTGCAGGTTTCGACTGTACGATAATTTCTCAAGCAATAATATCAACAAATTGACAAATTACAAATTAAAGGATATAAATTCGTATTCTACGATTGTATAATTCTCGTAGTCGGATAATTTAGAGTTTGAAGATCACGGGAATCTGAAGACGTATTAATGTGAAATTCGTTATTATATGCTGAAATATTAACAAACCTAAAGATCATCGGATAGATTTTCATTGTTCGCGTTTACTCGATTTTAATCACGTACGTCTCATTTTAATGAATAAGGATGCACGGTGTTGGCAGCAAATTCTCGTTTATAGCTCTACTGCAGCGTAGCTCGTTGGAACCTTATTAACAAGCGAGCTCGTGATTTTTTTCCAATTAAGCCTTTTAATTACACGCTACCGCAAAAGCGCGATATTTTCTCGTTTCTTTCTTTTTGTTGCAATCTCGTCATGGGCTGTGCATGAAAAACAAAATATTTTTAGAGAACAGTGTCAAAGTGAATATCAAGATGTTTAGCTACGGAAAATAAACAATTGGCTATACAACATGTATCATCTCCAAGTTTAGTAGCGGTAGCTGATATTAATTTTGGCAACTTGACAGTTACGGTAAGGACACGCATTTACTTGTTCGTAGCAGAAAAACCTTCCCGCTTTAAGTCATTTTTCATTGGGTCTAGCAAAAGTTTCGGCGGCTTTACTCATTTTTAATGGTCCTCCTTAAAAGCTCATAATGGAAAGATTCATAATGGAAGCTCATAATGGAAAGCTT
Source organism: Bombus pascuorum (assembly GCF_905332965.1). Classification (NCBI taxonomy): domain Eukaryota; kingdom Metazoa; phylum Arthropoda; class Insecta; order Hymenoptera; family Apidae; genus Bombus; species Bombus pascuorum. The sequence continues at coordinate 3,415,900 of NC_083498.1, forward strand.
TGCCAGCCAAAGCGAGTAACTACAGTATCCTCGAACTAAGCTCATCCTAAATAGCGCCGAAAGTTTCGGAAAGTATGCAAAATGTGCACCACTGACAATATTTTTGTTTCGTATATTAGATTATGTACGAAGTTCATTCGTTTTTCAGTTTTACATCTTGGAAGTGTTATAGATATCTTACTAATGCTAACTGCAATGAATAAACATGTTACATGTTAATGATAATTGTGCCATTTAACGACAGGAAAAATAAACATTATACTTCGTAAAAGAGAATTGTTTGTTACTATACAAGTGCAATGTATGTTTCAGATTACTGGATTGTTTGTTATACTTTTACCGTCGGAGTATATCGATCGTTTCAGTATTTGGAAAAATTGTTTCTCCAAATATCGACTGGTTTAAAGAATATCAAAGTCTACCATACTTTTTAAAAAGCTTGAAGTGCCGGGGTAAATAAGCAATTTAACCCTTAGAGGCTATTATAGGTGAAATTTCACCTCGTGCAAATTTTGCTTCGATATCATCAGCAAACAACTTTTCTACCTTCTACGTGATAGCGAGTGGTAATACAAAATTTCATTGCATTTGTTTGACTTTATTGCTTTCTGAGATAAGAACAAACGTAGCAAGATGAAATTTCATCCATGATGGTATATTATAATATTACTTCTTTCGATATTAGCTAAGAGATAATCCGTGCGCAAGAATAATAGAACAACGTAATGGACAACACTGATTAAATAGATCGTATATGCATAAAAATAGCACACACACATTTTAAAAAATACCAATGAATTTATTACACGACCTAATATTATAGTCCCAGGATAATGGTTAGTGGAAACGTTAAAAAAAGCTAATCCAAAATAATTTGCGTCGAGCAAGGCTGCGAATATATCAGAGCGATGAGTAGCGATGGGATCCGAAAATGTTCGAATTAGGAGTCAAGACTTTTAAGACTTTTAAGCTTCGAATGCTGTTCGAAGTAATTCGAATCTACATATACGATACTAATTTGAACTGTTTCAGATCGCATCACTCGCTACTTACCGCTTCGCTATAATGTCGTACCAAGGTATTTACGAGTGTTGACGTCACCAAACGAGATTTGATCGAGCGAATCGTTTTAATTTTAATAGCAATAACGGAACATTGACTTCCGTTCGATCGTGAATGTTCGAGGACTAATTTGGAGCAAGTTTGTTTAATGATTGGAAGTAGCGACAGGATGCTCTCAGCATTTCCTGATTTAGATAATATCTTAACTATCTTAGGGAAAGGGCAACTTTATAAGGGTTGTTTTAATCGCAAAAGATAAGATCCTGTGGCATTATTTTCGGTGACTCGATCTCACGAGTTTTCATCCTGAATTTTGTTTCGTCTTCGTTACAGTAACGTTAACTTCACAGCGTCTTATTTGTATTGCGATGCGTTGCAATATATGCTGCGTTTCATAAATATAAAATCGCTGAAACTTTTCCATTTTTATATTTTGTTGGTGGAAAATTATTCTTGTTCCGTGATTAAAATTAGCGTAACAGAATATTTCATTAAAAATTCAATGCAGAATGCAATGAAACGAAATTATAATAATAGCCTTAACTTTTCAATTTTATGAACTTTCTACTCTGATTTTCTCGTGTTGTATCCTGCACCTGTATAAGAAGAAAAGTTTTAGTGTGGTTTTACAGTTACGAACTGCTGCGGTTTAACGAGTGCTATACTTTGAATATCCTATACATTTTTGCATATTATGTACATTATATGTATCTTTAGACTTTCAAATTTCATATATTCTACATGCGTAAATTTCCACGCTCTACTGATGACTATCATTGTTCAAGACGGAAAGATTTAGACATATTTGTAGAAATTTCTTGAAATCTCTGCCATTTCCCAAATTCCCTTTTGATCATTGCTCTGTTAGCAACATGTTATATTAATTCGTGTACGGCTTGCATTCGATTACGCAATTAGTAAATATCAAGGAGAGAGAAGCCATTGATGAGTATGCATTAGGATAAATTATGCTAACGCACAAATATCCTAATATTTCGTGAAGCCACGCGTGCAATTTATATTCCTATCTAATTACCATTCGATATGCGAGGTCACAGATTTTCGTGATATTCTCACTACGCGTGTCATAGTCAACACGAAATGTGATTCTTTTCGAAACGCGTTGGGACAATTTTTCCGCTTAACATATTCGTTGTTATTGAAATTAAACTATCTACTTCTATTGCATTAAAAAAAAAAAAAAAAAAAAAAATCGGAAATCAGAAGCGTAGGTCGAGTAATAATTACTGAGCTGTTACTTTCATGTGAAATCTGTCTGACTAAATTTGTATTCTATATAGATACATATGAAAGGGAAAAATGACTGACTCACTCGTCAACTCAAATTCTCAGCTCAAATCGCTATACCTAGAAACGTGAAATTTGGACAGTATATTTCTTTCATGACGTAGATAAGAGACAAGAAAAGATTTTTCGAAATATCTACTCTAGAGGGGTAAAAAGGGGATATATTTCTTCTTAAAAGAACACCTATATCCCACGAGTTGATAAAGTTGGAAATATGAAACTCGCCATACGAACTCTTTATTAAAGATAAACAAACGCGTGTTCGAGTGTCTTTTGAAATGCAGCTTCTAAAGGGTGTTCAAATAGAATATAGTAAACATAAATTGTTAAAGGGGCAAATACCGTGCGAGCGAAGCCGCGGGCTAGCAGATACTGGCGTAATAATATATTTATCCCATTCTTCTATAAATATGCGGGCTGAGTCGGTAAAAACTACCACTTGAAATAACTCATTGTTTGTTGACTTTATTATTTAATTATTAAAACTCATTTCATTTAAAAATACTGGTCGGACAAGTATATTTTGATTTTTTAATCGCTCATATTTTCACACATGTAAGATATTAAAAAATCAACGTGTACTTATCCGATCAGGCTTCTTAAATACAATCAATTTTACTACAAACGTTATTTGATAAAATCAGCGGTTAACAATTGATTTCAGCTAGTAGTTTTTACCGACTTACCCTGTATATCCTTGGTAAAAAAATTCAGATGTACGTATCTTTAAACAACGCTTACAACATCCTCCGAAATGATAAAATAACGAAACAGACAAACTTATTATTCAACCCAATACGTAATAAAGGTAAACCAATTTCAATTCAGTCGATTCCAGTCTTTGTAAATGTAGATATAATTCATATGGAATAACAGAACCCGAGTGACGAGTTAATTCGTCTTTCTCAGAGAAAAGAAATTGCTTTTGTATTATACAACGTTGAATAAATCGATGGGATGGGAGAGCAGGTCGAACCTATCCAATTTCCAATCAACGAAGATACCGTTTAGAACAGCAACAAGGAAGTAGTCTGTTATAGTGTTCACTGCTTTACAAAAGAACACGGCTATAGCGCATCTTCTCGTTTAGTGTGGTCGGTTCGTAAGTGGCATCTTCGGTGGAGCAAAGGTAATCGAAAATACCGGGAGTGGTTCTTTTATCCGGAGGAAGAGAATGTTCGCCATGAGATTTCTTTTAATTCACCTTAGCTGTAACGGTATCAAAGCAACTCGCCAGGACCGAATGAAAGGTAGGTACTCGTATCTTTGAACAAGGGAAACATTGACCACTTATTAAGGATTCCATTTGGCCCGTGTAACCTGCGCTTATGCGCCATTAGATAGGTGAAAAAAAAACGGCGAAACCAAGCTAGAAATTTCAGTTTCATTTCGCGAGAACACGCTAGCCTTCATTTATCCGCACGATCATTCACTGCGAAAGATGTCAAGAGTCCTAACGAATTAGGTAACTCGACTGAGTTCTATTCTTTCGGAATTTTGACAGTGCAGGAACATCGTAACATTAATTTCTATGTAAAACCGGAAGGTCAGAATTACGATTAATCGCAATTGTTATCTTTGTATTAATGATAGTTCTGGAAGATATTTCTAGAAGATGTTCTATCTCGTGTACAGACACCTCGTGTAGTCTGAATATTGCGAAAATGAAGAGAATGTTGAAGGTGTTTAAAGCGGATGGCCAAGAATGATCTCAAACTTCGTAATGTTTAATGTCGTTTAAACGTAAATCCGTAATTTTTAAGGACCACGTCTGAAATAATGAAACCTGTTTACACCACGGAAGTTTCCCACAATTAGGATATAAAAGTAGGGCACTTAATAAAAAATGAGGAAATAGAGAAAGAGCAGATGACTTTTTATTTTCGCCTAATACATTTGTAAAGAAATTTTATAGTAAATATTGAAATAGCTACTCTTGTGAAACACTGTACGTCGGGAATAAAATACGAACAAACGTTTCTTTAAACGTGATAGCCAGTAATGGATGCTTCTCAGACTTTCTCGTACCACATATAATACTTCTTTCAAGAATGCCAAATAGTCTTGAAAATCGTAATAATTTTTGAACCTTCTACAATGGCTACACAAAATATTGATAGGATTTTTTATCAGATTCTCCATTTCATTTTCATAGTAACAATTTTTATATTCATATCACGGTATTACTAAATGATATGAAATTTAATACATTTGAACCTAGTTAATTAATTAATTGCTACAATAAATACGAGTGTGTGTGAATATTTTTTGTATCCATTTCATATGGAAGAAACACTGGTGAATTTTAATATCTATTTGCGAAATCACTATTGAAAGATCTTGAGTATCTATCGATGATAGTATCCCATAATGTGAATGCTAATCCGTGACTTCGATGACCCCTGCTACCTTCGACCGATATCGAACCCTATTGACACGACCTCAATTAGTACTTATGATCTTCGAGTGATTTCAAGTTTCATTGGAGCATCATAAACTATTCATGATGACAGAGATAATACGATTATAATAAGTGAAGAAACTCGATCCATTCATCGCCTGATTATTGATACACCGAGGGAAGCATTAAATTATAAATAATATTTGTTCGAATGCAGGTGGAAATGACGATCAAATAACTTGTTGACTACAGTTTATCAAATGAAATTCATGGAAAATATCCGTAATATCGTTGACCGAGCAATTAAGCGAAGTAAATTCTTTAGAAAATTAATTAGAAAATGATTAGTAACAATTACTTAATTGCCTAGATTGCGATTGTTTATGCTATTCCAATTTCATAATTTTGCTACCAATAAGTATCATTTATAATTCCATCATTAATTTCATAATTAAACAAAATCAAACCTAAACAAAGATTTGTTAGATTTATCAAATGCTATAATCAATTCACTGTATGTATTTTATATATTTCTGCATATTATCGATTGAAATATAAAGACGAGATATTTGTTGCAACGTTCGATGCATGAATTCTTCATACACCTCAAAATTCTAGCATTCATCCATCTTCACACAAGTTTCAAACTAGATAGTAATTTTTAAATAGCTTTTTAACAATTCCTCAAGGTAACTTGACTTTCTGCAAGCGTCTTAATGTTGTATAAATACGTATTTGCACAACAATATGCATTTGAATTAAGCGTGCATCGTGTTGGTTAAGGTGGATTACGAAGTGGATTCATCTTATTTGCATAGAGTTAATCCCTGCTAGAAGACCTGTGAAATTTCTGTTGTTAAAACACCGCTAAGCTCACACTAGAAATTTAATGTTATTTAATCACCTCAATTTAGCCATATTTTTTCTTATGGTTAAATGATATTTGTGGAAGTCTAATTGTTACACGAGACTTCATGGATAATTAATTATCCGGCATTGAGGATGATGTTCGCAAACAACGAAGAAGCTGCGATTCGTGATACAGGAGCTATATCGAGCTTGTAATATCAGCTTATGAGCAGATATAGCGTTCGATCCGAAACGTTGGTGATTACCCTGCGACCGATAGGCAAATAATTAGCCAAACGGGGACATTTCGATAACAATCTATCTACCTCACTTGCCGTTAGTTTCGCAGCGGTATAGTCTGCTCAGTTGCTATGTTCATCGATCCTCTGTCTCTCTCTCTCTCTCTCTCTCTACAGTAATTCAGTTTCGTGATTTGCTTAAAAAATATATAGTGGCTTACGAAAATATCTGTACAATTGTCTACACCTGATATTCTTTGTAAATATATATCACGAAGATATCTTTTATAAATGTATATCGTGTATGTTATACGAGACACTTTGATCTATCGAAATGTCGTAACACATTATCACGGTTAAATGGCAACATATTGGTGAAATTCAATCAAAGCTGTAAGATATTTCGCGCAAATAGGTATATATGTATTTTATACATATCGCAGAAATATTTAAACAGTCAATCGTCGATTGCATTAATAAGCCTCAATATTTAATGACAATATCCGTAATACTTATTATGCGTATACTTCAAGTGTTTATTTGTGCTGTATATTAAATTTTTACTAAATATACATTCGGAGTGAATGTTTCATGATTTCTACATATATTTCCAGGGTTTGGTTCAAACTTTATATAGCCGCGAAACACGTGTCGTGTTAGACTGTTAATAAAATTTCACAATATCCTGTGCAGCGCATAATGTAAAAATGTGTCGCATCCTTCGCATCGAATAAATAACGTTGAATACAAATTTGCAGAAAATGCCAGGTATTACAGGCCGCACGATATCCGGTTTCAATTCCGCGGTTATGATAGATTCATCGGTGCAATGCGTATTCTCATGAATTGCTTCAGTAAATTGCTTCGTTTAATTTCGCCCAAGTTGATGCCATTTAATTAAACGACAAACAATTGGACAAATGGCAGGGAGGTCGAAAGTCCTTTGTTCCCAATGTTTCATGGTAATGCAAAACTGTATTACTATTCGCTGCTTAAAACAATACCGTGTTCTTAACGCTACGAAAATGGTGTTTGCCATCCGCGCGGTGATTAATTGAACAATTCCAACGAATATGGCCATCAACTTTGATGTACGCGAAATTTTGTGGAATTTTTGTTTTTTGCTGCTGTTGGTTTCAGACAGGTTTCAGGCAATAGCTGCTGAATCCTTGTTATTGGAACTGTTCGGTTATCCAAACAGCTTTGTCTCGGACAAACGAGGTTCTGCCGTCCGAAAGTATTAAACAGAAATGAAATGAGAACGTCAGTAACATTTATCATTAGACCGCGGATTTTTATGTTATTGTCATGTATTAAATTCATATTTTTGAGAATATAATTAAAAAGCTAGAGTATCCGTAGAGAATTGTTTTACGTATCAAGTATTATAGAAAGTACTATGGATGTTTTATCTCCTCATATCTTCTCATCTCCTATTCTGCGTATTCTGTGCGATTTTTTACCTTCAAATTTTCTATAAACGAATAAAAATCGTCAGTCTACCTATTACAATTTTATTACGTAACACTCCTGACCTTTCGCACCTATTTCATACTAAGAGTTTCGAGTTTGTGTCTGAATCGTGAAAATGGACTCTGGAGAAATTCAAGTGTCGATCGGTTTGAACGATTCGGTAACAGAATTTCTGCCTTCCTGGACAATTTTGGTAGACAATCGGTTTAAAAAAAAAAACTAACGCGTTTTTCAGGATCGCGAAAATTGTTCCAACAGGTCGAAACAAATTTCCGTCGTAAAAGGTTTGCGAGAGACAAGAGAAGACAGACAGACAGAGAAAGAGAGAGAAAGGACGAGAAAAATGTCGACGAGAGACAAGCGCAGTTGCAGGCGGCGGATGGGAAAAAGAATGAAAGAGTTCCGGTCTACCCACGACCGTCGTAATTAAATCCCGTTTATCCTGATTGCGATCTGATGAGAAGGAGAAAAAAAAAAAAAGAGAAAAAAGAAAGGGCGACGAATCATGGGGAAATTCGCGTAGCGATTCGTAAACGATTCAATTCGTTCCGCCAGATTCGCCATTATCAGTAAAATTCTAATTCCGTGGATCGACTCGAAAGCTGAATGAATTTGAGCTGAAGAGAACGTCAACCCCGATTTACGATCTGATTGGATTCTGATTTCACGATACCAATAAATATCTCGGTAAACGACTTACCCCGCCGGTTACAGGTAGGAAAATTCATGTGCACACTGGCACACGAGATACCGAGATACAGACCACTTGAAATACAGCTTCGCCATTAAATGAGAGAGAGAGAATAATTTTTCTGTGCATGCGCGATCAACATTTGCTTAACATTTACTTTAACCACGTTACAGTGAAGAGTATAATTGAACTTGTTGAACGACAGGTTTTGTATCGATCATTTTTTATTACCATTAACGTTAATGCACACAACAAGTAGATAGAATAAAAACATTTTACGTAATTTAAAGAATTAAAGCTAATTTTCTTCAGTTGTTCCATGTTGTTTTGTTTGCTGGTAACAAGAAATGCTCGTTGATTCAAGTTTCCTCGAATACGACGATCTTAAGCTTCGTTCACACTAGCGATTAAAGGTACGGCCGAACTACGATAAAAAATCTAGGATTTTGTTTTTCATTTTGATTCGTTCACTGAAAGTAGGCACAATATCGTTTTTCAAGTATACTTTAATGAAAATCGCGTTATAGCTCGCTGTAATTTCGTACGAAGATCAATTAAACGCTCGTCCTCCATGTTCCTCTCCGACTGTGGGACAGAGATCTTGATCGCTAGTAAACCGACGCCAAGGTTGACAGATTTTCACTTGACCTGACCGCACCGCCTACTGTGAATGCTCGCGTTGGATCACATCTAAGCGATTTTGACCTGCGCCTGAGGTGACGAGATCACTTTCGTACAATACGAAACAAAACTGAATCAACGAATGTTACTTGTTGTGCAAACAGAGAAATGTTTACAACTTTGAAGAAAAGCTTAAAAAACCGTCTAGATTAGCATCAATTACGAAAAATGTTGCTGTCACGTCATTTTTTATACGTTAATATTAATGGTAATAAAAAATAATTTACACAAAATCCATCGTTATGGGATCGGTTGTATTATATTTTTCGCTGCATTTTTCAAGGACCATCGCAGCTGCATATATCACGTGGATCGCACACAGTTGTAGTTTATGTGCATTGGTAAATTGCATGCTAATTGCACAGCGCAATTGTAAATTGTTATAAAAGCTGACCTACGGTTTATCGACGTTCGAATCGAACGTAAACATCGTTATTTTTCTTGCTCATTCGAAAGAGTTTCGTGAACAACGAGAGCGTTGTCGATTGACAATCGTCGATGCTGTCGAGAGCTTTCGACGTAGAAAAAAATTGATCAATTGACGAACAGGAATGCGATGTAATACGCGAAGAAATCAAGCACGAAAGGGTTGATTCGATAAAACCTGTGCTCTCTCCGAATAATTATTGTGCAAAAATAAACCGGGACTATGTATATTTTGTCCGCGAATTTTAATAATCTGTGTGTCTAAGAACGAGCGATAAGAACGATCACGACGTAAGTTTTTCCATTGATACGTTCGCCTTTACAGGAAGATATACGTACTTCCTATGTGTCTTTGGAAAATCTTCGCGAAAGAAAATGTTCGTGATATGCTATTGTCTATAGACATTCGGACATTTAAGTGAATTTGTGCGAAGAGTATATAAATTTTATTAAAAAGTTCCAATGGAGAAGTTATTCGGTAGGTAGGGTTCATAAAATAAAAAAGAAGTCTTAGTGCTAGCTTTTTGATATTAGTTTAAATCGATAACTGTAATAGGTTTTAGAGAAAAATTTCGTAGCAATTCAACTATTCGATTAGAGAATACATATTTGTCATCTATGTATTGATCACAGACTTATAGATTTCCTTCTTAGAAAGCTTCTAAATTTAATGGTGAATTAACGAATAGAGTGAGCAGATATTTATTATCCTTTTATAGAGACTATAAATTTTAAGTGTCTATTAACCTTTAGGCTACTTATCATCTTTACGTATTACGTATATATGTTGTATATATCTGCACATTTAAATTTCCTAGAGATATCTAAGCGTCTGTAAGATATTTACGTAACTGTAATGATCATAACCGTGGTCCACGGATATTTAGGTAAATTTATATTTTTACAGGGTTTATTATAATTAACGGGCTAGAACGTAGGTAGAGATTTATTTCACCTACTAGATGATATAACGAGTACTGTACTTTGAATATTTTATATATTTTTGCAGATTACGCGCGTCCTGTGTACGTTCATCTGCAAATTTTACGCCTTCTATGTACTTTTGCATATTGAATTTCATTCTGTGAAAAAGAACCAAATGTCTGGTTACTTTTAAAAACGCCAGCGAGTGTATCGAGTGTGCGTGAATGCAGGAATTTTTCGCTGAATTTTTTTTCAATCGGAGACAAATCAACGTTTTAAAAGGGGAAGGGATATGCGTCGATTTAAAGCAAATTAACGCGTTAACAGAGCTGCATCCGGAACGTTCATTTCGACCGATCAATCGAAACGATATCGACAGCTCAATGGATTTCGATATGTAATTCGCAAGGAGCGTAAATTACTCGGATTCAAAGAGCGTTCCGGCCTCTCACTCCATTGCGAGTTACTTGGATCACGAAGATCATTAAGGGAGCATAAAAGCCGAAGAAAAAGAAGAATGCCGTTCGAGGAAGAGATGCTACGAGTTCGATTCGTATTTCGCTTTAGAATTACGAAGATGTGCCTGGAAAACCAACAGAAAGATCATTGTATGACGGTGAAATACGAAGTTTGGAATTATCAGAAAGCAATGGTACGATGACGAGCATATAAATCGGAATATTTTGTTTCCATAACTCGAATGAGATATGTAACTATTTGTTTTTATATCAATATTGTTATTCGGTGAAATAAAATGTTCGAAAAATAACGATGGATGTTTAAAGAATGGGCATTAAACACATATGTTTCAAACGTGCAAAGATTAATTTCGATTCGATTATCATTGATGTAATGTTTCACGCGAATCCACGGGAGATAAACGTGACAGGTCAGGTTTTTGTAGTTTTTGTGGACTCGTTGTATTCAAAGAAGTAAAAAATCAAAGAATAATCGACGAATTTATGAGATTTTGTAGAAAACTGAGGATGTTTCTAATGTAACTTCTGAAAGTTCAGTAAACTAGGAAAAATATAAATCTAATGAAACCGACTAAAAGGTAATCCTATTTATTTTGAAATTGTTTTACTTTAAACGTACGCATAAAATTTGTTTCATACACTACGATTATAGAAAAGAGCGAAAATGTTATATCACGTTGCTCCATTGTAATTTTCACATGCACCCGCCTAATGTAATCGAAGAGCCGATAACAAAATTGTTCATAAGTGTCTTCCTCTGGCAAAACTTTCTTAATTTCCCTTCGATGAATTTTAGCAAAATATTCTTCATGCTACACAATTATCATAAATGAACCTACGATTATATCGCGGGAAACCTACGTCTGATTAAAATATGAAATTATGAAAGCTTAATAATTTAATCCTATAAATCGAGACATAGATCGATTCCAATTTCATCGTGTTGTGAGTCTGGTTTTTGGCTACTAGTACGCGTTATTATCCAAAAGATGGAAAAGTTCGATTTACACACGATAAGAAATCGCGAGATATACGGCCGAGCAGTAGTTATTTTCCGGGTTGTTAAATACACCGATAAAAAGGTTCGTCGATCAAGCGATGATCGATGGGACACAAAGGGAAACAAAGAGGATCTGTCCAGGGTTCTCGATTGACGAAATTCTCGATAGTATCAATAATGGAGCTGTACGATTCGACCGAGCACAACAGCTTGCACTTGGTATCAGAATATACACCGCAGTGTGTAATAGCGGGCTTTAGTTAGCAGGTTCAATGGCTGTCTCCAACTCGGTGCTTTCGCCACTGATCGAAGATATATCGATCTAGCCCCGAGTACAGAATCTAGCGAATGTAAAGGCCGCCTAAATTAAACGGCGACTGGAAATCGAGCCCTGAAATTCAATTGAAAATTCAATTACCTGACATCACGAAAAAATGATTACGGCTACCGATGTGATTTTCATCGGTACGACAAAGTTAATCGAGTACATTTCCAGCGGTGTTTACATACACAAAATATCAAGAAATTACTGTCCATCTATGAAGAAAGGTAAATTTCGCAACAAGGTAAAACGAGTTTCTTTCTACTTTCGAATAATTGTGAACGCTTTATGTTGTAATTTAAAATTACAGTAAAATGTAATGTTCTGATAAAGCGGTCTGTAATATATTTTCTGCTTTTGGACGAAACGCAGCAAATGTAAATACAAAAGATAGTAACTTTTAAAGCAATGATTCTGAGATATTACTTGTTGTTTAAAATGTTAATGATCGAAACCGATTTTCCACGAATTTTCTGAGTGAAAGGAATACCGTTTACTTTCCATTAAGCTGTCCAGCTTAATTGATCGTGTAATAACTCTGTGCTTGTGCAGTACGAAAATGTTTAAACACCATGCAACATTCAGTGCAAGATATGAATCTTTACCAACGAATTAACAAATTTTTCAACAGTGAACCATAGAATTTATTAAACGAAGACAAGTTAGAAATTCGATCAACATAAAACACAAAAGATCAGAGGACGAAATTTTAGATCATTGATGAAATCAACAATTAACAATTAACAATTTGAATTAACAATTTGAAGCAATTAGAAGCTTTTCAAAATTTCTGAGCGGTATATTTCTCAATGCATTAAATCTGTTTAAGTTAGAAGTTGTTTATCCTAAACGTAAAAGATACGGTGAAATTTTAGACGGTTGATAAAATTAATGGAAATCTGAGATTCATTTACGAGGAATATATTTGAAGCGGTCATAATTGAAACAAGGAAGAAACTTAGTCCGCTATTTATTGTAGAAGATTTATTCATCGTTCGGCTATGGTATAACGAGCGAATTAATGAACTGTTCGTTGATTAACTTGATCTTGATCATTTGATCGATGACCATTTTATTTTCCGTATTTCCGTGTATCTTTTGCACACTCGATACGTTTAAGCCAGAAGAAAATGTTACGTGGTTAATATGCTTGCAACTAGTTCGATCGGAAAGTTTTCGAGGAGCCATCCGACTTAATTAGGATTAACCTCCGTGGTAATTCTATACTTGCAGCCTTATTCGGCTTATGTGTTCGGAAGGGAGTTTGACGGTATTAATATCGGATGTATCGGTTGATAATCCGAAATCGCCTTGACACTCTACATCTAGAACGGATTGTTTACAAACGTTCACCAATAGAATTTAATTTTCTCCTAGAAAATGTAATTTTTTTTAGAGATTGCGATACGCGTACGTTATCGCTTAAAATTGTCATTTCCAGCTTTCACAAGCTGTATCTTAATTACAATTAAACGAACAAAATTGGGGATAAATGAAACTACGATGATTTTATTTTTCATCCTACAGCTGGATATAGCGGAGTATTATGACACGATTTAACTTTCAAAAACAATATACGTTAATCGAAATAGTGTTTGCATTTAATTGTAAATTTAATGGAACTATCGGATCTCTTGACAGTCACTCTGTTTTCAGATTAGAAATCCGAGTAAACTGACTTTCACAAATTCTTTTAGACTAACGGAAGAATGTTAATAGAAACGATGATATTTAGATAGAGGATGTATACAGGCTGTCTAAGAATGTTGGAGTCGAATTTGTCGGACTCGTAATAAGGAAACAAGAAAAACTATTTAGCGTAACAACCGATTCTGTTTCATTTGGAATAAACGAATTCCTTGATTTTCTTTTACGATAACGCGGCTTGTAGGAATAAATTGTCATCGCAAATTTACACGCAGAAAGATTTGTATCACTGCACTTTCGCTTCCAACGTTTGGCTTATCTTTGACGTTGATAACGCGTGGAAAATTCAACTTGGAACAATCGATGCAATGTAACAGGAAACTCGAGTTAAATATTCCGAACGTGATATTTGTTGAATGGAGGACAGGATTTCGTCTTACATAAGATGGGCAAACACGGGAAAGTATGGAGATAAATAGACGTAGAGACGTAGATATGCGCTTTATTAGGCGGAGTTGGAAGGAAGGATAGAATCTTAGTGGAAACTTAATTCGAACCTAACTCAGATTTAACCTAGATACACCCTAAAGAACCAAGTACTTAGGAAATGTTCAATGGGAACGTGACTGAGATAAAGAAAGAGCTGAGGAAAAGGAACAAGAAAGATAGAAAGTTAGATGATCGTATTAATCTATCGCCGTGTTTATCTATACAATTATTATGCAGAAGCTTAACGAGAAAAGGATTGTAATTAAAGAAACTCATCAAGCAGTTTTACCGGAGTACGTCGATCTATCATTGTCGGTAATTGATAGCAAAGTTGTGGCCTTAACGCGCAACAGGCGTACTCAGCAAGCCCTTTGCCCTTCTAACCGGAAGTAGTTTGCGTGCAATCGCTGCCCAGCCAGATAATCCATCAGATTCTACAAGATACAGTGGCTCAGGAAAGTATTTTTAACTCTCGTTAGTATCGTAACGAGACACGACCGCAGCCATTAATTGGTGAAATTTCAAACCGATTTGAGAATGTACATAGAAGTTGCAAGATGTTTATTGGAAGCGACAGGCTTCGTTAAGATCGCCAAAGTACGTGAACAGTCAATTATTTGTTATATCAATTAGCGAGACCATTTCTAGCGCTAATTGTACATCTAAGACTACCATTCGTATACTAATTTTTCATCGAGTGTATACTTGCGATAAATGTCTGGTAATTTCTACGTTAATTCTCGGATTGCTTTCAAGTTTTATTGTTATAATCACAACGAGTTTGTCTCTTTGCGGCAAAATGTATTCATAAGAAAATCCATAACAAAGTTCTGCGAGAACTGTCAGGATACTTTTGCGAGTGAGAAGCAAGAAGAGTTATGGATCGTACTCGAAACTTGTCACAAAATTTCTTCGTTAGAAACAGGCTTTCTAGGCAAATGCATGAAACATTGTCACATTGCGACAGATTGTAAACCATCCATTACGAGCTATCGATTGTACGTATCGTCATGGTCTTCTCTCTGTTGTCCGCCAACCCAAGATGGAGAGGATACACCGAAGACGTAAGGTGAACCGAGCTGGTAAATCCTTAGGAAACCAACCGTGATTGGGATGCCTAGGGTAAGGTAGACCTTTCTAGAGTCAGCATGCTCCATAAAAAATATCGAAGAGCTGCTCTGTAATTACAAAGAGATTGTTTCCTACCCTGGGATAAGGGATCAAGTCACGCCTCTCGGCGTTCGGACCCTCGGGAAAATCGGGCTTTAAGAAAGTGGAGTTTGCTCGGTTAACTTTATAGGCGTTTTCGACTTTCCTCCAAATTGTTTCGATCGGAATTGGATGGGTGAAGGTTGATTGCTGCTCCTGCGTAGACGTTTCGCGGATGTATCAGCCGTCACCTGACATTCGATTTCGCGCACCAACTTTCAATCTCCGACCATCAGAGTCAATTGCAATATCGTGCAGATTAAATCACATATTTCACACGATCGGTAACCGAACGATCTACTCGCAATCGGAGCGGAAAAATGATTATTTGCGTTGCTAACAAAGTCGTTACGTTTCCCTCGACTCTAACGTATCGCGTTAAGACGCTGATTGCCAAGTGTGTTTTAGATATCTCGCCGCGATAGATCGAGATATACACCGTAAGAAATAATTTCTGCAAAATACCATATCGTATCGGAGCACTTTTCGCCGTCAGTATTATCCGAGTCATTCGCACTGTTGAAGATTCGTTAGTACGTGAAATTTATCCTATTCGTTCTACTGGTTCTAAGAAACGTAGAAACATGTGAGCCAACGATGATCACCATGTCAGTTGATTGTTAAGTCAAGTGTTAACTTGGGGCACTTGAAGCGGGAAAATATTTTTTCGACACACCGACAAAAATTGAAGAGTCCGTTCTGAACGATGACACGAGGACCCACGATTCAAGTTCCGATATCGAGTTGGGATTTTCCTTCTGAATTCTATTCCCTGTACGGTGTTCTCGAGGGTCGGATCAAATCGGATCCATCGAAATTGTCCTTTTTAAATCGAGCAACGTTTTTGTCGGCGATACCATTTGCGTTCCGCGTATATCGCCCGAAGGAGCTCGTTCCTCTCATTCGAGGGTACACCTGTACCGTTCGATCTATCGTTCGATCGAACATTTTTGAAATAATATCGAAGCTTCGAACGATGTTACTAAAATAAAAGACAGGGAATTTTTCGTCATCGATAGAAATTTTTCTTCAACTTTTGGCGTGTCTCGGCTGAAGTTGCTGGAACCAACAGCTAAAGATGCCATAATCGGGCCAGGAATAACTCTTCACCCTCTTGGAAACTCAGACGTCGTTACACCCTCGGAAATATTTCCATTCTGACAGACCGCAATCGTACTCCTTATTTTATAGAGTTCGCGGCGCTTCTTTGAATCAAATCGCCGACTAAATCAGATTCATACAAACGAGATTAACCCGAGTCAGCGTTTCCCGATTCGTGGATCTGCCTGGAAAAATTGATATTTTTCCTCTTCGGAAGCGTTGATCAAAAGCTGACATCGACAGTTTCCTTAATTCGTTAAAATCCCGCAGACGAAATTGAATTACGATAACATCTCACTGAATAACGATCGGAGAATCGTCGCAAAAGCCACAACACTCGTAAAAATTCTACAAATTCAAGTCTAAAATCTTCGCAAACGGAAAGGATCGTCACGCAAGACGAGCGTCCATAAACGGTGATTAAAATAATTAAAGAACGTTTTCATGGCGAACACTCAAACAAATTAAACTCTTCTTGATCTTGACCCGATAGAAACATCGCTATTCGAAAGCAGTTGGAAAACATTTCGAAGATCAAAGAGGCCCGCCGTTTGGTGGAATAAAAAACTCGACGAGAACCGGCTGGCTGACACTTTCCTTGAGAGCGGAATGTTCAAGATGCGAAGTTGCACAGGAAATTTTTCGGTCGAAGAGAAACTCGAGTCCTCCGTAAAAAAACAAACGACTCGGAACGATAAACGTTATTATGGAAAGACTGTGTAAAATCACAAAGCGATCCGGTTCGTTCTCCTCGTCCATCTTTTCTTCTATTATGTCGATACGAGTCTCTTGTCACGTTAAAGATTTCGATGGTTGACGCGCGGCATAATTCTGTCGCGTAGCATGCATAAGTTTCAGGCTTCGTCGCAGCCTCGCCGTAACACTTCCCTTTTCATTGCTCCGCCACGAAATTGAGTTGCCGCCGTCGAGAAGACGCGTTCATTTTCCGCGCACAGCCTTTCTTCTTCCTCCGTCGCACATAGTTTGCAGAAGACACTTATAATACTTTTGGCTTGACGGCTGAGTCTTTAATTCATCGTGCAAACCACGAAATAATCGTTGCCTGAGGATATTGAGAAAAAGCGAGGGGGACACGAGCGAATATGATTAGGAGGGAACGAGCGAAAAATCTAATGAACAGTCCGGAGGAATAAATTAGTGCGATTAAGATGATAACGATCGAGGTGCTGGAGAGAACCTGTTGCGATCCTGTTCCAACAAGCTACGTTAGCCGAACGCCACTCCGGCGAATGAAGATATTCAAATCGCTGGCAATCGATCGATCGAGAAGAAGAGAAGAGCATGGGATAGAAAAACCGTAGCTGTACAACACTCGAGGTAGCTTAAGAAACTTGGATATACGTAGAGCCGAGTCTTCGCATGTGAAAATTGAAATTTTCGCCGATGGAGATTTATCACGCCCGATTGCGCGCAAAAGATTAATTCACGTTCGACGGGCTGTCAATTACGCGGGCAAACAAAGCGTCCACCGTAAATGAATCGAGAAATAAAGTTTGTTTGCACGGTACAAAATCACTTTACGCTTTCCTCTGGTAGAAGGCAATAGGGTGCGCGTTGTCACGATATTCCCCGTTGGTTTCATACGCAGTTCACCATAAAAGAGTGCGAGAAAGAGCGAAACGGAGTCGTTAAAAAAGATCAATCGGACGAGTGACCATCATTGGAAAACAATAGCAGCTTCATCAGAGACTGTCCTCAGGCTACAGAAATACAGAGAGAGAAAGAGAAAAAGAGAGAGAGAGTGTGTGTGTGTGTGTGTGTATGTGTATGATGAAGAGCCTTGCCTGCCTTTTCGTCAATTTTTATTTGCTACACGGCACTCGTTACGAGCGGTTGAGAAGCAGATCTGTTGTTCTCAGTGCAGGGAATCGATTCCCATGAAATCCTCGATCGACGTGTAGCGCAGCCACTTGGTTTATCCGGTGATTCCGGCGTTTCACTCGACAATACGCTAATAGTACCGTGCCGATATTGCGTCTAGTATCGTAAACGAGGTTTTTCTGTGTCCCGACGGATACTCGAGGATCGTTCGATTATAATTTCGTCCGACGTCGCGGCCATCTCTCTGCCACACGATGCACGATGTGTACGAAGGATACGAAAGCACAGGTAGAAGAAAGAGAAGAAAGAGAAACGTGAACGAAGAGAGCGATATAGTTAATCATGCTGGTTGATGTATCGTGCTGGTGTTTGGACAAATTGAAAGCAAATCGAGCAACGTGAAGATGTACGCCGTTCAATCGAGCACACTGGTCTCATGCACGAGGGGTGTGAAAGACAATCATTTTGTAATAGTTGTACGCAAAGACGTATATACATATATGTATATATTAGTGATATATAGTCACGAATTTTGGCGGTCCCGTTTTGAAGTGAAGAGCGTGCTGTGATGTTTCTGGGTAAATTCGTAGCTCACCTGGGGTAGAATCATGACGTGCGGCAGCTGGCGCGCCTCGCCGCGCACTGACTCTTCCGCACCCCGAGCACAGCCTCCTCTCGCCCCTTCCTACGTTTTCCTCCCTCCAACTCTCTTACTCTCTCACTCTGTTTCTCCCTTTCGCTTCCTTTCTCACTCAGCATCCACCACCCTCTTTTCTGCCCGATTCTACCCTCCTTTAGTCCTGTTGCCTCGAAAAACCAGGCGAATCGGGCAACCGCGTTCGACAACGACCTGCTGCTTTTCGTCGACGATTCTTCTTCGCATTTTAGATTATTCTCTTAGCTTATTTATTCCGAGCAGCCGCCGCTCGTTACTTTTCATCTTGCCCCGCCAAACGCTAATGAGGATTTTGCATTTTCTTGTTGCCACACGAGGGGATACCCGCTTTGCGACGACTGCACTTATTTTTTCGCTCTAGTTAAAAATAATAATAAAAAAGAAAAAAAAAAGGAATACAACGTATAAAGTGGTTCAATTATGAATCTACCCTATGGAGTTTACTGCCCATTTCTATTATCGATTCGTCGCTGTCATTCGTCGTTCTCAATGTTCCAGTGAATTTTTCGTATATCGTCATCCGGGACTCGTGATAGCGTGAATATTAGACAGTCGAATGTCTAATTATGGGAAGGAACGGCTACGATTTCTTTTCTTCTTCTTCCACCATGGAATAAATAGATTTGCCCCGATATCCTCGTATACAAGTTATCTTATAATCGGCTCGTGTTTAATCGCTGCGAATTCGATTAAGTTTTCCAATATCAAGTGACTATAGGGATGCCGAGTTGAACTAACCTTACGAAGGCTAACGCGCTCGTGAATTATTCGATCGCTATTATTCACCGAAGATTGCATGTATGATATAGGTATATTCACACACGAGAGCTTCGTTAACTGGCTTCGATTAATTCTTCTGCTCCCTTCTATTCACTGGATATCAAAGTAGGCGCATAAACAGCTTCTCGTGGATCCTCTGTATACAGGTTCCCTAGTGTCGCTTTATTCGACGCGTCCACCACTCAATTGACACTGAGATTATTGAAAGCGTAAATACGATATAATTCCGTTGTCTGATTAATTTATTTCAACTTCCGTTCGTTATAGCTGCACATACCGAAATTGATATCTGCTTTACAAATTGCTTCGTGAGCAATCAAAGCACGAACGAAACATCATAACCGTACATGTTCAGTCTATTCCGCATGAATACGTAATTAACTTCTTCCCTCCTTTGTCAGTCGTGACTGTGATCGCAGTTTCATCTTTTTGATAATCTTTCGAATTTGTGATCTCAGGTGGAAATAACTGAAATTTAGGATAGACGATCTCTATGGTCACCCACGATATACAGTGACTCGCGAAGGTATTTGAATACTTGTAGAAAATTTGTTTGAACGTATCGTACGAAAATTTTTGTCGCATGGAACTTGTCTCGTGTATAAAACATTTTATTATTTATTATTTACTAATTAGTATATATATTTATTAATTGGTATTGCAACGAGGCAGCACTGTCATAAATATACAGAGTGTCCCAGTGATCATATACAATTAGCGAGACGATGATTCTATAAAATACAGTTTCTTCGTACGATGCTTTGTTACTGAAAATATCGGGTATATAAATTTCTTCGAGGAAATTGGCTATAGAAATTTGTGAAAGACGCGTAAACTTGGCTAATTTCTAACTGAATACGAGTAGACCCTCGGCAAGATGTTATTCTGCGTCACAGAGCAAAATAAGATTTAAAAAAAATGAGTTCTTTCAAATAAATTCTTTCGATCGACTCTGTTCTCAAGTAAGTGGAGTTTTTACACGTTTGCTCAATACTTCTACCGATACATTTTCGATGAATGCTCAAAGTCGATTTTGTCGAAAAGGGCTTCGACGCTTTATTCTAGATTTTCGACATTTTCCCGAAAAACACTCAGCAGTACTCTGACTATCCTTGATAATCAATAATGAGATTTTGGTACCTTCATTATCAATCATCTACATGTTCAATACATGTCATTCATAGTAAATCTCTTCTTGTTTAATGAGGTTGATACTTAACAATACGATAAAATTTAACGAGCGATACTGTTGCAACAAATTTAAACTCGCATAAAAGTTCTAATATAATATTTAAAATTATTATATAATATGAATATATAAAATAAAGTAATATCTCACATCCATCGACCTAATATATGACGCTCAGAATATAACACGTTCGACTTTTCTATCGTAAACATTCATCAAATGCTTTTGTGAATTGTACGACCATGTAGAAGCAAAAAATGCTCAATCATAATAAACACCAGTTTGCTTGCGCTGTTTAGAACGTTGTGTTGGATAAACAATACACCACGAACGTTTATTAGTCGTACCCTTGACGATTTTGACTTATCGCACATGTCGGAATGGCAGTTCTGCTTCGACGTTCGAATCGATAAGACGAAAGTGACATGTTGCTTTAATGAATCACTTATATAAGGGAATAAGTACCGCGTGGATAATCTTCGTAACAAGTACGACGTAACCTTATTACAGTGAAGTGCATAGTGCAATGTACAGAGTGATCCTCTTCGGTTGGATTGTTTTTATCGACGTATCGTCTCGACACTACTAGCTCGACATTCACAAGACATGCTGTAGAGGGTGAGTGCACTTGCGCAATCATCATTGCAATGTTACTATCGCTCAAAAGTATCCCGACTTTTGCTTAATTTTTGACAGTATGTATTGTAGTTAGAAAATGAACTGGAAGTAGAATAATTTCATTCTTTGTGAAGATAAAAACGTATAGTAAAATATTGCGACGCGATTAAATTAGTTTTAAGAGAGATAGATGTGCAATGATAAGAAAAATTTGTGGAATTATTTTGTTAAATCTTTGGATCATGAGATAGCTTCAAAGAATTCGGATTAACAGGAAAACTTCAGCCGTTGATACGAGCTGTTGATATTTAAATGATAAATTTGTTGCATCCAGTTGTTAATTCGCCATTAATTTATACAAAATTCACATATATTGTAATTGCAAATCGATCAACTAGAATGAAATGACGCAGCGATTCATGAACGCTTTCAGAAAATTTATACCGTCTTTGTCCTCTATCTTTTTTTTTTTCTCTCCAAAGGTCATAGTTGCCCTTATAAATTCTAGCGCTGAAACGGATTGCGTGCCGTGCGTTCGAACTATTTAAGATTCGAGGGGCGAGACGGTAAAGAAAGCTCGCGATAAACATTTGTGGAAGTAAGCGTGACCGTGTAAATTTTTTTTCCATTCCCTTTTTTGCGTACCATCAGCGATAAACGTATATACGTAGGTCGGTTTGTGTGAATTTCTGAATCACCACTGGCCGCTTGTCACGCCATGAATAAATATGGCCAACGTATCGACACGTATATGCTCTTAGAAAAACGAGATGGACGGTCGATCGACAGATCCGTTCACGAAAGATCAGAAGGGAAGCGAAAATTTTGTCCTCGCGGGGGCGGCATAACTTCGTGGATCTTTCGTTTCATCGATTTCGTCAGGTCGCGTCGTGTCGCGTCGTTTCAAACGATCGGCAGCACGGAATTTTTAGGACCGCGACCTCGCAGGGTTAAGAAGGGGCAAGCGGCGAAATTGAGCGAGAAGATCCGAGGGTGAGCGCGTTTCACTCACGTGTAATATAAAAAACGCTTTAATGAATCTTTTTTTAAGACAGCTTTTTTTTAACCTAAGATTCAAACTATACGACTCGAGCCTCTGCTAATAATAGGCTACGTTCTTCCGCGTGTAATAAGAAACGGTGGAGAAATAACGACGGTTATTTTCGAGTGGGAGCTCGTTATTTCGCGAATCTAAAACCGTGCAACCGATAAATTAAAAATAGTACGAAGAATCGGGAGAAATGCGATCGATTAGCGGATGGATAGAGCCAGTTTAACGAAGCGAGCCAGCTTTTCGTTCAATTAAACAATAAATTGCAGGAGTAAATCGAGATTAAGAGAAGTAGGAGGAAACCGTCGATATCGTTACTAACGAATGTCCCAACGATAACAGGGCTGGCTAGCGGACCTTGTCAAGTCGGATATTTCACGGAAGTTTTCCCGATCTAAAATTAACGCCACTTCAGCCTTTAAAGTATATCCGAACTGGCACGACAGTTTGAAAGAGATTGGGCGGTTCGCCCAAATGAAACGTCGTCATCTTCGTCGTCTATCTTTAGTTGCCATCTCGTTTTTATTCACTTTTAGCATTCGTGACAAAAGCAGGATTCTTTCGGATTTCAATAAAATTCCCTTTCTCGCGTGAAACATTTATTGCGAAATGGGCGTAGGTTAAGTACGGTCGGATTAGGGGAAGCGTTTCCATTGAAATACTCGGATTCCGTAAGTGTGATATGGCTGAAGGAAAAAGTCAAGCGAGCACGAGATTGTATAGCATACGGCAGTGAAAAGAATTAAAAAGGATTCTCCCAACCTAATTCACGTTGAAACACGTTTTTCACCCATCGAATTTTTGTTTATCCATTTTTCCCCATCTCTACGATTCGAATGACATCGAACTATCCGATCGAAGAGAAATGTGTCGTTTTTAAATAAAATCCAGTATCGACAAAACGTAGAAAAAGCTGAGTGCGAAGAGAGAAATGCATTGAACCTGTTGCACGTCTATAAGAATAGCGAGAACTACTGACGTAAAGTCGATGTACATTTTCTCAGACTCGCCCTTTATATCCGCTGAGATAGTACGAAATCCTCTGAAGAATTCGGCTTTGCGTATTGTCACCTGATACATTTACTATTCCAATCGATCTTCCTGCAATTCTGTCGAAATGCAACACGGAAACATTGCGACGTGACAAATAGTACGCTATCTATCAAAGGCATAGAGGCTAAAAGCTGCATTATCTCTGCTTTCTTCTTTATTTCTTATTTGCTCGTAAGAGCAACTCGAGTCGTGAGAAAGAAGTGCCACTGTTACGGTTTATCTCGATGAAATGTTACGTGGAGTTTCTATTTACTGGCAGCCGATCGATCTAAAAGCACATCAAGATCAAGGAGCTTGATAAAATTTCAATCGTACATTTCATCCGCAAGCTGCGACCTACGATTTTTGACTTGGAATCTTTTCACCTTTGTAGAGAGAAATTCTTTTCGCAATAGTATAATTCCATCGTTAACCCCTTGACTGCTGTTAACGTATACGTATAGCCTTTCACTTGTTATTTCCATTTTGCTTTCAAACTGAAAAAAGGAGTGCTTTAACGATATAATAATAGCTGTTTTTCGAAACGTTGAATACTAATTAAGTATTTGAAATCGAATACGAAATCAACAATCTTGTAGAAAGTGTAGTCGATGGAATTGGCCTCTTAGATGCGGAAGTATCATGCAACCTACTTCTGCAAAAATGAAATGACAGATAAAATGTGGGCAATTCAGAAATAAAAAGATTATTACCAATCCGAATGACAAGTCGATGCTTCGGATTAACTGTACGAACTTTAATTTCGCTTTATAGAAATATTATAATAATTTCCGTAATTATAGAAATTCTTCTGTCAGAGGGCGATATCCGATCGAAGAAGTAACGAAGGTTAATGAAATTTGATCGAGTAACCAGAAATTCTACTTTCCAGGCTTTCTTCAGGGAACGAGGTAAGCTTCCCAAGCCACGTTTCTCGATAAGCCATCGGTGGAGCGTGCGTTTTTCGAGCATGCGGACAAAAGATGGCGACCATGTGTGCAGATAATCAGTTTATCCAGGCATACTTGCCCTATTTCGCGTATTATGACTGGTTGTATGCCCGACGGGGAATCCCTTATCTGAGAAACTGTCACCCGTTGAATTTCTCCGCCACTAATTTAACCCCACAGCCTGTGCCGTTTTCCTAGCTTAAGTTATCCAACTTTAATTCTGGCCATGTCCTAAAATTTATTGAAAAGAGAATGGATTTTCTTTTTCCTCTTCTTCTTATTCTTTTTATTTCTTTGACGAATTTGAAGAACAGACGTGGTCGAAGGGAGGACGATATAAAGTCATAGCACGTCGACGATTTATCGACCTGAATTAATAAACTTTGCTCCGGCTATATATAATATTTCTCGAGCAGGTCTTTCCATCGATATGTAAATGTTCATCGTTTTTTGTCGTTTTCAGTTGTTAACACACCTGTTGGTTTCGTCTAAAATAATTAATTTCGATTACTAAAGGAATAATTAATCGACGAGAATTATTTGTTCGTGCAAAGTAACGATCTAGGTTACACAATGGAAATATTGAAAAGTCATTTGCTACACTTACAGACGAAGAATGAATTAAGAATTATATAAGGATTATATCATCACAGTTTTCTATCATTTAATTAAGTTGATCTAAGATTTTCGATACTTTTCAACCGGAAGGCATGAGCGATCGTTACACGTAATAACGAGGTTGATTAATTACCAAGCTTCCATACAGGTTTGTTATTTTGATAATCGTTAACAAGCTCTAGACGTTTCCAATGATATTCAAATCGGTTGAATCAGCCAGCTATGAGAGTACAGCGAACGTTATTCGATGAAACTAACTTTACCACAACTCTGCGATGGTTTTGGCTTTGAGACATTATCTATACGTAGAATATATGCACAAGCGGCTACGCACTGAATAATAATTGGTTTCTGAATAATAATTTGTGATGTTACGTTGTAGTTGAAATGGTAGAATCGACAGTCTTTCTTATCCAAAATTCGTCGGGCAAATTTTCCACCATTAGCTAGAAAACTCAATGAAGTCTGTGAAAATTTAAATGTTAATCGCGTAATCATTTATAGAATGCTTGGAATCAACGTGTCGAAAGCAAATCGTTAATTTTTATACTTGTACGATTAGATTTTCCATCGTGCTTTTAAATGAGAAAATATTTAATTTTATTATCTATTAAATTCTTACTGTAACATAGATTCGCCACAGTTATGTTGGTTTGCTTCTGGACGGGAGTGGACATTGTGTGATGTAGTTTCCATTATTTGAATTTGGTCGAAAATCCAGACTCGATATTAAATTTAATCAGTTAGACAGGATAGGCTGTAAAGAAGATAAACGTGATTTCATACATCGGTCGTAACAGCTGTGAACATTTGGTCGGATAGATTTCAAAATGCCACTGTTGGAACGAGTAAAGCGAGAGAGACTGGAAGATTGAAATCGGTCGAAAAAATTTAAAGCAGGACATATGGAATATGAAGCAACGGCGTGTAAACATTACTATAACTTCTCCATCCTGTTCCCAATGAAATCACTTTTCGCGTGTCACTGACAAAATTGAATTTTCTTTATTTTATACCACCTCTCAAGAAATCCGATGAGAAAGTACAATTAAAAGATTTAAATTTTGACGCGTTCATCGATTAAAGGCAAACAAGTAATTTATTGTAATGTTATAAATACTTCGGTTCGATTAAATCTCATAAAGAACGTGTAGAAGCTGGAAAATAGATCTTAGAAGAAGAGAGCTTAGAAGAAAGAATGCCAATAATATATTAACACTTTGACTGCCACGCAGAAATCATATGTTTCGCTCAGGATGCCACGGGAGTATTTTTATTATTCAAAGCATATAATGGCAAAATAATAATAAATTGATGATGTGTAGTATCGTGGACGAGAAGCTTAAGAGATATCGGGCGAACCATAAACAATGTCGCGAGAAAGCTAAAGTGTCGACATGCCCAACAATGTATCGTCGATCCTTCGATCGAATAGTTACGCGGAAAAGGCCTGCGTGACCCTAGCCACGAGCGGTTGCGGAACAGGTGCGTGGTGGGGCTAAGACAAAAGACAAAGGAATGCTAAGGGAGAAGGACGGATTAACAGTCAGTGTTAGTTGAGAAGTCAGAGAGTGTGAATCGAGAAGTCAAGGAGTGCGGATTGCGTTGTCGAGAGAGTGTGGTCCGCGTGAGAGAGAGCGTTGGAACCGTGGTGACGAGAGTTGAAAATTAACTATTTAGTTATCTTAATTATAGTACGTTATTGTACTTAGTTCACGTTAAACAAACACCGTTTCCTGTTTAACCAACACTTGTTTAATCCATTTTAAATAAACTAATTGTAGTAAGATCCTACAGATGTAAGATAACATTCGTCCCCAATGGACCGTTTATCTTATTGGTGGTCACTGGTGACCACCGTGGCACCTTGGTAACAGTTGATAGCGACATATTATAACAAGGCTTTGTTTATTTCAGCAAAGCATTCGCATTCGTTATTCCTTCGTAAGCAAAACGTGCAGAATATTTTGTAGAAACGTGTAGAAGATGTTAGTAAACAGTATTTGCTCATTCTATATATAATAGTAAGGTATGTTCACATTTCTAACTTCAATTATATGATTATAAAGCAGCATTTACGATTATTTTCTAAGGTGTGTTTATAATAATATTCGTAGATTACCCCTCAAAGATATGGGTGCAAACACAGTGCACCGTTAGATACAAGATTCGTTCTCATTTTTTTTTTTTTTATTAATGTTCTGATAAAAATGTTTAATTGTTCAACGGGGCACTTTTTATTTCAAAGTATCTTGTGTTTATCGGTTATATTCAAAATGCCCTAACTGTCAATTTTCATTCAATTTTTACAATTGTAAGAAGATCAAGTGTTCCGGTCACCAATGACCACCGTGGCGTCACAGAAGAAGAAACTGTGACCGATCATGTTAGACCAATGTGGCAGTCAAAGTGTTAAACGAAGTCCTTGCACCTTTCTTTTGTAACCTTTACGCAACAGACTTTCACCATGTTGATCGTTGGAGAAAAATTGCAAAGGAAGTGTTGTGTCGATGCAACGTTGTCCCTCAAGGTATTCGTAACGCGACGATATTCTTCAGAAGTAAAACACGCCGAATTTCCTTTTATTGAATAGAAGGTCATTCATTATGTTCCTATTTTTATCGTGTATAACGACATATTTATAATTCCATCAGCTTTTGCGAAAGGTCAAGATCATTACTTATGTCGCTGTAAATCTCATATTAGTCTTGCAACGCTGACTCAATTTCGGTTGTTTTGCGACGATACAAATGAAAGATTATGTTACTTTCCCAATTAGTGGCATATCTTGTATTAAGTTAGCCTTGTAACGTAGTTGAAACGACTCGCGAAGATTTCTTCGTAAATTTTGGAAAACCTCTTCTCTGAAAGTTACACTTTTGAGCTGCTTCACTGTTAATGCCAAGCAGCGATATTTCACGTTACATTCTACTCGAAAACGACGAGACGAAAGATTCTTCTAGCCATTCTACGCAACATATTAGTTTTTTAACACCTTCGTAAAAACGGTTTTTGTATTTAATCAAAAGGTGGTCTTTGCGAAACAGCTTACTTTGGGGATTACTTGTTAAAACTTTAAACTTTTTAGACGAATATTTCCATTCCACTAAGACTGGTTTATTTAAAAAATAAATCACAACCAAATAACGTACCATCAAAGTTCCAAGGAAACTGGAAGAAAGTCGATTTACGCTAAAAATACTGCGATGAATTAATTTGTGCAGAATATTAGGCGAATTGGAAACGCCGATTTGAATTTCAATGCACTTTCTGAATCGTCCTGCAAGCGTGTAACGCAGAAATTGAGGAAAGGAAAGCGGAGCTGGTGGCTTGTGAACCGAGTAAACATCTGGGGTCTGATTGCATATGCAGCTCATCTACTTGCAGTAGTATCACCACGTGACGACTAATAGTCAGCCGACCGTAACTCATTGACAAAGTAGAGTCGTTCGACTAAATTGCTTCGACGGTTTCAATTGACAAATGGTGTTCGTTGTATGAAATTCGCTGATAGATTCCATGGAGTTGCCACGAAAAAAGTTTCGGTCGCCTCAAATTAGAATTTAAGCGCTTGCATGTAAAGAAATTTGAAGCGAATTGTTGGAAGGCGAGTGCGCGAACGCAATAACGTTCTATTACGATGGGAAAGTAGCTGTTACGAGAAAGAAGACGTAGCACTTTCTTTTCTCTCGTTACTTTCGACCGAAAAATCGAAAAATAAAAATTTCTGAAACACCGAATATACAGGGCGTTTAAAGTTGGGTTCAAACTTCAGTAGTACGTTGCTTAAGCGTAAGATTTAATAGTTTGCGTTTTGAATTCGGAAAGAAAGAGATCGCTTTTTTGGTTTATTTATCCGTTACGAACAATCATTTCACATTTGGCGTTTTTACGCGAATTGCACGTTAAAGAAGAAACACTGTTACAAAAAATTACAGACGAACATCATATTTTGCATACGTTAATAACTGCAAATGTGAAAAAGTTGTTTATAGTCTGTTACAAGACAAACTGTAACATACCAGAACCATTGCAAAAATATTGTTAATATTTATGACTAAATATCTTCCCATAGAAAATATTAAATTTATATTAAACATATCACCGACATATTTTGCTTAAATGTCATATGCGTGTTTTGCATATTTATCATATTTGTACTCAGGTTTTTTTAGGCTTTTTGCTTGGCCCGTTGAATGCTATATGCTGTTGAAATTCCAACTTTTTGAAATATCGCGTATGCAGGAATATAAACATTTCGACAGGAAAATCTTAAAACGATAGCGATAAGAGAAACGTTTTCTATCAGCGAACGTAATATCTTCGTTTCGCGTTGTATCGGAAATATTCAAAGAGAATGGAATTCAGACGTGAAAACATTCGTTTCAAAAATTTCTTCTATTCTTCTTCTTTCGTTCTTCATCGATTGGCCGTAACGCGATTTACGGTACACAACGGATCCTTTCCAACAGTGAAATGCTTTTGATTTGTGCTTTTAAAGCCTTCAATCCTTTTTTCCATACAAAGAACGACGTCGGGATATCGGATAAAAGCAATGGTATATTTTACGACGATCCTTGCCCTTTTCAAAGCAATCGGTAAATATTTGTAGCTTTATTTTATCGACGCCGGCGTTTACAGTATTCCGTCCTCGATTTCGTTTTTCTTGTCCAGCGTGCGGTGAATTTAACATCGAGTTACGAGTAGTGAATTGATATAAACGATTGCCATGTATTTTCAACGATCAATTTACGTTCATGTTTATGTCTTTTACTTTTGATGGCTTTTCCCTGCTTCAGCAATAAACCATAAAAATAAGTAGGGTAAAGTGGAATATCAAGACTGGACTACCGTTTATGCAATGTAATGTTATATTTTTATGAATAGGTATACGCGTAAAAAGAAACTAACTGAAGAACCTAAATGCAGGATTTTTTCATGTACCAAATATAATCATCGGACTGCGGACTTTTTTGCATTTATAATAAAATTGAAGGCGCAGAAGTCCACAGATTGCATATGAAAAGTCCACGGGGAATGTCAGTTTTAACGAAGTTTGAGTTTAACATTTTTTTCGTCTGCTTTTCTGCGCGCTCTTTATCACATCGCGTTAAGTAGAATGAAAATTTTTCCAGTTTTACGGTAGTTGTAAGAGATTGAAGTGTATTATGGGGAAAAATGGAGATGTTAAAAAAAAAAGAGTGCGAGAAAAAGGAATGTTTCGGGTCTCGCGGAAGTTGGACACGAAACAGAAGAAAATAAATAGAAAAATGGGGAATAAAATGTTTTATTTTGATATGTGAGACAGTATGTGGCTGTGGCATTATATGTCGAAAGATAAATTTTCGTTTTGTGAGAAATGTCAAATTTTGACCAAAGTTCCTCTCATTTTTCCATAGACTCTTCGTGCAGCATGCAAAAATATATAAAATATTATACGTTAAACGTTAGAGTTGGATACTTTTTGCAATTCTTAATAGACGAAACAAATTTCTATATATGTTTCCTTTTCTCACTGGCATTTTTAATAAAAATATGACACTGCATGAAAATCGACAGTGCAATTATCGCAAGCACTTTGAATATTTCATACAGTTTTGCATACTATGTGTATTCTGTATATTTTTGCGTGAAAAATGCATAAAGTATATGAAATTTGATCCGATCTCGTAAAACATGCATTGACGATGCGACTCGATTAGTTTTCTCTTGCTATTTATCAACATACTTGTGACCTATATTTATCGATGTTAACCAGTATAGTGGTGTAAAATTGCCAGAGATTACATTTTCCAAACAATATATTAAAAAATAGACAAAAGAAAAGGCGAACGCACTGTTGAAAATGAAAAATATTGTGAATGGAATTAATTTAATAATTAATTTCGCGAATCCTCTATGCGAATTGCAATAACATAAAGTTTCTTTTATATTTCCATTCTCTGGATACATAAACATGCGTGTGTATTACTTCCGTATACATTTCTCTTTCTTTTTATTCGAATTTTATTTACAGCTATCCATAAAAAAGCTATTTCGCGAAATAATGAAATCGGACAAAGCCGAATTTAGGGCGAACGCTGTGGTAAAAAGTTCAAATTGCGGATTTTCTCGCATTTTATATCGGTTTTACGAAGAACCCGCAGGCAGTAATCAAGAGTTCGTAAACGCAGCGATATTATTCATCTTTTATATTAAAATCGAGAAATTGATTGAGTTCGGTAATTAAAAGATCCAATCGATTTTTACAATATTACTAAAACGATAAAGAAAAACGTTAACGAAGCTGTAAAAAAATGTAATATTCGTCGAACTCCCGACGAGTGCTGCGTTGTAGAACGCATCGATGATTATGAAGAATTCTGTGTTTTGACTGTTTTCATATCGTCCACATCTTAGTCGCCCCATTACTCGTCGAAGAGGTATGCTTTGTCATCGATTTATCTTGCACAGAGGTAAACTCTGTTATATTCACCGCGCCGATGAAAAGCTATCGAACCACGCGATACCGTTTCTACTACAACAATATTTTGAAATCGATATCGAATTGAATGGGATCGATCTTTCTTGTCCATCGTCTATATTGAACAGCCATAGGAATCGAATTCTAAATTTTGAATCAGTTGATAACATACAATGGTAGAAGTGTGATCGATTGTGATACAAAGATATCTAAGATTCGTGCGCAGTATGCAGATTCCTCGATCTAAAATCATTTTTCTCGTTATTTATTTATTTATTATTTTTTTAGTTCTTTATTTATTTAATTATTTATATCGTTATTTATTTGGTTCTTTTCTTTTTAGGTTTTAAACTTACAGGATGATTAGACGACGTATTCGTGATTCTGCGGGTTTTTCTTTTTTCGATTGCGTCAATCAGCAGTCGGAACTAATACTAGAAAAATCAGTCTCTGATTGTACTTTTAATTACAATTATATAATATTTACATGTATAGGTAATTATTATTGAAATGGTACGATGAAAATAAAATAGCATGGTATTTGCTATAATATTTAGCCGCCTTCATAAAAGAGAAATAATTTGCATAAACATTCGCTGACTATGATTCCGGTATCACTGTGTTATTTGATGAAAAATAGTGGACGCATTGGCTTCTAATTGTTTGATTTCGTTCGAAACTTAATCATAATCGGATTGCAGATTTTGATACCTTTATGGGGAATTTGAAAGTGCAATGTTGCACACGATGCATCGGATAAGAAAAAGATATATATAAAATGTCTAAAAATAATGCTTTCTGCAATACTTAACACTTTGAGGGCGATATGACGACACTCTGACAAGCTTAAAATTATTTTGAACGAATGTACAGCCTGAATTCCCGCGTATTTTTGAAACGACTGAAAAAATGGAAAAGATCGCTCGGGAAGTTCGTTCCGATTTACATTTCGATTCGATCATTTATTGAATTATGTAGATACCATTTTGTTCCACAGCCTTTCTCCGTCTTTCACGCAGTTTACACATTCCGTCCTTTCAGAATCTCACAAACTTTTCAATATGAATTTTTATATCGACCAAATTCTTTAAAGATCCGAATGAACTTTTAGAACAGCATGTAACATTTTATCAAAAATCAATCAGCATATTTATAGATACTTCCAGTAACGTTCTTCAGCGCGATTTGCTTGCAATTTTATTATTTTGTTAAATTCGTTAAAAATCGAAACGAACCTTCCGAACGGCCAATATTACGTCTAATATATCGATCACGATTTCGTATTATTCAAGCGTGCAATGTAAAAACACGTTCGTAACATCTTGTTTATAGCATATGTAGCATTATAGTGGTGTATATTTTTATAGGATACCACATGAAATATGTGACACGAAGCAAAGTTAAGATTAACAGACGAAACAATTTCCTACCGAGATTCTACTTGTTCAATTTCTATTGCCGATAGCACAAATTGTCGTAGAAATGCTCGATCTAGACGCAACTAATCATCGACGTGGCTCGACGTTTCGCGACTGAAACTTTCATTTAATTGGTTTCGCTTGAGGAAGTAGATCGCGATAACGTTTAGTCGCGGCGATGGCCGCGCTCATGCTCACGCTGGCGCACGCGTTGGTCCGTTTTATCGGTGGCATGTATCGCTAGTAATCCTGGTGCATCGTGTTGCAACCGGCCGATGAACGCAATTAGCAAGGACGCAGGGCAAAGCAAGTATGCAGCTAGCTTTACCACGAGTGGATACGTACAATACGTCGGAGCTCGTTGCTGCGCGATGTAACTGTTTAGTCTGTGTAGCCGGACCATAATCCCTAGCAGCGATCCACTAATCAACGTTAAATTAAAACGCTACTTGTCAAACATGCCAACGTCTATTTGATAATCCCTGGACGGTGCACGGAACGTGATTCCGAGCCTCGTTAATTCGCCGATCGGAATCCAACAACTTGTCCTTGCTTCCATTCTCGCTCGAGAAAATTCCCTAGCTGCTTGTCGAACCATAAGCAACGATGGACAGTGAACGATACGCGAACGATGTAACAAAATGTTGGACGAGGCACAGAGACGAAATATAGCGACAGAAGTTTTTGAACGCTTGTCATTTTTACGAATGTGTTTTGTGTGTTATATGAAGTTTTTGTAGAAACTACGAGATATGACAATTTATAGTACGTACTATAATATATTTGTAAAGAAATACCTGCGTGGTACGTGAGAATAAAATGATATACTATGATATATCCATAAATAGAAAGAAATAAATGTATTAATAAGAAATTACATTGGAGGAATAAATATTCAACTAACATAAAATGGTGTGAAACGTAAGGATAATTATTAGAAAAATTAGAATGGTACTAAACTGAAGAGTTTGAAATTTAGTATGCCAATATTATCGAGTATTTCAATCTTTTATGAGAGACTTGTAGCTAATGAAAAGAAAATAGCCGAGACGAAGGAGAACGAAGCGTAGTATTACGCGAGCTTAAGGCAAACAGTACGAAATATATTAACATTGACGGGCGGTTATTGGTGGAATTTGCAAGCAATTGGAAAATATACAGGCTGTTCGCGTTATCAGGTGCCAGTGTTGTATCCTCGTAAACAATAAATATGAGGAAAACATGAAAGAGAAAAAGGACGAATGGCTCAAAGCCACGTATTTACGATAATATTTTTTCGCAAGTGCAAAAATACGTGCGCACTTTGCAGTTCTGCTTTTGTGCATACATCGAATCCTCTCTTCGTTCTACGCATAAAAGTATTAGAGCAACGTATTCGAAATCTGATTAGTTCAGAGGATATTTTAACTTTATCTTATCGTAACAACTTATCGTTGCTTCCGTGTTTCCACCCGGGGAAGTCCCCTAGGTGTCTATCGAATCATAAGCAGCGGTAGATAGCAAACGATAGACTATAGAAAATGTTCGATAAAATACGACAATGAAGTATTTGAACACCGAACGCTGTTGTACGACATTTTTCTAAAGTTCATTTCTACGAAATTTTATGATTACGTTGGTGGAATTCCGAAGCACTTCGAAAATGCACACGACGTTCACGCTGTTAGTTCTCAGCGTTTCTCTCGTGAACGATAGGTTCGAGGGAAAAGTGAAAGAGAAAAAAATACGAATGCTTCGAACTGTGCTGTATATTCGCGATAATACTCTTTTCCTATGTGCAGAAATGCATGTGCATTTTGCACTAGAACATATCGTATTGCAGAGTTTGTAGAATTTATCATATACAAAACAGAGCAAAAATATAAATACAGGGGTAGTGCGTTATGTCTCTCCTTGTTTTTCATATGATATTCTGCAAAGTTAGGATTCGAATATCCTGTAAACTAATTAGTTTTCGACCATGTTATTCTGGTACTTTTTTCCGCAGAAAAGATTCGATATATACAAAAAAAGAAAAAATGGAAGGTTTCCATTAAAAAGAAGATTGCGCAACTGCAAAATGCACCTGCATCTTTGTACTCGCGAAGAAGATATTACGGTGAACATGTAGTCCACTTTTGAAGCATTCGCCAATTTTCCTCTTTCATTTTTCCCTCGTAATTTATCGTTTACGAGAACAACGCTGCAGACTAATAGCGTGAACGCTGTGTATGTAGAAGTAGTAAATTACATAGTGGAAACATAGATTTATCGCTAGATGAAAGTTACATATATTTGTAGCATGAATGCGTAACGTTGAGTTTATTCTAAATATTGCCGCTTGTTGATATAACGAATAATCGACTATTCAAATACTTTGATGATCTGTGCCAGATACTCACTTCTAATAAATATCATTGTGAAATGAAAATTGAACGTAATGAAATGAAAATAATTGACTGGGAATGCGTCTGATGTGAAACGCGTGACAAGAAAAAAGCTTCTTGGAATAATCTGCGTGAAATCTCTGCTTCTAAGTGTTCAGGTTATTGGATGTATTTGGATACAAAGAAACGCGTGAATAAATTGTATAGTAGAAAATATATATATAGTACAAAGTGTGGAATACAATGTGAGCTGGTCCAGATCCGCACGCTAGCAGTGTTACCCTAAGACTGAAAAACCCTGAAGCCAACGTTGCATGTGTACCGAATATGGTTTGCCTTCGACGTCGACGATGGTTTGCCTTGAGAAAACTAAAGACCAGATGTAGAGTTTTCTTAGAAGTGACGACCACTTCAACACTAAGGAATATCTTGGAAATTAAAATTAAGTTGGATCGTTTTGGGATTATTTCAGAACTTTCATGTCGTGTGTCAATATATTTTATTTTTCGCTGGTCTTATTGCTTTCTTGCCATAGCGAATGTGCACACACACACATGTGCATATTGACAGGGTAAGGAAGTTTTGAGATACTTAAACGTCTCAGGATAAATCAGTTTCTAACAGTTTCTAATGTTGATCTGACGCTTTTGATATTAAAGTAAAATGGATTTGCTTGAATTTGCATTCCGATCGCGGATCTTCAGTATTATTACTGCAGCAAACAATGTATTAAACGTGCATTCGTTTGATAAACACGCTTTGCAACTCTAGAATCAAGCGGTCGAGGATTGTCGAATCGGTGTGCATAATTTGCATTTTCGAACGGGGTTAACTCAAATCGTAATTACGTAAAGCCCGGGTACGTGATCTCATTCTCTACATACTTTGAGGTGCAATTTCACCAAGTTTCATTTTCCCGTAGCTGTTTGGAGGTACAGTACCATGCAAAATAGACACGATAGCGGTCTCGTAATGACATCTACGTGATCACTTATTTTATATTAAAAACGAATATTTACGTATTCCCTGCAATAGCGCTACTCGTTCGTAGTCTTTCTTGCGCCACAGACTTTTAGGAAATACTTCGGTAGAGTGGTCGATGAAATGTTATGAAACACCCATAGGATAATTTGAAATGAGGCATGGAAAGAAGGGAAGACAAAAGTATAAATAAATTGTTTGAAATATCGGAGACTGGATAGTAGAGACAAAATGAATTTATTACAGATTATCCGCTAACTATAATTTTTCGTTCGTACAGTAAGAGTTCACATGCGCGTAAATGGATTCAATTTGGCAAAAGTTTATTTAATCGGCTACCGATATATCGTTCAAATAAATGGAGTTATAAATAAAGTGGAAGTAAATAAATAGAATTTTAAACGAAGTTTTACCGTCATTCTAAATATTCTTGTACAGATGATGTTAATCAGATCGTAAAATTATTCGAACTGTTTCTCGTTTCTCTTATCGTGCTCGTAAATATTGGACAAGATTATTGCTGTTCGTACTAAATTCACCGTATCGATCACTAATCGTCATAATTTAATAATGTCGGAAAAGACGAGAGATTGATTGACTGCGAACGATTATCGGATAACGAAACTAAGTTGAGCGGAAGTGACGACCAAGTAAATGATTTATGATAATAAAGGAGTAACGCTGAATCGCAAGTAGCTTGTGGCCGTACCGAAACCAGAAGCGTTTAATCGCGAAAAAAATACATCGAAGCCAGCGTCGTTCGATCGCCTAATTTCGCACCGTTGAGCGCGAAGTCGAATCGAATTAAGCTTTCATAACTGATAGATGATCATGGTGCGGCTCATACGAGAAAATGAAGGTGGAGAGCGAGGGGAACGTTGAAGAAAAAGGGAGAGAAGCAGCGATAAAATTGCGAGTGCACGTTCAAAAGTGATTCAGCAAGAAAGCAGATATCAAAGCGAGGGGCTATAAGTTCAACAATGGTTCTTGAGGGAAACATTGAGAGGGTGTAAAGAGGGGTAGTAGAAAGGGTTGTATGTCTGCAAGAAATGGGAAGCAGCAGAGAATAGGGGTTGTACGATACACAGTGACTTACATTAATATTCGACCACTTGTCAGAGAAAATTTCTATTATATGCGTTATAGGAGGCATTTTGAACGTTCGTTCGCACCGTTGTGGGACAGGATTGACCCGATTATACGGCCAGAATATGAAATCGATCTTAGAATATGTATAGAAGTTAGAACAGACGTTCATCGCAACCAGGAGCTTTTTGAAATATTGATGTACGGTATACGTATAATAATGTACAGTTGTGTTAGTAACACGTACACGAGTAACACGTACAAACGATTACGAGGCGATTTCTCGAGAAGCTTAGTTTTCGAGAAAATCGAGTTTGAAAATTGATCAAGTGTACTTGAACGTGGTTAATTACAGGCTAAATAGGAGAACGTAATCGATAGAATATTATTTCAGGTGTAAAAATAAGTCGAAGATGTGAAATAACATTTTTTTTAGAAGACGTTTTGTTTTCGAGAAAAGTAAGATTGAAGATTTATCATACTCGTGTACTAGACCGACTATTAAATAAACATGAACCAACTTTACCTTCTTGAAAATGAATTCTTAAACGGGAAAGTTCTGTTCCACATTTCTCGCTTATACTCGCACGTAGAATAATCTCCATCTGATTGTTCACTCGTACCTAGTCATATTCACATATATATATATCAAACAAATTTTCAAAGTCGATTTTCTCCGATACTAAGCCTCGGACGAACAAATTTTATTTCGTATTTTTCTTTTTTACTCTTTGGTAGGGAATCGTCTCATGATCACTTGTACATTATTTTTGTTATATCTGTATGTTTAAGACAATTGTTCATGCCCAATACTCTACAATAAATGAGAAAGATGAGTTTTGTTCAAATAATTACTTCAAGAAAAACTCTACACCTTTTCTTTTAAACCAGCTAACTGCTGAAGCGAGCAAAACTCTCATAGAAAGAAAACTAAAAAGAAAAACCCCACTGACCTCACTAAAGAAATAAAATAATCAAACTCAAAAGTGGTATTCCGCTGGGGATAGCCATCCACATATTATTTAGCAATTAAGTTAGAAAAATTTGCCAAATGTCCAGCTGGACAAATTGTAAAATACAAATTAAATAATAAAAAAAACATTTTCTTTTGTATATCCGTGACCTGCAGACATCTGTTATGAAGAGAATAGAATTTAGTGAAAAAATTTCAAAATAAGGAGAGGTCCATATTATTGTGCCCTTGAATATAAATTTTGTTTTGGATTACAAGGTCTAGAAAGAGCTATAAGTAGATTTTTTCCTGTTTCTTGTAGCCTTCTGCTAGAGCTATGCACCAACGTTAACTTTTTGATAATATCCTTTGCTAAAAATATATGAACGTGCTCCTTATCATGTCTTCTTCCTGTTGTATTATAACACTGTAAGAATGAGGATCTGGATCAGCATACACTATACCTTATTTCAATATATTTTTCTATTACAAATTTATCCACTCGTTCCTCTATCAGTCAACCTCAACAAGGTTTACTAATTACAATGGATAATCAGTTGTTTAAATACTTTTGTGATATTATATTATATTCTTCCTGTTGTATTGTAACACTGTAAGAATGAGGGTGTGGATCAGCATACACTATACCTATACCTATACTTATTTCAGTATATATTTTTCTATTACAAATTCATCCACTCGTTGCTCTATCAGTCAACCTCAACAAGGTTTACTAATTACAATGGATAATCAGTTGTTTAAATACTTTTGTGATATTATATTATATTCTTCCTGTTGTATTGTAACACTGTAAGAATGAGTATGGGGATCAGCATACACTATACTTTATTTCAATATATTTTTCTATTACAAATTTATCCACTCGTTCCTCTATCAGTCAACCTCAACAAGTTTTACTAATTACAATGGATAATTAGTTGTTTAAATACTTTTGTGATATTATATTCTTCCTGTTGTATTGTAACACTGTAAGAATGAGTATGGGGATCAGCATACACTATACCTATACCTATACTTATTTCAGTATATTTTTCTATTACAAATTCATCCACTCGTTGCTCTATCAGTCAACCTCAACAAGGTTTACTAATTACAATGGATAATCAGTCGTTTAAATACTTTTGTGATATTATATTTGCATTAAATATCGTCCGATTTCACTTCCGTCTCAGATTCTGCTCAAACTTTCTCAGTATAATTGTGATTTTCGTGATTCGCTACAATGATGAAATTTCAATATATCTTGTATTACACGTATAAAATATACGCAGAGAAAGTTCCTATAGGTGTCTAAATATTTTTCTGGGCCATCTCTAAGCCTGGTGAATATTCAGCAGTGGGAATTGGCTATCGACAAGCGGCAGTCGTATTTGTCGATACGATCAACATGACACGAGGTTGAAGCGACATTACTGGCGTGCTCGGATCTAGATGTTAAACGAGGGTCGAGGGAGCTGCACGGGATCTATGCGCTCGTCCGTTGACACATCTTCGTTAACAATGAAATGATTTCCCACGAGGAAATGTTCAAACTGTCGCTGTTCCGTTTCTGCTGCTAGAAATCCACGTTCGTTTCAATGATTTCAAAGGAGAATATTAGAAAACTGGCATTTTTCAACGTCCACGCGGACGAAAAATTCTTGTCTGACATTCAAGAGCATCTGTCGAGCAACGAAAAATGCACGTTATCAT
Organism: Bombus pascuorum; assembly: GCF_905332965.1. Taxonomy (NCBI): domain Eukaryota; kingdom Metazoa; phylum Arthropoda; class Insecta; order Hymenoptera; family Apidae; genus Bombus; species Bombus pascuorum. The sequence goes on from NC_083498.1 coordinate 3,455,936, forward strand.
TTATCCGAAATGCGACGGGCAAGTTGAAAACAAACGAACGGAGACGAGAAAATGACAGCGAACAGATACGGACTCATCTAGGAAACAATTCTTTAGAAATTCTGGCGATAAATCAATCGAAGTTTGAAACCGAACGAATCCGAAACACCACGAGATCGTTGTTGGCTATTGTTCTCACGTAGCAACGATCTGCTGGTACTTCGGATTTTGCTCGATTTCAAACTTCCACCGATTTATCAGCGGAATTCCCGAAGAATTATTACATCGACATGGAGGAATAATTACTCCGTAGCTGAATCGAAATGCGAAGAAAATGAAGGTTACGTGTAACGCGTAGATAAGTTTGACTTCTGCCACTTTTTCATCTTTGCGCTCCTCTTTCCCAACTTTCGCATCACGTTTCGGATTGATCCTCTTTTTGATATTTTTTAACGTCCTTCTTTTGACATTGAGAAAGATTTCTAAGGTGTTCCGAAGAATTGACTGATTAAAAAATATTAATTTTCATGCGTTCTTATTAGAAACAGCAGTTTTTATTAACAGTAACCATTTTAGATTTGACGAATAGTTAAAACAGAATCTCGATACGTGTATCGTCTACGATTTTAAACATAAAATTTAATATCGTGAAATGCAAGCGACACTGTTATTAAACTTGGCAATTCCAGAACTTCGAACAACGTGTAATAAGAAATAGCCGTTAATTTCATCGGGCAATCTCATTGTTTTACTTTAGCAGGCCTATTAGGCCAACGATTTCTGCCGACAGTGGAACGTTCAATTATGAGGAGTTTAAAAGCCTGTGAGAGAAGTAACGGATGTGGCGAAAGACGCGGATGTCCAGTGAAAAGTAAAAGTGGCTATTTAAAAAGTAAAAAGACTTTCTACGAGATGTACTCAATTCCGTTAGTAGTTTCTGAGATTCAACGTTCAAGAGAAACTGACGAATCGATCAAAGTTTACAGCAATCAGGAAGCAACCTCGATATTTAAATGATGCTTATCGAGAGCGAAAGATAGATACAGAGATATGGTGGTATTAGAAAGTGCAAATTTTCGCTATGACGAATACCAGTTGATTAGGATTTTATGATATGTTTGAAAAGGTGATTTGGTTTTTAAATCGATTCCTAGAATCGTTGTGCTATGAAACACTTGAAACGCGATTTGTCATGTTTTTCACTTGTTGCTTTCGTATGATGTAATTAACGTTTCTGTCCCGATAAACACAGAAAATCTAAATCTATCAATCATTTCAACTAGTTTGGCAGTTTCTGCGACTAATACGCGGTTTCGTTTTCTTGAGCGAATATATCGTCGTATATTGAATTTTGTACGTCAGGTTCGTGACAGTTGTACGACGCGAGTGATTTCGTTGAAAGCAAATGTAACGTGATCGAATAAAACACGATACGTGCGTGAAAGTGTTTGCGATTTGGCACGTTACGCGCGGTATTGTGATTCGTTCGAGTTAAACTTTATCCAGTCGACTAGTGTTCCTTTTAAAAGCTTGGATTTTGTAACCGAAGAGGGAAAAGAGACAAGAAGGTAAGCTTTCCTCTCGTTTGACTAGGTAGTCGCGCAGTTTGGAAACTTTCAAAAGAGGATCGCGATTCGTCGCGTTACCTTTAACGCGACAAGTAGCAACGACAGGTCGTTAACAAAGAAACTTTTAAATTGCGGATTTTCGCGTTCGACGTGCTTTATTTAACGTTCAGCCGGCGTTGAAATGAAAGAGGAAAAATGAGAGAGGAAAATAAAATGGAACGAGCTCGTGACCGAATGCAATAACAACGACGAATAACAGACAGAGCGAGAATTCTGTTCCCTCTCTTTCATTTCATTGCCGGACCATCAATCGACGACACTTGCGTGTACGCTGCCATTCATAAGTATAATCTTTTTATTTATTTGTTATTCATGCCTTCCGGCATTGAATGACTTCCAGTTACATCTGCATTTACTGTCTCTTGTCTTATCTTATCTTATACACTGTTCTAATTACAGAATCTTCCTTCCTATTCTTATAATCTCACTACAAGTTAAAATTAAAAGCAAAAGTAAACTTAAGATTGAATTTAACTGCAACTTTAAAACGTATTAGGATTGAATTGCATATATATTGAAATAATATTGAAGGATAATATCGCGTTACTACAAAAATTTCATTTGAAATTTTGTTAAAGATCGATGTATGTTATCGAATTCCGTCTTTTAACGTCATGGCTCTAAAAGAAAATTCCAAGGATTCCTTTGATATTTTTTTCGTCACTATTTTTCTCATCTAGATTTTCTAGTTTTATGAAAGTTATCATTACGTTTCGCAAAAACCACAATAAATAATAACGAGGGTATATTATATTCGTTATATGATGTTATATTACTATATATATATGTCGGGTTGGCGTTAGGGGCGTGTAATGAGTCTTCGCCGGTGTTGTTCATTGTTGTTGCACAAACGTTTATTACACTGATATAGTTGGTACAAGATTGACAAGCGGCCGCGGTAACTAGACGCTAATGACAATGGCCGTAGGTTCGATATGGCGAATCCACGGTCTACGGGAAAACGAATATACTTTGCTTCGAAGTCTAAGTCGGACTCGACTTACTACTCGTGATACAAGGATCGCTTGATTAGCTCTTTGCTAAGACGTAGATTATTCACCGATCGTACAAACACACTAGGCGTATGGCTAATGAGACTGCCAGAAAGGGAATGACTTTCCGTCACGACGACGCTGCAGAGGAAGACTATGATGGGATGTGCCTAAGGGCACGAGATCATCAGATTCGTCAAAGAAAGCCTCCACACGGAGGGTGAGGGAAATGGGCGTTGCTGTTAATTGGTTAATTTCTATATCGGCGGTTAACAAAAGATGCTAGCCGCCCTTGAGAGAGAGTTCCTGGCGGGAAGCGTAGCACGTGAGGAAATCTGATCTCCCATATCTTTCCGCAATAGGTGACAGATTTACGGGCGGATAGAATAAAGACTGTTTGTCAATCGGAAGGACTTTAGTTAACTAAGTCCTAAGATTTGTAGTGGCTCCTCAGACTATCTGAGCATAAACTGTGAATGATGCATCGGCATCTGGCGATCATCTTACTCAAAGAATGCGGTCTGTGTGTGACGAGCCGCGGGGCTGTTACAATGTTTTATTGTCAAGTGTCGGTACTGCCAATTCTTTAAAGGAAAGCTATGTAACTTCATATCTCTGTTAGGCGGAACGTTCATCCCGCGACCGTGGCTACGCTTCGGCGACCGATTGTCGCCTCGAGCCTAAAAGCTCATTGTCACAAATTTCGAATGACTGTGTTGGGTTATTTCTTAATTGTTACGGTATTGAGGTTTTCCAAGTAACTCCAACTCCAACATATATATGTCGAATCATCTTTGAAAAACGGGGCGTGTAATGAGTCTTGCTGCTAGTTGTCCATAATTGTCTCATACCAGATGATGTTTGTTTATGGAAACGTATTACAAAAGTTAACAAGTGATATCGATGATCGAGTGATCGAGATGTCTATGACGATGAATTTAGGTTCGATAACGAATACACGGTCAACGGGATGACGATTGCGATTAAGAACTCGATGTACGTGTTCACTGAGCTAGTCGAACTTATCGGATTGCACCTCAGTCCAAGTAGAACTGCCCTTATATACTCCTCTCCGTATTCCTCAGATCAATCCCCGTTTTTAAGGAGAGTTCTTTAATTACTTTATACCTCTGTTAGGTACACATCTCTTTCGTGACCGTGGCTACATTCAGTGACCTATTATGTCACTTCGAGTCCAAGCCCATCGTCATAAATCTCGGATACTCATAATTGACTTATCTCATAAACAGCTATTTCTCAGTTTTATTATTTAAATACGACTATAATAAAAAGTCTGGACTAAAGTATTGGGGACCTTCTTAAATATTCCGAAAGAGAGGCTCCGGCGTCCCTTCATCTCCGACATATATATTATATTAATACATTTCAGTTACGATTTAATATTTCTTGGATTTATGAAATTTAAGATTATCTCACTGAGAGAAGCAACCTGTTTTACTAAAGAATTTTCAATGTTCTTCCCGAATTCTCTTTCGTATCCAACTAAGAGCAGAATTTTTTGGAATATTTCAATATTCGATAGAAATTCAGGGTAAAAACGCTGCAAACTTTTCGAACAATCGAATATTCCCTCTTCGATATGAATTCTACAATTTTATGGAAAGAGAAATTCATATGTTTTATACTACTATGATAAAATCCTATTTGTTTCAAATACGATTTGTGTAATGGTTTTCTGTAATTTATTATATCTGTTATTCCAATACATTTTTCTCTAATTCCCTTGATAGCACGATAATTTACTTTATATGCATTTATATATTGTTAGTGATAATTTTATGTTTACTCATCTTTTACATATTATTTAATTTCATGATCTTTGATGAGTTAAACATTAATATAAACATATATATTATTGACCTATTCTTTTTGCTAAATTATATTCTTATTTACATTGCATTCTATTCTATCCTATTTTATTTTATTCTAGTGTAATATTTTAATGTATTGCACATGTCTTTGACACTGTTCAAAACGGGTAGCATAATTCCCAATTAATTCATACGTGCGGAGAGCTACTACAATTGAACAGTTAAATAATTAAATCATTGACAAGTACGGTTGTTTGTACCAGTATTCGAATATTTCGAATACTTTTGCGATGATATTTGCACATTGGTTAACTGTTATTGTTTGTTATTTTTAAAAACTGTAATAAGTTTTACGGTATGACGAAAACAGTGTGTAATCTGGCGCGTGTTGTGACAAATGGACGGCAGATGTTTGTGCAAATTTACATTTTGATGGATACAATCAAAGAAATAGAGCTTCAGCAAATATTTGTTCCATTCATTAATTACTATAAGAAGAACTACATTTACTACATTTTTACATTTACGTTTTTATTATTTTTTTTTTCACTTTGCTGTTTCCACTGTCGTCATTAAATGATACAATTATAAGCTATACTAACTATTCTTATATTCTCCAAAATATAACATCATGCACAATTTTGTTATTAAAGAACGTAATATTCTACGTAGGTGTAATGATCGTAAAAAATAAAATTGTTGCAATTTATCAGCAATTGTGTAATGAAAATACATCTTGCCAAAAAACAAGTGTCCGGATACTTTTGAATGGCAGTATACACACAGTGCCAGGTCGCAATCAAATGTAATCGAATGAGTAATCGAATCAGTAATCAGCGTTGCGCTAGAGAATTTTATTATACACGTGGCGTGATTTCTGCCGAAACTTTTTTAGCTGCCGGTGTATTTTGTTTGCACTTCCCGTTCCTCGGTTCTCTACGTTTTCGTTTCGAAGAAAACTCCGTTCACTCGTTTTCTAACGCCGTTGTAACATTTCTAAATCAGGCGTCTCGAATTTATCGCTTGAGAGTGCAAGCTTGTCAAGTAAGGGACGAGAAATCTCTTTGGAAATATTTCATGCGGAGAAAAGGTTTCTGTCTGCGTTAAATCGTCACACGATGAATGAACCCATTAAACAGCAAGCAACGAAGCAACGCGTAAAAATCATGTAAACGTAACATAATTCGAAAACCATAAGTAACTTACATGATGTTTCGTCTATTAACAAGATATAAACTGTTGAGGTTATTAGATGTATGAACAAAGCAACGCGTGGATAAATTGTAAGGTAGAAAATATATTTTAATACAGAAGTATAAATACAAATCGAAATATAATTGAACTGGTCCAGATCCGCACGCTAGTAGTGTTACCCCATGACTGAAAGCCCTGAAGCCATCGTCGCCTGTCTACAGTTTATGGTCTGCCTTCGTCCCAGTCTTTTTGTCTATACACTGTCAATGGCTTCGGTGCTTGAGAAAACTAAAAAGACCAGATGTAGAGTTTTCTTAGAAGCGATGACCACTTCAACATAAACAAATGTACGAAGTTTGCAAATACTTCGCAGAATCCAATTACACAGATTAGAAACACGAAGAAATTTCTATTATGTGAAAAACGTACAGTTAATCTCGATGACACAAATTCTTTGATTTGTCCGTAAGATTATGGAATTTAGGTGAAATGAGATGTTAAGCATATTCTTAGAATTTCTTTCATAACGGTCCACAGACTAAGTTGCTACAAATGAGCCAGAAAAATAGGAGAAACCTTGTAATAGTAATTCATAACGTAACGAATCTTAAAACTGCTTTCTTAAAAAAGTTCCATAAAAGACAAGAAACTCGGCTTATCGTCTTGTTCATTTGTAGTCTATGTTTGAAATTCAACGAACAATACGCAGAGAAAAGTCGAACTTGAGTATCCTCTCTGTTGAAGTGGTCATCGCTTCTAAGAAAACTCTATATCTGGTATTTTAGTTTTCTCAAGCACTGAAGCCATGATAGCGTATAGACAAAATACTGGATCGAAGGCAAACCATAAACAGTAGACAGGCGCCGTTGGCTTCAGGGTTTTCAGTCATAGGGTAACACTGCTGATTATACATACTGCTTGATTATATTCCGATTTGTATTTACACTTCAGTATTTAAAATATATTTTCAACCTCACAATTTATCCACGCGTTCCTTTGTTCACATACATCTAATAACTTCAACACTCTCGGAAGGGTGTTTATGGTTTCCTGTAAATCATCGAAACAAGAGCTTCGTTCCAGAGCTTAGCAAGATACTTTCGCGCCTCTAAGTAGCATATTTGTCCACTAATAGTGATTCATAACTACCTAACATGGTTTTTACTTCGACTTCCTTTCCTCGAGCTTCCTTTCGGAGATATACGATTCGAAGAGGATACCCGTTGCTCGTGATTTCGCTGTATCTTTCTACGTGTCTTGGAAAAATGGGGACGATCCCAGAGAGTAATAGGCCCTTGCTTTATCGTTACAAGTGTTGCGCCGAACTTGATACAGCACCGTAACTCTTTGTAGCGAAACGCGAAATCGCTGCACCGCTGTTTATCCCTGTTAAATGTAACGGTTTAATTCCACTTGTAAATTTACGCGTGCTACGTTTGTCAATTAATTTCCTCTTTGTTGGGCTGCACAACGAACGATAAAATCATTCTAAAAAGCCAGCCCACTTTAATTGTTACACGTCAACGTATTTTACTTTCAGCGCGCTCTAACTCTTTGACTTTTCCATTTACGTTTAAAGAAGACCACGAGATGCAGCAGTGGCAACGTATTTCACGGATGCGACAGCTAGACTTTCGCAGCGCGATATTTCGTGGTGGACGCGTTGCATTATAGAACGCGGAATTTCGCTACAAAAGATGGAAACTGATGAAAAAGCAACCAAGTGCTTCCTTATTCGAACAAGGCATTGTACATCGCGGCACTTACACTTGACAAGTCGTTGACGATGATTTTATTGAAAAGTACAATAATTGTTCGTAGTCGATACACTCGATCTTGTTTTAGAAGTAAATTACAGACAAGAGATGCTCAAATTTCGTCCGCTGAAAGCCTTTTTGCCACTTACTCGATGTTTTATAAAAGCTCGTGCAAATAGAATGAAAGATATATATGTGAAAGCGTGCGTTTTACAGTTGTTCATATTAATCGTCTTTTACGTGCTTGAAATATGTTTTATCGTAAAACTGTGTGCATAGAAGACAAATTATGGATTTATAAAAAATTCATATGTAAATTTGTTAATTTGTTATTTAGACGAGCACAGGGTCTCTTACTCTAATAACAAACATATTTCATAGAATAATTGCATCGTAATAGCTTACCTTGATTTACCATTTATTGTTATTGATTAACAGTCTGAGCGATACATAGTTTTTACATACTATATGAATAACGATTTTTCTTTACAAAATAACGCTGAAATTTTTCCATTTCACGCATTCATTTCGAAGCCTACGATCGTTTGAAACGAGAAAGTTCCAATTTACCCTTCGAGCCACCTTCATTTACGTTTTTTTACAACTTTCCCATCACATTTCTCATAAATGATTCTACTTTTTATGACTTTTTATGCTTTATTAGAATTTTAGGTGCCCGAAGGGGTACAAATTTAACATTTTTTCACCATCCCGCTTTGACGAAGATGTTGGACGTAATTTCTCCCCCTTTCTTTCTCTCCCTGTTTTTTTCTTTTTCTTTTTTAATATTTTAAGCGACTCGTTCCACATTCGGTGATATCGATTTTGAAGCCTAATCGTAGCTACAATACGAAGTTTACTCTCTTTGAACGTGCAATCGAATCGCCGATAACGAAGTCGACCTCTTCAAAGCGGACGGAAGCAATTTATTTAAAATCTTCTGCCTCGTTCGCTACAATGGCTTGTCACAAGCGGAAAAAAAGAACGAATAGCCATTCTTAAACACGACTGTGCCAATGACGAAGGTATTTCCCACTGCTTCTTGATATTTCCATGTTTCACGTTTTTAGTTGTATTTCACGAGCTAATTTACTATGTTAGGTGCGACTGAACCGAGAATTCAGAACCAACCACCACGTATCGACAGTTTTCTTTTATCGTTGACGATCAATTCTTATTAGTTTTTAATTTTACGTTGTGAAAATTTGAAAATTTCCAATTGGTTGGCTGAATGTTCGAGCAGAGTTGGAAAAGTTCGTTACCTCGCGTCGCACGAACGATATTAAAATCTACTCGCTCGAAGCAAATCGTTCGGATAATTGGGAAAGTTGAGTGCATAAAGGATGTACCTAATGGTCTAAAAGAGTAGAAGGATAAGACGAAGGAGAATTCCGTGGAGTTGTTGTCGTTGATACTGTGATATTGGCGTTTTGCTCGGGAACATGGCAGACAGAATTATGAAACGATTGTCGGAATAAGAAATTGTTGTGAAATTTTGGATTCTTCAGTTTGAAACTCACTCAGATTGCAAATTATGCTCGATTATGTATTTTTTGATGCATATATTTTTATGTAAAATTCTTTGTATAATTTTATTGTATAATTATATATAATCTGCGTACGTACAATCTATCGTGCAATGATAATCAGTATAGACTGTGATAACTGAAATTGACACGAACGTGGGTAGACTCGGTGGTGCATCGCTATGATATTATTTAACTTATGTCGCTAAATCTAAAATGGTAAACGTAGAAAGTGATATCTCTTTGATCTTTTGCATTCTTCTGGCGTCCAACAATTTTTTGACTAGGTTGTTGGGTTAATTCTTTAGCTCAATTTGTTGATATAACCTGCTGTGTCTTCATTTACAGTGGATGTACCGGTTTCTTTATTGATTTGTTTGTTCGGAACGTAGCAACCTGCATTGAAAATGACTTTCAGCGTTTTATTTTCCCATCTATTGGTTTGATATTGGAGTTGGAACTCCAATGGCTCCTGAAGGCTGTGCCCATAATTATAATTGACAGGCATACGTCCATATTGGTTTGAAAATAGTTTTGCACGTCAGTAATTTGTTGTAGATTGTTAGCTATGATTTTTTGCCAATTAACCATCAACGTTTTTCATGACTTTTGTTGAATAGTTCTAGTTTTTCACAGATGTGCGTTTTCCATAAGAGTTTCGCGTTTATTTTACCTTCCCAAACAAATATATTGGTATAGACGAAGTTTCCATGTAAATTTGTAAAAAATATTGTTCACTGTTGTCCTCCATTCGATTCCTTTTATCTAATTTTTTAATAAAATATAACTTTTAAGAATTAAAAATGTTGATGAATTATTCGGACACGTGTTGCACGGTTCGAGGTTCCGCAAACGATTCGTTTTTCCTTCTATTCGATCAATATCTCAGATATCGGTAAAAACCGACCGTTTCTTTAATTTTCTGCCGCTGTTCACATTGGCTTTGACATTCCATATTTTTGCTGTCAAATACTCGCAACAATCTTTTAGATTTGACAAGTAAAAAGCGTTGGCTACACAAGAACTATCCACTGAACTGACATTAAGATTGATATTAAATCTATCTTACAATGCTATATAACTTAAAAACTATGGTTTACAAAGGTTAACGGTTCAGGCTGATGAGATAAAACTTGAAAAGGTAAGGGTAACTCGGTGACTCGCTAAAAGTTTCGATAGATATGAAGACCACAGGGGAAAGACATGATACGTCACATCTCTTATTTATCGTCTTAAAAATCCAATATCTTGTCGACCGATTGCGTATTACTGAAACTCTTTAAAATCTCGTTACTAAATTTGTTCACGGTGTTCTCTCGGCAAATATTTATAAAGGTATTGATTTCAACTCTGCCTCAAAAAATATTAACCTTATTCTTACAAATTGTGGTATCACAAAGAGTGAGAAAAGTATCGATCTCGATATTTTAAGTGCTAGACGCGCAGCTGGTTTTTTTTTTCACAAAACTTGTGCAAATCGTGACACATAGAACAAAGCTAAAAACCATGTATCTGTATATTATCATTTAATTTCCCAATGAAATCCAACCAAAGAACAAAGAAGATTCAATCTTGAAAGAAGAAATAGCAAATAAATTATTTCTGGCGTCTTTTGAACAACTTTTATCCAACTTAGAAATTTCATTCTTATTCAGAAATGGATGATGCTTTTCAAATTTCCTACTTTTTATTTAATATGCACAGAAAATCTTGCCCAACAGTGTGCATATTAGTTCGTATATTAGGTTGTCCGAAAAGTTTCTTTCGTTTTATAAAGAAATAGTAGACGCACAATGTGTTTTGTTTTATATTAGTTTATTGAATTATGCACGAACGTAATAACGTTAATAAAAATAGAACGAAATGGAACATACCTAATTCAAGAAAATAATATAAAAGAGAAATTGTTGTTCATCCATTATCATCTTATGAAACGAAAGAAACTTTTCGGACAACCTAATACAATCATCGTCATATACATCGTATCATAGACACGTCTCGAGTGACTAAAAGAAACGGTACAAAGTAAGAAAAACGCAAAAGTGCAACAGGCAACTCTAACAAGCATTGTGAACGTTAAAGTAGCGAACCAAAGAACATATCTGGCGGGCATTTCAGTGAGTTTCGCGTGCAGGCGACCACCGGCGTCGTACGAAATCAAAGCTCAAGATACAAAGCTCTAAGTGTATGAAGAACAAGGATACCTTACTAAGGAGGTGGATCAGAAGAGAAAAGGAAAAGCTGACTGCGGTAACGATAGGAGATCGTCGGTAGCTCAAGCTCAAGAATCCAGGCTAGAGCACAAAGGTTCTTTACTTCGGAGCTTTCGCCATCAGCGATCGGTAAACTCAAAAGCTCTCAGAACTCCGAGGTCATTAAGGAGCTCGCGTTGTATGCGAAGTTGTTATATGTGCACTGCTGAGCTTGACAGGAACCGAAGTAAGGTAATCGAGCCGAATCACTGCAAAAATGGCTCCCATTCCTGTCAAACTTGCCACATAATTCTCAAAAGTTATATAATAATTATTTTTGTCGACGCGTATCGTTGTGCGATCTACGCAGTTTACGATCAGAGTATATATTGGGCTGGCAACTAAGTGATTGCGGATTTTATCATTAGGTGATAATAGCAGAATCCGCAATCACTTAGTTGCCAATCCAATAATTCTAAACTGTAGTCAGAAAACATGTTGTTGAGGATGTGTATAGGGTTGATGCTTGACGTGAGATTATTTTAATACTAAGATTTGAATTTTAAAATAATTCTAATAATAGAGACGTACGTTATGTGTACGTCAAATAATATGAATTTTCATTCTAAAAAGTAACGCAATTTTTTAATGCACACTTTGCCACATTTGCATCTCGTGAAAGGTTTGAAGATTAATTAATTGAAGATTAATTAATTAATTGACTATAAAAAGTATTTGTACGCTATCATAGCTATAGTAGTGCGTGTATAGTAATTAACGAAGCCCAAGTATATCAAACTTGGCGTCATTTGGTAGTATGTATTTTTCATACGAGTACAACAAATTTTAACGAAACGTAGAACCTGTGAGGGGCCCTCGGAGGGGCACATGCAAATATCTTTTACAGCCACTGTGGTTTAGGACTAGGGTTTCAATAGTCGATGGACGTTGCTCTAATAATGGAAACTCGAGACACCTACAATTTCGAACCAATGATACTAATCAGAACGGTGTTGATTTCTTCAATTTGGATCATATTTGCCGATGATAGTGAAGAACTTTCATTTCGTTTTGTAATAGGAGTGAAGTAAGATAAAATAAGAAGTACTAGGTTGTTCGGAAGGTTTCTTTCGTTTTATAAGGAAATAATAGACGCACAATATTTTCTGTTTTATATTAGTTTATTGAATTATGCACGAACGTAATAACAGAAATAGAACGAAATGGAACATACCTAATTGAATAAAATAATACAAAAGAGAAATTGTTGTTCATCTATTATTACCTTACGAAACGAAAGAAACTTTTCGGACAACCCAATAGATGAAAGCGAATAAAAAATTGTAAGAAATTGACTTAATAGACGTTGAAACGTTTTATTTTCTCGTCAGTCGTCCAACATACAAAAGTTTTAAATGGTAAAGCTTTGAACTCTCACTTATGCACTCGAATAACAATTTTGCCTACACAAGGGTTGAAAGCAGCGATCCTTCGAGACTCTGAATTAACCCGTTCCTTTGAACGAATCTTTCGAAATCTTGAAAAGTCAAAAAGACTTTCAGAATCTTATAAAGAAGAAATAAAAAAAGAATGATAAAACCTCGATCCGTTTACGATGGATTTGTGAAATTCTTTCGGTTTTACAAATATTTTCGCTCGCGTATAATATTATAGGGATAAGAGGTTGAAACGATTAAAATTACTGGAAAGCTGAGGGGCGGAAGAAATTGGATCAGAACTCTGGGCTCGTCCCTCGAATCCGTTTGCATCTGCTGCTCGGCTATTTGTTTGTGAGCGTTTGAAACGTTCGGGAAAAGCAGAGTCGTAGAAAAACGCCACCCTTTCACATCCTTGGCTCGCCGGCATTCATCCAGTCTTTATCCTTCCTCTGCCGACTTATCCTCAACTTCGTCTACCCGTTCTAAGAACCCTTAACCTTTCCAACGTCATTAGTGGCTTGTGTTTGTATTACGCGAGCGCTCTCTTTCGTCAACGTGGACGTACTTATCTTCCCTCAAAACTTTCCAACGACTACCCTTTCACCTTTAATCTATTTACCTTGGTATTATCAGCCTTTTATCCGATCCCTTAACTTCCCACCCTTGAAAAAGGCTTGCGTGTTTGCGAAAGATCAGAAATACGCCATTAATAAACAACAGCGTTTGAATGAACCTTTACTATGGAAATCCACCGCTCGTTTCTCCGGCCGGCGTTTTTTCGCCAAATGTTAAAGCTGCGCCTGATTATATTCATTTATGGTAGACGTATATCCACTGTGTATTGATATTCAAAAAAGAGTATCTTTTTCATTTTTTTTTTTTTTTTTTCTTGGTGGTGCATAAATAAGCAGTCATTAACATACTGTTCTAGATACGATACAACTATTTGTTTGACTTAGATTTTTAAATTATACTTGACAAGAACTGTGACGGTACACGATACGCAAATGTCGCGAAACTAAACCTAGGAACAACATATACGTAAAGGGATGGTCCTTTGGCTCTTGGTGACACGCTACTGTGATAGCACGCTGCGCTCAAATATTTGTGTTCCGGACACGTGACAACGAGGAACTTGAAACGCTCGGAACGGCAGTTTGATTTGTCAAACTAGTAAGAGAAAGTAGAAACACTCGAGCTTTTGTCGGTACCCGGTCATTGGTTGTCATTCTTTATAGAATTATCGAAGAGAACGAACGTAGAACGTACGCCAATTGCATGAAAATTGTGTTCTACACTCGCAAAAGCGTTTCATCAAACTAATATTGTAAGAAATTGTAATTGATGCTGAAGCATATAAATTTGGAAAGCTGTCGGAAGGTTTACAATTTCACAATTTAATCAGATATGATCCTCCTACGATATTATAACAGATATATTTACAAGAATTATGCAATGGACGTTTTGTTAAAAAACAATCGAAACGTAGTGGACGAAGAAAAATAGGAGAAGATGGATTATGCTTTCGCTGTTCGGAGCAAAACGAACGTGAGCAAAAGTCAGTTTCGTTGTGATCCTCTTAATTGCTCCGTAATTACCTCCGAGAGGAATGAAAATTTTAACGCAAACGAATAGTAAAATATTATTACTGGATTACTTATTGTAATGACAACATTGTTCACGTTATTCCAGTTACAATTCGGTGCTGAATTGAATCAGCGAACTGAAGTGCTACTGGACCGATGTAAAGCCAGATTTACAGTACGCTTCCATGCAGCAGTCATTTTAAAGTAATGTGCACCTGTCCACGAAACTGCAGCGAACCGTTTTCGTCGCTACGCGTTTCCGCCATGACGACTGACGTTAACATCGTCAGTAGCGAGGCGTACGCGTACGTTGCAGCTATAAACGAATGTATACGAGCTTCGCTAGTCTGCAAGCAGTAGCTGGAACCGTAGTAACCGCGTTTTGTTCCTGTTTACTCTGTCGGCTCAGACTATTGCGTATAGCGATAACAGACTACAGCGACGTAGAACGAGAGCGTCTCCCTCGTCGCCCCACATTTTAATAAAAAGACAAAATGTGTCTTACTCTACGTTTCGTAGATCAAACACCTACAGCTAAGTCTACACTGATAAACAATTGTCCACAAACAGTCCGCAACCAGTAAGTCTGTGTTTCCGCGTGTTTTCTACGAAAGACGAAGACGAAAGATTTTGCTGGAAAATGGGCAGAAAGACGGATGCCGATTTGCTGCGACACGTGTCTGCTGTCAATTGCCTGCCTGCCAGTGTAGAGTTAGCTCAAAACATACTACACTTACGCTTCAGGAAACGGCGCTTCGTAGACAGTGGTCCTTGTCAGACGAAAAGTAGTTTCGTTCAAGAACGTGGCTCTTACGTTTGATCAGCGGGAAAAGAAGCAAAGTGCGATGAAACGAAAGACAAGTATGGGCTCGACGAGATATAAAGAGTTGCTCTTAGGGGCGAGTAGAGCAGCTACGAGCGCAAGAGACGAGAGAGAACTGTGGAGAAACTCGAGAGGGATGCCCAGTTTTCATTGAAAAAAGAAGCTTCGTTTCTGTAAACTAGGTACTCTTTGCAAGGAAGAGAGTGTAACGGTCGGATTAATGGCATCCTCCGAGAGGTAGATCGTTCATTCTGCAAACGAGATCTGTCTTAATTCGTACTTAACGTGGCGAACGGTTTAAGGGATGAAAGGGAGCAGCTCTACGTTGCAGTCTTGGACGTTTCATGGAGAAAAGGTCGGCGAGTGAAACTCCGCGTCAAAAGGACAAGAGAATGAAGGACAGCACCGGATTAAAGTTTTTGAGGCTTGGGATTATTGACTCAACTGACGCTGCCTTTATTGAAAACGGAGAAGAGGGTTGAAATGAAATAAATTTACGTATGTATGAAGTAAAATTAATTCTCTGATAAATTATAATGAACGTTTCTTACTGTGCATTTTCAATATATATGTGGTTGATCTTTTTTTTTAGAATTTCTCTGAAGATAATTCACTCGTTACGTTCCTAAAGTAAAATGCATTTTTCTTAGATACCAAGGACCTCGAGAGGATAAGATCAGGCACAATGGAGGGGTGAAAACTGCTATTAAAATAGTGCCATTTCATTAGAATAATTTCGCAATTTGATTATTCCGGTGATGAATGCATATGCTAGAGTTGCGTATTTAACGTAAATGAAGCGAAATTATTTCTCGGAAAATGTCGAGTGCGTCAGGTGGCCGCTCGCAACGCGAGGATGCAGAATAATGCGCAGCCCTGTAAGGGACACGAAAGCTTGTGAGATGAAGTCTAACCGCGGACTCCTGCTTTCTATGTATTATGCGCGGTAAACTAAAATAATCGGACTTAATTGTAACCTTGACGAATAACTATAAATGCCGTTATAACTGCCCTAAATACAATAACTGTACGTTGTTGTAAAGATTAGGTCAGAGTAACGTTGAAAATGTTTTTGTATCAATTGTTTTTTAACATAATAAGAGAAAGTTATCGTAATTAACGAAATTTAATCTATCAAATGCGTATAGTTTTCGCGTAATAGACAATGATAAACTAAATAACGATGGAATTTGAAGCCGGAAAAATATTCGGGTACAATGAGCAAATTGTATTATCATCGCTTGTTGTCTCGTTGTTTTTTCGCGTGTCTCGTTGAAGACCGATCTCCATTCTTTACTGCCATATAAAATTATTATACACGTAACCTTCTGTAAAAGATGTTCATCGAATAAAAAAAGCTTCTCCACTCTTAATATTTTCATACTCATATATTTTTGCGCTCGTAACGTATAAAATCTTCATCAATTTCAAATAGCTGATTAGACAAGTGGATACCGTAAAGCGATATTTTGTATTCTGGTTTATATTTTAACGTTAAAATATATTCAGCTATGCATAAATTTCAAAAAACGATTACATCCGCCCGCGGACCGACTGTGAAAGCCATCAACATTCGGCTTTCGCTCGCGCGACGTGCATTTTTCACGAATTATTTGTCGCTCGTTTATCGGGACGTTAGCCAAAGTGTCTAGTTATGTAGCGTCATGGCGGTAGTCGTTGGTTGGAATACCATGTAAAAGCATCTAGTGGTCGGTTAGACCGTTAGAGAGTGGCAAAAAGGGGCGAAAGGAGAAGAGCGCAGCGTAGTTTCTGCCCTCTCACCTCACAGCCGACTAGTTTTTCGTTAGCTCGTTGTCCCGTGAAATCTGTCACACTCTAACTGCCTCCAGTCAACGAGGGCTCTCTCATCTACGGATCCTTCTCACCTGTACACCCTCGCTCTCTCTGTCTCTGCACGTGATCCCAGCCTCGTGTACGTTTCTATAGGGTGCTTTGCGAACCGCCTATCCACAGATCTTCTCTCTTCCGTCTGAAATTTTACGCGTTTCGACGAGTATCGGCTGTTCAAGCTCATAAACCATCGTCGCTTCGTAACATGACGATGACTCGGTGATGATTAGAAGCTCGGTCACATAGCTGGACGTCGGATTACCTAATGAGATAGAATATGGATTTTCATACATCTACGGGGAAACTTGGAAATTATTGGAAAGGTGCAGGCTCTTGAGAGTTTCGTCCTCTTAGTCTGATAATTAATTAAGACGTTAACTTCATTCGTTCTTTGCCTCGATGCGTTTTCATGACTTGGGGGAATGTGATTAATTTTTTTATGATATTAATAACGCAGGACGTTGTTTTATGAAAAGTAGCGGTAAACTGACTTACGCTGTTATCATTCTCAGCTTCTTTACCGCATTAAACTAAACGCAGTAATTTAAGTAACTGAAACAGGTCGTATTTTTCACTCTCTCTTGATTACAGTTAAGACAAGCTATCAGAACGAGAAGATGTATGTTTGAAGAAGGACTACGTTTTGACTAACCATACTTGTAACCCGAATAAACATACGAATTTGAAGGAATATTTCGAGTGAAGTAAACTATACCCACTTTACAGTTGGTAAAGTAGCTTCGAGCTATTTAATTCATCCGATTCGACTAACGCAAACAAGCGGAAAAACTCGAAAGGATGTTTCAAGCCGAGTAAAGCGACAAGTTAGCTTGGACGAAGATGTTTCGCCCCGATCCAAGTCGCTTGATTCGAACTTGGCTAATCTAAACGTTGTTCGCAGTATCTGTGCAATTGATGCTCGCATAACCATACTCCGACTAAAACTTCATCCTCCTAGGTAGACACTGGCGGAGCAGCGATTTCTCTTAAACGCCAGTTGAGAAGTTGGCGAGATGCTGGTCTCTGTTTGGTTTCTTATCTGGAAACGCGATAACGGTAAATTAATGGGTTGATAGCGGGACACAGAACGAGGGAGTAGAAGAGGAGAGTCGGTGGAGTGACGAGGATTTTTGCGGGGTGTAAGAGCTGCCGGCCTATATAGGAGCTGATCCCTCAGACAGGCGGCCATGTGTAGCCTCGTATATCGGGTGTATGCTTTGACAAGCACACCGTTCGAACCAGTCATTCACCGACCGCAAACGTTCTCGATTGGCTGTGCTCGGCGACCGAACAACTTGATTCAGAACGAGGTTAGTGTCACGTAATTTTTAAGTAATTACACGACTGTTGATTTTTTAGTATAATCTTTATTCTTTTAGACTCAGAGTTTTATTACAAAGGTCAATATTGTGACTGAATTGGAATTAGAAATAGAACCGGATTGAAATTAGAAATAGAACTGTCTAAACGGTCTCGTACCATCAAAGAAGAAAGCTCGGTGTGGGTGTTCCCTTTGGAACTCAGAACGCGGATTCGTTGTCCACACTTTTTGGTGGAAAAGTGAGGGTAACGATCCGCGATGCCCATTGGTAAATGAATTAGGTAGTAAAGACAAGGAGAGCTAGATATGGCTCGTGGGCATCCTTGTTTATGGGAAAAGTTTTATCTTGCCAGGCACCCGCTTTCTCCGTATTAGGTAAGAGTCGAGTGCAACAAACATAAGGACCATCTGTAAACCGAAAATGTTTAAGTGAAGAAAACTGAAACTGAACAGATTCGGTTTATGTCGTCTTCTTAGGCCTGCTGCGAGTTACTAGAACAATGGATAGGTCTTGGCGTCCGGACTACGTGGAATTTTACAAGGACCGTCACATCTGGCGTACCACATGGCAAAAGGAAAGTTGGTACGTGACATTAGCCACGCCGCTTGAACGACAACACCAGCTGCGCCGGCTAAATCTTGAATGCATTGGCTGGCCCTGTAATCACGCATGCTCTACAGCCGCCTCTGCAGCACAACCTCCCTGCTTCCCTTACCGATCACCATACACCGGTGAACACAGCCAACGTGAATGGAACGAATCGCTCGCTTTTGTTTTTCGTCGACACTTGCGTGTTCCTCTTTTAACAATCGCCAAAGAACTGCCAATTAAACATCAACTATGCTACCAATTCCAAAACTCTCGACAATTGGACGCGTTTTATTGGGCGGTATACTGGCAGCGAAGCTTTTATTTGTGTGGAATGTACGCACGATTCAACGCCTTTGTACGTCGAGGCGTAATCGTGATCGAGATACAAATTGTTGCTAGGCGATAAACTATCGAAATATAACACGATGTTCACAGGGTTGTACTGGGTAGTGACGTGTTTCGAATTCGTCGAAAATAAGACCATCACCGAGTGTTTCAACGTGTCCCAGAGCCCCGTTCTGATTAGGCAAATTACGCGAATCTAAGTCCGCTCGAGACTTTGAAGTTTTATGCCCCGATCCTATCTGCGTTTGTTTCGACAAGCAAAAAGGATTTTTACGTTTCAGAAAGCTTGAAACGAGACCCGTGAGAATCGATAAGGTGTCTCTGACATTTCCTCTGAATTCGGCCGATTTTTTAACTCTAGGATTATTGTTATCTATTATTATCAATTATAATTATTATAAATTATCTTATTATTAACATTGGGTTGGAAGCAACAGAAAAAACGCGGCATTGAGCGTCGTTCGGATCGGTCGAGTTGCTTGCGACTCGAGCTATTTAATTTCCTAAAATAGATACAGCAGTGATATTTGAAAAAAACTTAATTACTAATAATTCTTCTTCTTCGTTAACCATATTCATGGCTCGTTTCTTCAGGGTGGCCCTGGGAAGCACATAGAACCAGAAATATGTCATTTGATTATCGTAAAAGCTTCAAGTTTAACGCTCTTCGTTATCATCCATTAAATATCGTACTAAGAT
Organism: Bombus pascuorum; assembly: GCF_905332965.1. Lineage (NCBI taxonomy): Eukaryota > Metazoa > Arthropoda > Insecta > Hymenoptera > Apidae > Bombus > Bombus pascuorum. Next base: position 3,475,692 of record NC_083498.1, read on the forward strand.
GAGTTTGTTGGAAGCTGAGTTCAAGTAAGTCAAACGAGAAGATTCTGAAGGCGGAAAGCGCAGCGGATTGGCCGATCCCAAGATCGTGCACGCTGCTTCTACGTAACTACCTGTTAGAAAATCACCGCAAGTATCCCTCTGAAAATGGGGCGATTCGGTAAATTCCACGAACGATCCTTTGTCCCCGTAACGTAGTGATAGACCGAGCCACGATAGCGTGAAGCGACGTAGCATAAAAAAAGGAGCCGAGCTATTGTTATCGCGTTAAAATAAACATGATTGACTTGGATGCTACTACATCGAGCCGTGTACGCGCAAATGACTTCGTTACGTCATTAATATGTATAATATACATCGATGAGAAAAAGGCTCACGACCACACGCATATACGCCGGCATTACCACGAGCTGCTGTCGCGGATAAAGAATTTATTTAATAAACGGGAAGGGCGATTTCACGGATCGCGTCGATTCCTGCAACTCTTTCGCCTTCTCCGAGCTGCCACGGAGCCAGGTTATGCACGGATACGCGAGAGATACATGGATACTTGTGTAGCTGTTATACAGGCTCGTTCAGAATACGTGGCAGATATGGCAGGGGTTGATCCAACACACCGAATTAGGAAGAAAAGTTCGTGTAAACGTATGATCGTTATGACCTCGTTTTCTAGTTACAGCATATTCCGCGATGATGGACATTGTTCAAACGAACGATTTTCTGGCAAATGGATAGATCGTGCTGGCCTTATTTCCTCAACCTTCAGATCTGGATCCATCCCATGATTAGATACGGTGGCGTTTCTCACAATCTCTTGGTTCTACAACGTCGGTTGACAGTGTCGAGACTGGTCGTCAACGTGACGATCAAAGTTGTCGACAAATCCGTCTAAGCTGCTCGAACAATTTGGACGATCTACGAGATGATACGTTCACGGTTCTATCGATCCTGGACCTGGTCACTTCGAGCAATATCGTTGAAGATATGGCTAAGCAAGTATTACGATACAGAATAAGCTATAACTCGAAAAGAAGATCATATCGAGCGTATCTTCGTACGAACTGTTCTTCTTGTTTTAGTGTGCTACATCAGCCCCTACCTTGCTTTCTACATATTCTGAATCAACCTGTATGGATCGAATAAACGATATCGTTTATGTGTATATATACAGGCTGTCCCGTCGCATCGAGGAACCGCTTTGGTAGGCGAATTTACGCACGAAAACAAAGTTGATACTCTTCCAGTTATAAGGAATTTCTCCTTTAACGCGTTGTACCTGTTTATCTTCGCAAGAGGTGATTAAAATAACCTTACGTTTGAACGAAAGCCTGACGTCGTACAAGACAACAACCCGAATATATTTCACTGGCGAAAAAGCCAGGAAGGCAAAAAATCCAGTTGCAGGAAGGAACCGAATGACCTCGACACGCCCACAGTTATTCAGATACTACAGAGAAACGGCAATATGTAAGAGAGAATGAAGAGAAGGACACCCTATATATATATACATATATCGAATATAAACGGGAGAATTGTAAAGACGTTTTGACGACGTGACACTTGCATAACCATTCTTGCCGAGATTGCTGTCACAGTTATCTGGAAGAGTCACCTCTGTCGTTCCTAACTATCGCGTGTCTTTTGTTACGATCGTGTAGGTCGTTATTGAAACACAGGTCGAAGGAATATTACATTCTTCGGAAGCATAAAATACCCAGAAATCTGTTCAAAAGTGTACTGAAGACGGTAAAGGCTCGTGTGCGTTTTTGTAGTTAAGAAATTAAAACGAGAGAATAAAATACGTGTAATTCTAAACGAATGATAATTTGATAAGAAAACGTAGAGCTTTATGCGCTTGGAATGGCCTGTGATTTTCAAATTTTGGAAGAGAAATGGGCAGACAGGTGAGGGTCCCATAACTTAAGACATTTCTGGTATATTTCAGACACATGATATATTTCAGTCGCGTAATATCTTAGTGGTTCCTATGTAGTTGCGTTATGCAATAGTTGCTTTTTATTGAAACCATATACACCATAATACCATATACTGATCATAAGTGTCAGGACAACTGCTAATATTTAATACAGATCGCATACTTTTCATTGCTTTTGTTTTGTATTTATTGTTTCTGTTGGAATACAACGATATTACATATACTCTTACACAGACACCTACATAGGCATTTGAACAGGACGTTCACACAAGTCATACTCATTACTGTATAGAGAGTGGGGTTCAAAATATTTAAGGGGTCATGGGTCACTACTTAAGTCTAGTCTGAGAGTAACTGGCGAACTGTCAACAGTCCATAAATTCTTCGCTTATATACATTTGGTTCTGTAGTTCTGTTTAATAAATATCACTGAATATTATTTTAACATAAACATTGTGTCTTCCACAGATTATTAATCTTAACTTTAAAATTAAATTCCAACAGTATCTTTTTGTATTAGGTTGAAATATTTCTTTCGTTTTATAAGGAAATAATAGACACACAATGTCTTTTTGTTTTATATTAGTTTATTGAATTATGCAGGAATATAATAATAGAAATAGAATGAAGTGTATCATACCTAATTCAATAAAATAATATAAAACAGAAATTGTTGTTCATCTATTATCACCTTGCGGAACGAAAGAAACTTTTCGGACAACTTAATAAAATGCTGGATATAGTAAAATTTGATAGAGTTTTTCAATAAATGTAACGAGTGGATGCTAAGATGTATCGTGGTAGAAGATCTGTAGAAACACTTAAGGCCGATAGTGTATCCCTAAAACTAACAAACTTTGCAAATAATGTTTAAGTGACATAAAAATCAAGAAGCCAACGAAGGTAGACTCGTCATATTCTTCTCGAGTACTCTTTATATTTTATTAATCTTTGACATGAAAATTATTCTCTAAACTCTAGAATAACCAATTACGAAAGCATCAACAAACTTGAGTACAATAGAACTTCATCTATTTGAACATTCCGAGGACTCTTTATACGTATAATCGGAGTTCGTATAATAGGAGCTCGCTAATTGCTCCTCTATGTGCCTATTATTTTCTGTTCACGTAATAGGAACTCACATCTCTGAATAGAAGTTTCTGCCGTTTCAAATTTCTTTCCTGATACAAAAACTGAGAATTAAAGCTTACTCTGTTTCTGTCCTTCTCGTTGACTTTGCTATTCTCTGCAAAAAGTTAATTTCTTAAATATGCAAAATGTTCACATCGCCATATGCAAATGCAGTTACAGTCATTTCTGGACAGAATTTGAAATGATCTTTGTTTATATAGAATATACGATTGTTTGCAAGCTCACCATCGGATTCCACTTATTTTTACAAAAATAAAAATTTCTTGCTTTGCTATGATATAATCTCACGAAAAGCTGCCTCGTTTTCGATCTGCTTCAACGTATTTCTAACGCGTTTCTCGAATTGGTACCTAATCTCAAATGCAAAGTACAGAGAGGCAAGCGTCTCGGTCGAAGGTACACGCAGACAGAAGTTGCGTTTAACGAGTCGGTGTTGGCAAACACAAAGAAAGCCTGTTCGCACCTACGACGAGGATGTTCGGTTGTCCCCTGTATTTACCTGTACCGCATTACAAGTAGAGAAAAGTGTTGGTAAACAGCGAAACGTACGTGTGGCTGTACGCTGGCGGAGAATGAAGAGACGCGTCCGTAGTAGTGGGTTAGACCCTATCGATCAACGAGGCCTCGTCCACGGCACACGAGCCCCTGCCTACGAACCCTCCTGACTGGCGCAACCTATTTCTGCAGCTTTAAAACCCAGCAAGGGGAAGAGTCGCGTTCGAGGACTATACCTTCGCCATTAGTCCGCTTGTTTTCGCCAATTTCGTTGACTCGATTCGTCACTGCTGCCCATGGTCCGCTCGAAACGGCAATTGTCAGCCGGGATTTCGAACGTGAAATTTCGCCGTTGGAGGAAATCGAATCAGGGAAGAGAGAGAGAGAAAGAGAGAGAAAGAGAGAGAGTATGTCTCGATACGAACGAAACTCGCGAGGTAATTGTATTTTCGCGAGTACACGTTCTACGAGTTCCTACGAAGAGGAAAAATAAATCGAGGGGATGGAAATGGTGTAGCGTTCTCGAGGATCGTGAAAGGAAAACGTCTCGAAGAATGACACCAGCTAAAGTGTTTAAAGGCAAAACGGAATCTTTCCAGACGAACGAGACCGTCGCGTTACGTGAGAAGAAGGTGAGAACACTGAGAGCTTTAGAATTTTATTTTTACGACAGCCGCTTTAACGCTTCTTACAAGGCGGCTAAACTTTACTTCTACGCGTGAGATTATTTTTTAATCCGTTAACCATTTCCTTTGGTTATCGTTAGATTTAACTTTGATAATTACAGAATCGAAGGATGGAACAATGGAAATCAGTCCCAGTTATATCGATCTTAGCTGTTGCAAATGTAAATACGAACGACGATTAACAGTTTCTGTTCGAAGGGAAACTGTGTTTAACAAAAATATGCGACTGCTCGACAATCATATCAAATAGTATTATTTCAATGAAATTGGCAATTCGAGTAGCGAGTTAACTCGTTTCCCTCGGTTAACAGGTTACAGACAGAACTTTTTACGTGCAGCGTTTATTTAATGGAGAAATAATTTTCTGAATTGCAAAGTTCTATAAAGCAAATCGAGTAAAGAGAGAAAGAAGTTGACTAAGAGAAACAGCTTGGGAATCTGTAGAAACCACGATGAAAGGGTGGCATCGATCGTCGAAGGGTGACGCAGACAACTGTACAACGCTATAGTTAAATTTTCTTAGCATACAACTTCTTTCGAGAATAACCATAAATCGAATAAAGCGAGAAGAATACGACGAGAAATGAGTGGGCCGAGAGAAACACTTGGAGAATCGTAAATCCAGAAGAACCACGACAAAAAGGAACAATCGATCGGCGAAAAAACGTTAAGGTCGACTTTTTTCTCCGCGAAAGTCGAAAGTAGAAATACTCGTTTCTGTCGTGGTATCCTGGGAAAACACGGACTTTCCGACTTGCAAACTCCATTCTGCGTGAAAACTTCCGTCGTCCGACTAAATCTCCAACAACTAAGTTTTCTTTGATGGAAAACGAATGAAAAACACACGTGGTTGTCACTGTGTCGAATAATTTGCGAGCTCGACGAAAGGTCAACGCGGTTATGCGGTTCGCGAAACGAAACCATTTCCATGGCACGCGAACGTTTCGAGATTAAAGCAGCCAGCAAATGCGAATGACAATCAGTACACGGGAGATGTACAACTCTGTTCATAGTATTAGCACACTTGCATTAGAACACAGCAACTTAAAACTTTCGACAATTGCTATCTGATTTGTGACTTTAGCAATAAAAATCTTATCAATTATATATAATAAAATACGATATCAGATATTCGTGTTATATTCATCACGTTCTCGATTATGTTCATTTTAGATACTCCATTATTTATTATCTTTTATGTTATAATGTACTTTTACATTTTGTATCTCGTTGTTCAATTGTACAGCGTCGATTCAGCCAAAATTTTTAATAGGATTTAGATAGCGGTTTGCTCGTTCATTATTTTTGCCCGGCTCTCGTGACTAATTTTCATAATCCTTTTTGCATGCACTTTATATCGTCGAACACACACTTCTATTTGATTAATAGTTTTCTCGACAATCTGGATTAATTATCGTGTTCCGTGCGAAGTTCCTAATACTTAAGAATATGAACAGTAGTATACATATACTATTCAGGGTAGTACGCGATAGTCGTAGACATTGTTGAAACGCACGTCGAATAAGATAGCTAATATCGTTCTGATAACGTTATCGTGCGACCCATTTTGAAGCGATGGGTGCGAAGAATCTTAAAGGCAAGAAGCACGACAAGTTACAGACCATCGATCAGCAGAGAACGAGCCGTTTTCTCGCTGTGTTTGCTTGACTTATCGCTGTAACGCCAGCAGAACAGGTGTAGTTTAAACTAAATAGCTTCTTAAGTAGAAACTTGATTTTTCATAATATAAATATTCGTTTTTGCATGGCACGTTTCCGATACTTAAACGTATTTACTCGCTGTTATTAACGTACAGGTTGTCTTTAATCTACAGGCAAAAGACGATGAAGTTTGTGAATAAACGCTTTGTTGCAAAATTATAATGAAATATTATACGTAGGAAATAAGTAACGACGTAATTATCGAAACTCTGCTTGCAGAACTTTGTAGAGTGATTAATTCCATTGTTCTTTGATGTAAAGCTCGTATTGGAGCACGATGGCAATATTTTGAAACGAGCAAGTTTTTTAAAAATGAAATTTATTAAAAGTATTAAGTAATTATTTTTATTGTATCGTTACATTTTCTGACTGTCAATGATACGAGAAAAAAGAGAAAAAAAAACATGTAACTACGCTGATACAATAATACACTCCACTTCTGCGTGCTGTGATGGAAAATACGTCTCGTTATTTATTTCACGCATACAATGTTTATTTGTAACTTTGTAACAAGGCCTCTGCTGACGAACTCTATATAGCACTTTTTTTCTTTTTGTCCGTAGATTAATTGCTCGCAGTTTGGTCGTTTAAATTTGGGGCACTCTGTATACGTCGATTCGATTCTCTCACTTGCAATTAAACTCTAAGTAATACCGCAGAGCCCATTAAATCCTTCTGTTATTCCTAATTAAATTACATCCAAATTAAAACAAATTAAACAACAAATATCTCCTTTATATAACAAATATCGAAAACGGGATACACGAATTATAATATTTACTAAAATAAATTTCTGCTCGGGTTCCATTCCTTAGATTCGCATAAATGTTCGCCAACTATATTTATCCACATTCATTGCGTATCCCATGCGTCTTTAACAAAACCGTTTTTATTTCCTCCTCCATCTATGAAACCGTCTAAAGCACTCGCGATTTTGAGTACATTTGACCCCCGACCGAGGAGTACGTAAGACGACGTTTCCTTACGATGTTCTACGCTTTGCGATTTTACAGCTCGCTCCAGTGAACCGAGAAGAGTTCTATCTCGACGTAACGCAAATATTTATGCAACCTCTCGAAGTTCGACTCGAACGGGTAAGTTAATTCCTAACTGCGCAAAGCTTGTGACCAGAGAGTAAATATCATAAACAGCGGATATAAGTGTAACGAACTCGAGCCAATTTCTCAGCTCACTGCCATTAGAAAATGTATTATAAATCATGAGAAGGTCCGGTAAATTGCGATAAAGAAGTCGACGATCGTTAACGAGAGGGTTGAAACGTTGCAAAGGCCGATTTTATAAATTGTTCTTTGTTTGTTTCGTTGACTATCTAATGTGGATCGATAAACAACGTTCTGTTCCACGTATCCGCCTATAACCTGGGTATCCAACTCATGGATCTTCCGAAGGAATTGCGAAATGTTTACCAGGTGTGTTGTGGTTATTTTTTATTAAAGAGTTGTAGCGTTTGTTGATTTTACTCCGCTGCGTTCTTCGATTTTTTGTTATCTTTCAATGTCGTCTTAGTTTCGAGCGAAAAGAGAATTTTTAATGTTTCGAGAAAATCGCTAGTATGTTGCTCGGAACTCGACGTTGTTCTTATACGAGGCTTAAGTTGCTAGTTTATTATTAGACTGCACACGTTTGTCACACTTGAAATATAGAAATGTAGAAAATGCGCGTTATGTACAAAGAACACTGGAAACGAAGTACTCGTAACGTTTAATAGGAGAAATAAAATTTTATGTATCGCAAATGTTCCCGTTTCTTCCGCTATGTGAATAGAAATTCGCAGAAAAATCCGTAGTCCAGTTGTTGGAAATGAAAATTGTTGGTCGAAAAAGGTCGGAAACTCTGGCTCATCGTTTTGTAACGTCGCATACGCATACTAATACCACGTAGAATTTGCGAGCCGCGATATAAATCAGAGGAAACGGTGCACGCCACGTTAACTGATTTCGGAATAATTGCGTCGAGTGTGAAGAGCAACGTTTCAGAGGCTGATATTAACGGAGGAATGCACACAGCTGGGAAAATCTCGCCGCGTGAAACGCGGCTGAAGAACGAGGCCAGCTCCGCTAAATCCAAATGCTGCTCGTCCATAATTAGATGTTGCTTTCGCCACCGTTCCAATCGATTCCAATTCCCGTCAATCAGGATTACTTTAGCACGATGCGTATAGCTAGCCACGAAACGTATGTACGTTCAAGTAAACCACGTAGGAGCGATTAAATACGATTGTCATACGGATCGTAGGCTTGATCAATCAACCATCGAAGAACTGGATTAAGCCAATATGCATCTGGCATCGCAGGAATCCGGTTCAAAGCTATTTGAGTAGGTACAGACCTCCGTTCACAAACATTACGACATCTCTTCAACCACCAGTTATAACGACAAATCTAGCAAATACGTGTAAAATCTGATTCCAAATATTTATAAGTCCATCCTCTATATTTAAATTGGTAATTATGTAGTTTATCTATACTGTAAATATATCTATATATTATACTTTGTATTTATTTTCGCACAATTATACACTTTTCATATATTTGTACAGTCTGCAAAATAAGCACCGCAACATATCGTATCTGTCAGACACTGCGCGACCTTTGGAGGAATAATTAACAAATTATTAAAGTCTGTGACAATTATTATTTCGTTTGAAACACAGACTACAAACGACTTATGTATGTACAGTGTGACGCACGAACTCTATCCGCCTGAAATATTTTCGTTATCTCAAACAATATGTGAAAATGTTACTAATTAAAGTTGTAGGATTTGAAGAATATATAACACGGCGGTAATGGTCTGTTGGCAGGTGGATACGTAGAGGAGATACACAGGTCAATTTAATTTCTTTAAAAGGGATGGGCGATTTTCATGTTTGATTTTGGACAGAACAGCGAATTTTGAGTATAGAAGTATCGAGGTCTCGTCCTAAAATTTATCGTTTCTGAGATATTCCAGTCTGTTCGTTCTGTTACTTTCGTTATGAAACATGTTGCAAGTGTCGACCATGTGCATCGACGAAATCGATGGATAGGTCATGGAGGCACTGCTTCCTAGCCAACTATTTAGATCTCCAGACTTGATACCATTAGATTGTTTCTTGCGGGCAACATTGAAAAATATTTGATATCGACATTTATCAACAAGTGCGCTGGATGTGACGCAACGAATTATGGCTGCATTGGTTACAACATTCACTGCGACGATAAGAGAAGCATGAAATTCGCTTCGAAGATTACAACGGTTCAAGGATTATAACTTTGTATTGGTGCATATTGTCGAGCGTGTTTCATAAAATCGTATTATCCAAGCTTAATTTTGCTCAACGTTAATTACAATCGTTAACGCTATCCTGTAAAATCACGGATTGTAATTCTCTATCGCGTAACAAATGGTATTGACCCGTTGATATTATAAACATTACAAATGCATCGTTACTATTTTTATTATTATTATCATAACGAAATTAATAGGATGAACAAAGTCAAATATTTCGGGTAAATAACAAAGATATTTCAGGTGGTTTGAGTTCGTAGGACACGCTCTATATATTCAACGTTATAATTTACCATAAAATAAATTTAATTCTCCTTTTGTCTATACGTACCTGTTTTCTTTTAATCATTTTGATAGTCGTTTTTATCAATTTCGTCGTTCGTATTATTACAGCTTTTCTTGCTACTTGTCCCGAAGTCTCGACATATGCTACGGATAATTTTATGGTTCAAATTCAAATTTCGAGTAGACCCGAAGATATTTCAAGTTGTCAGAGTTCGTGGGACACGCTCTATATATTCAACGTTATAATTTCCCGTAAATTAAATTTAATTCTCCTTTTGTCTATACGTATCTGTTTTCTTCTGATCTTTTTGTCGTTTTCATTAATTTCGTCGTTCGCATTATTACAATTTTCCTTGCTATTTTTTCTCCAAGTCTCGACGCATGCTATAGATGATTTTACGATACAAATTCAAATTTCGAGTAGACCTTTCGAAATGTCCTACCCAATTCATCTTACGCTCTTACCAATCATTTTGATAGTCGTTTTTATCAATTTCGTCGTTCGCATTATTACAGTTTTTCTTGCTACTTGTCCCTAAGTCTCGATATATGCTACGGATGATTTTATGATACAAATTGAAATTTCGAGTAGACCCAAAGATATTTCAGGTTGTCGGAGTTCATGGAACACGCTCTATATATTCAACGTTATAATTTACCGTAAATTAAATTTAATCCTCCTTTTGTATCTGTTTTCTTTTGATCATTTTGATCGTCGTTCGTATTATTACAGTTTTTCTTACTACTTGTTCCCAAGTCTCGACGCATGCTACAGATGATTTTACGATACAAATTCAAATTTCGAGGAGGCCTTTCGGAATATCCTACCCAATTCATCTTACGCTGTTACCGATAGTCAAGATATACTAACACATAATTATTATCATTAACTACGCTACCGTAATACTTTCAAATAATTTCAACAATGTTCAGCTTTCTACATATAGTAAATCGCACTAGGTACTTTACATTACGTTCGACCTTAATCATATTACTTGTACGTTAAATCATATCGATTATTACATTTCCTATGAAACCACAAGGTGTTCTAATACTTCTAGCCGCTAGTGTACACAGTACAGTATACTATAGCGTACACGTAAATGAATACACGTGGGAAGTTGAGTGCGTGAGGAAAAACGATTGGAGTTCTCTAGCAAGTTTGCAACCTGTAACAGATTCTTGCCATTCTCTCGCAGGCGATTATTCGAGGAAGGTGGCAGCGTATTTGAGCTATCGCGGAAGGTAACGTAGAAATTCGATAACGACCAAGCTGCGCCGATCGATCGCTCGAAGATGCAAAGCAAGAGGTTCGAGGAAGCTGTTACCGAGTTTCGGCTAACGCAATTTCCATTAGGCTTCCAATGGAGGAGAAGAAAATATCGAGGGGCAACAAAGACGGCGCGTCGGTGATAAAAAAGCGACGTCAAGCAAGGGAAGTCAATGGAAAGAGAACTTAAGAGAACGAACAATGGAGGACAGGGAAGACGGAGGTTGCCATTTTCGGAAATGGCCGGTGCATTCCAGGAATATCGAGGCGACATCAAGATGATATCAGGTTTTCGTGCCTCGTTCCTATAGACGACGAGCATACGTACTCGGGTTTTCGCACACGGTTAAATACCTTCGTACCAAGATAGCGCCGGATTGAAATGCTACACGCGGACCAACTTTAAGAATAGCCGACGGCACTTCTGCCATTCCACGCTACTTTCCCTCTGCGCGATTGTTTTGCCCTTAATTATCTTTACCCTTCCGATCCGTCCATTTTCTATTTCGTATTTGTTCTTCTTTCTTCAAGAAATTAAGGGTCTGCGTAAAACAAGTTTGAAAATTGCGCTTGAAAGTGAGATAAAAAAAGATTTATTTTGAAAATATCGTATCCATTTTTTTTCGTTTTGAAGTATCGAACTGTTGGCGCTTACATCGATTGGAAAAATGCTGATTAGGTCTACCTGGTTTGGTCGTGTCTCGGTTCGTACGTTTGTTATACGCATAGCTTTCTTGAGAATTAACTACAGCAATATTTTGTTTTCAGGCTAATGGATAGGCTTACGTCATGTTTGAAAGTAAATGATTATGCAATTCCACTTATTAATCAAGTTTCAATTGATTAAAACAGACGAATATCGTAAGATTTAAATGGTAAATTGTTCATAAATGTGTTCCAGATAAAGTTCATGTAAATTTTTCGTTTTCTCAATTTTGTCAAAAAATGGAGTTGTATCATTTTCGAAATAAACGGCCCATTTATGTGAAATTAACTATTTAAGCGAGATATGTATCTGGACGAAGGTAAATGCTGTTGAATACTCTCGGTATATTATACTGTGTGCATTTGATTGTTCTAACAAGTCTGTATGACTGTAATACCTTCGTTATTTCAAATGATAGACGAAAATATTACTTGCGAATGATCTGCAAATTTCTATGTAGCTGTGAGAAACTTGAAGATGCAAAATTTAATGTAAAAGTGTACATAAAATATCCAAAGTGTGTAGTACCTTTTACAAATGGATAAAATAATTTTCTATCTAAATTCCATCTTTTTTTTCTTTTTTAGTTATATTCGCCACAATCCACAGTCAACTTACGAGAGTCTGAAGATTTGATTAAAATTTGATTAAATCGAAGAATTTTCCTATGACAGTTGAAGATGAAAACACTTTTCCAACGATGCATCGCTATAAAATGATAGAATATTTTTACGGCTCTCTCGTTATTTATATTCTTCGTTTGCATGTTTATTGGCGTTTCTCGCAAATCTATTCGCGTTTCGGTCATGAAAATAAAAGAGGCTCGGTTTTGAGCTTGGTGAAATAAATTTGCAGCTACCTCTCGTTACAAAATAAGCGTGCGTTGACACGAGGCAAGCTTTGGAATGGAATATCGGTATAATGTACCAGAATAACATTCGCTTACCAGAAATGAAACGCGTGCGAAACGCTATTGTAACTGTATAAATAGGAATTCGGGAGATCAATGCACTTCGAGTACACGAGAGAGAAAATATTCATTTATTGATTGTTTATTTATTTATTTATAAGTCACACGTTACGTATACATAAAGTTACACATATAGATACATATTTTTTTCTTTTTTTTTTATTATTTAATGTGTACTTTACAATTTGTTCAGCTGGACATTTGGTAAATTTTTCTAACTTAATTGCTAAATGTGTGGATGGCTGCCCCCAGCGGGATACCATTTCCGAGTTTGACTATTTTATTTCTTTAGTGAGGTCAGTGGGGTGTTTTCTTTTTTAGTCTTCTTTCTATGAGAATTTTGTTCGCTTCAGCAGCCAGCTGGTGTGGATGTGTTGCCGTTCTTTCCTTGTATTTTCCTGCGTACCTGGCGATTTCATATAGATACATATTACCATTTTACGGTATAATAAATACATTATTTTAATTAAATTACATTATATACGATAATAATACAAAGATAAAAAAGAATGTACTATGTATACGGTGATTCAGGAATATTCTAGTAGCGAAATATCTTATAAGAATAGGATTTAATTAATTATATTATGACCCGTTATGTACGTTGTTCTAAACTTCTTCCGGGATACACAGTCAGTGTATTCTTTGAATAAAACTTAATCATTTCCAAATACACATCGATGAGTCTATCTCTTTTCTATCGACATCATTTTTTACTTGTACTTATAAGCGGAAAAAGTCTGAGTCACCTGGTATATGTTTTATTCTCTGGCATAAAGTAGAAGATTTTGACAATCTGTCCGATTATTTAAAAATTTAAGACTGTATGAGGTTCCATTGATAGACGAAATTTTTCTCTTTCCTCAGGGAATTTGCATCCAAATAGAAAGAATGCAGCTTCACGTTTTCAGAATTCTGTCCTGCTCCCCTCGATTGGCAAGGGAATGCGCGCTTCAAAGAAAATATTTATTTGGTAAATATAAAATATTTATTTATTTGGCGGTCGTCGTAAAAATCTTCCCGGTAACTTCCCTGAAACAGAGTGAAATATTATATTGAATCGATCAGGACAACTCTCTCTTATTCCCTGAAAATGGCTGGAAAAAATGTATATCCACAGAGAAATCCGATTTTCAAGTTTCGAACGATACTTCTTTGGCGATCGCTCTCAGATCGACTTTGCCAGAGAGAGAGAGAGACGTCCCAAGGGCTCTATAAAATATCGATGACAAGAAAAGTCTTGGAAGAGACGAAATAGGTCTGTGATTTCGTGTCGACTTTAAGGGGTTCCGATTCGACGAGGGTCGCACCGTCTGACGAAGTTTAAAGAACCGCACTCACGATGGAAGCCGAAACATGTCTGTTTCTGTAATTCGTTTAGGCATTTTTTCAATAATGTAGGGTAATCGAGAAGATATCTGGGAAAAAGGCCCGTAAGACAAAACGATCGATCGAGTAAATTGCTTTGGAAATTTTAGTTCTACTCTTTTTGTATATTTTATCGTATTTGTTTTAACTGTATTTCAACACACCTCGTTTGAATAAAAATAAACGGGAAATTCATCAATTAATAAATGAAAATACTACTTTGTTGTTTCACTTGTTGTTCAATAATCTTTTATATAAAAAGAATTAGAAAGAATCTCAGCAAGATTAAACTAAAAATCGATACTGTTTCACTGAAATAAATTTTAGTAAATTACAAATTGGATCTTGGCAGTTTCAAAATGTGGTGCGAATTGAAAGTTTACGCTTTGCTTTATTCTTATGGAAATAGTGACACAAGATGACGTTGGAGAAACTTTATGTTTTAAACTCTAGAGACTGTTTTTGAATATGCGTGGCATCTTAATTACCATGTTTTTCTAATATTGTCAATGGTAAAGGAAAAATAAACTTCCTACTTCTAACTATAATGGTAATAGATCGGTTTTGGTTGGTCATGGCTATTAACCGATTTGCCGCAAGTAGCTAAATGAAAATTATGGGATAACCCAATAGTGATAATAGGATGCCTGGGACCACTCCGGGCCATTTCACCCACATCCAACCATCAACCTTAATCTCTCGTACATGAAAATCGCCTATACCCTTTGCAAACTTTATTCCCGTGATTTACGCGTTCTATTCTTCTACCAAATATTAAAAGTCTAATTTGATAAATGTTACGAGTAAATATTTTATTTCCTCGTGAATTTTATTTTATCCCTTGCCAAATATTTGTAAACATTTAGATTTTTGCCTAATTCGATAAACATTAGGAATAAACAATCGATCCTCCTTTGGCTATAACGGGTTTCTCTTTCCGCCAAATATCAAAAGTCCAATTCGACGAACGTTACGAGTAAACGTCTTATTTTCTTACGAATATCGTGGATTTCTTATTTTGCTAAATATTGTAAGACCCATTGATGACGATAAACGTTACGAGTAAACATTTCATTTATCTTGAGAATATGGCAGAATGTATGCGCCTTCGATAATTAGAACGAATATTGCACAACACGAAACGCAAAGGTTTTTGCTTGCGCGAAAATACGAAAATTAATTGCGAACGTTAAACCGCGTCTCGTTTATTGGCCACGTATACCGAGAATAATAATATCCTTCTCGTATGAAAATTAAACAAACAACGTTCAAGCATTGTTTCATATCTAATTGTATTATTAATTTGAAGAACCTGAGCGTTTATCGATTTCCAGCGAGTCGAGCTGCTTCCTCAGTTTCCAGCGCTGCCTCTGCCCTCACACAGTCTTCCCTAATAAGGATATTAATTTCTAATAATTGGTTCTCAGAGGCGAACACGTATTAAATCCGGAAAATTATTGCCTTAGGGTTGACCAAGACTTTGCTTTAATCCTCAAACCGATCAAGCAATCGATGGTCAAACGTTAGAGTATTAGCAAATAATTTGGCCTCGGACCTGGTAGTCGACGATTGAAAACAGCTTTTGACCAACGGCCTATATAGCACGCAGTCCGTCATTAACGAGTTAATAGTCCACTGATTGAATTAGCTGATTAACAAATTATCGGCTCCATATTTACGCAGTTTCCCCTTCACACCCTGTTAATTGCTTCTGCTTGTCGTACGCGATCGAACGATGAAAGATCGTTTACGTTAGACAAATCTTTGTCAACGAACCTTCAGCTGCTCAGGTTGTTCGCTCAACCAAGTCGAAAGAACTTGCAATCGTTCAACGAGGAATACGTAAGGAATAAACTCTGACATAAGGAAATCCTACGAATATTCTGATTATTACGACGACCGAGTTTATAAGGTTCCGATATTTTTATTATAAATCTTCTTCACATTAATTACACACAATTCATAATAATTTTTTTAATACGATCGATAATTGCCGATAAAAGCAATTTGATGGAATGAGCCGGTCCCTTTTGCAGAATAATTTACTAATTAACAGTTGGATTACGGATTTATTGTACATATGGAAAATAATCAAGGTACTGATATCAGTGATGCTAATAAAAATTGAGTAATAAAAAATAATTCCATCATCGACAACGGTTCTTGGTAACCAAAAATAAGTTCCATTATGGATGATGGTAATAAAAAGAATGTCGATCATTTAACTAATGGTTATTCGTAACCAGAATCATTTAAACTAAAGTACTTAAGCTACTAATTTTTAAAAATATTGCAATTTTTTAAATTTTTGTTATAACTGTTGCGTTCGCTGGTTGAAAAGGGAATCCTCTGGGTTTTCGACCACGTGTAGCGTGTCTTTTCGTGGCAGGTAGTCCCTCGTGGTATGCAGGACAGTAGGTCGGCAATCCCGTCTCCGGTTCTTGCTCGCGTTCTTTTTTCTTTTTCTTTTTTCCTTTTTTTTTTTCGGCCTCTTACTTGAAGTCTCGTTCTTCCGTCTGGCTTTTTTTCTTTTTCTCCTTCATACGATGTATGTAATATTTTAATGATGCAGCAACCGCACGTAAACGGTTATTAGCGCCGGCTAAAGGACGCTTTGATCGAAAAGATATCCACCAAATGTACATACTAAGGATCTCGTATAAATTCAGTACCGTTTTGCGAGTCTGTTGGCCCGTTTGCATATTAACTGTAACTGGTAGGATGCAGGAGAACTTGCGAAATGACCGTGTTTCGTCACAAGTCCCACGTGAATCGCTCTATTTTAAAGTAACTTTATGGCGCGTTCTTACTGTTGTTCGGCGAAGAAGTTGTTGGCGGGGAAAAAAGATGCTTGCACGGTTTCCATTTTTCCAAATTTAAACTCTGACGTAAGGAAATCCTACGAATATTCTGATTATTACGACGACCAAATTTATAAGGTTCCGATGTTTTTATTATAAATCTTGTTAACATTGATTACACGTAATTCATAGTAATTTTTTTAATGCGATCGATAATTGCCGATAAAAGCAAAACTCAATGGTTGTTTTATTGAAGCGTATACATAAAAATTGATTACTACAAAGGGAATACTTTAATGTATGATAAAAATAAAGAAATTCGCACGAAGAATTAGCACGAACGTGTTTGCTTTGCGAGTACGCGCCTTTACTTTGCCTTTCAGCTCCTGACATTGCCTGATCATTTCTGATCTCCAGTGATTTCTCTTGTTCGTTGATCTAGTTATACTCAAGCCCACGTTGTATATCTCGACAGAGTTGCTCTTTAGAGAAAAAGCTTATTTCGTAATTGCGTTCCTCGGAGACTTTTCTTCTCTACGTTTCCTTCGTTTTTCTGCGTTGCTCTTCCGCTATCGCCTACCTTCTTCTCCCTTCGTTTATTTTCTCGGTCCTTCGTAAGATTTTCCCATCCTGATCCAGCGCTTGTTTCTTATTACTTTAGCCTCGTTCTCCTAGGCGTTCATTATTTTCATTTGCCCAGCTCGTTCGTTTGTCGTTGCTCGCTCGTCTCACTTTCCCATTCTTCCAGCCTTTTTTCTCCCCGCTTCCCCCTTTTCCTTTATTCCCGACATATTATTCCATTTTCTCTTGTTCAGGCCAGCATTGGACTCGAGTCTGGATTTCTATGAAGCTCGAGTATCTTTGTTTTCTCGTTCGTTGCGTATCTAGTAACGAACGAAGCATCGAAGAGATATTTCAAGCGTATTATTATCGCACTGCCAACTACCACGTTACCAGACTGCAGTTTAATGGGTTCGTAGGAACTTTGAAGATTCGGAAACGCACAAAAATGCGTGTAATATGTAAAAATATATAAATATACAAAATATTCAAAGTAGAACATTTATTCTAACTTTCACGAGACTAACCATACTGCGACCACCGCGTTCTTTATTCTTCGATCCTACCTTTGCTCGAATTGGATAGAGAACTTGCAACGATCTAAGAATATTTTTACCATGAAATTTCCAAATTCGACACCCGTTCTTTCCTGTTTTCCTCAAACTTGAGAAATCTTCCAACGATAGAGGGACTACTATTGAGTGAGAAATGACCGAAAGAAGATCAAATTTCTACTTAGCTTGCATTTCTAGGATATAACAATGCGTAAAAATTTGCAGTCTAGACGTTACTTTCCCACCAGTTCGCTAACAACCTGAAAGTGTGAGGATTTTTACACTTTGCCAGCGCATCGCGATATTTCTTGCACGAAGTGGTACACGCAGGAAAGAGTAAGAGGCCGTTTACTCCATCAGCACGAGTTACCGATCTCTCTCGTGAGAGCCATCCATCCACGTGATTCTCCCTGTGAGTTCCACCTCCATTAAGCCAAGCTGAGACGGGGCCCGTGTGTATCCTCCGAGAGACGGCGAAGGATTTCGTTGCCAGCGCTTCTTGCAGACATGTCGTATCAATTGAGTTTCACGGCCGCCGAAAATTCATTCGTTCTTTGGTGTCCTCATCTCGTGTCGATCAACCACGCCGAATTTTCGCAGAGTTCCTTGGGAATTTCAGTGCTTTCGACGCTCGAGGATTGCCTTCACGAGAAAACAGTCGCCTTGGAATGAAAAGAAGAACTGTGATATTTATGTCAGTGTCTGTGTGCATCGGTTGAGGAAAGACACACGTATACGTTTCTTTTTTCTTTTCATTTATTTTATCTAAAGTCGCGTCGATCATTCTTTATGGCCATTAGCTATCGCGATTAACAAAATACAGAAGAAGAAGGTACAGGAGCAGAAGGAAGTGTAAATTAAAATACAGTAAGGCAAGTAACAAACTGAAATAATTAATTTTTGAAATAATATTAGTATCTATATATTTCGAACATGTAGAACGTATAGGTGCAATTACGACATGATACAGCACGATTAGCCTAAACTTAAGTTAACACGACACAATACGCGTTAGGGCCAAGCTTACATCACAGTACAAGATATAAATTGATATCTTTGAGAAACTGAAGAAGATATTCCCAGTGTTTTTTACGATTTAGACGAGTCTGAATCACATTTGCAAGAAATTTAAATTTCTATTAGGGGACGTTACTACGATCAGTAGAACGATCTATCGACGAGATATAGTTATAGCAATTACTAATTTTCACTTATTTGGCACATTTCTACTTATAAGACGAGGGCGTGTCAGTTTAGCGCGTCTAATCCTAACTCGCTCTTTCTTATCAAAGAAAGAAAAAAAAAGAAAAGCATGCAGGATCGTAGTATATTTCGTTCAACGACGAATCTGTCAGTTTAAAATTCGCGTTTGCTTCCAAATAGCGTTACAGTGTTTTTTACGATTTAGGCGAGTCTGAATCTCATTTGCAAGACGAAATTTAAATTTCTATTAGGGGACGTTACTACGATCAGTAGAACGATCTATCGACGAGATATAGTTATAGCAATCACTAATTTTCACTTATTTGGCACATTTCTACTTATAAGACGAGAGCGTGTCAGTTTAGCGTGTCCAATGCTAACTCTAATGAGAATAACTCGCTCTTTCTTATCAAAGAAAGAAAAAAAAAAGAAAAACGTGCAGGATCGTAGTATATTTCGTTCAACAATGAATCTGTCAATTTAAAATTCGCGTTTGCTTCCGACTAGCGTTACGCAAATTGATCAAGGAATATTCGTAGAAGGTATATTTTGCACGAGCCGGCGGACGCGGTCTTGCTAGTAAATTGTATTTGTCAATACACTTTGCAGCCGATAAATCGAATTTAATGCCACGTTACGACAGCTGCCGTGAAAACGCGTCGAGTCCTATCGGAGCTCTTGACGCATCTGTTCCGTGATTAACGAGTACCAGTACTCGCTTTAATCTGTTCTTAATGTCTCTTAGGAAAGATCCTAATTTATGTCTGTTCGTGATGCTCCCTCTCGAATCATTTCTCGTCTTTCTTCCTCTTTTTCCAGACGATCGGCTGCAATGATTTTGGTTTCCATGAGAAGCAAAGTTGTTCGAGTATTCGTATATTGTCGGTCAATTTTTGAAGACATCGTTACGATTAATTATTTGTTCATTCTATAAGACGATAGCGAACACTGCTGTCGAGTTAGTTTATCGTTCATTCATACACGTATCTTCGCTATGAATTAATGAAAATGTCCAGACAGTTATAAGTATACTCGACAAAATTTCAAAATCGAAAATTTCAAAATTGCTAAAAACTATACGTTGGTGCGATTTTCTTATGTTACATTTTGATTTTCATCTTATTTTGAGATAATTTTCCTTCGCTCATACAGCGAATGTAGGTGTACATATGTTAAAAACAAGTGTGAGAAGAATGTTGAAGCTTCGCTATAGCGAATTATGTGCACAAGAAAAACTGCGATGTATTGGGTTGGCAACTAAGTGATTACGACTTTTGTCAATACCACCTAATGACAAAATGCGCAATCATTTAGTTGCCAACCCAATATATAGCGAGAAAAAAACATTTATATTTATTCAATTGCTCGTTAAAATCATCAGAAAAAGATATTGATTCATTCTATTCGAAACGATATTTGAAGCGTACAATAATAATTAAATTGCGGATATTTATACGATTTTTGATATTTTTATAAGCACCAGAACCTAAGGAAAAATTTGTTTTATTTACTAAATATCAAGCTTATTTTGGATATTTTGTATATTTTTGTGTCTCGCGCGCATTCTCTCTGCATTTGCATAAAAATCCGCACTCTACGCAATGCTAACTAAAGAACGTACTTGATGAAAGCCATCCCATATCCCGTCAAAAATAACAGAGAATTCCCCGCAGAGCAATAGAGTACAAAAGCGCGAAGCCGGGAGACAAAATAAACTCGCGATTCGCTGAAAAAAGAGCGAACATTCTATCACGAGTTTGCTATTTATTCTCCGCTCGTCATGACTATGCATCGCACACACCTGCGAATTCCCATGTTTCGAAATTATCCAGCAAATGAGATCGCAACCGATGTGAAATTTCTTCCACGCGAGGGGAATTCGAAAGAAAATGACGCACGAGAATGATGTACATCGCGACCGGGAGGAAGTCGGCCGATTTTTCTCGAGTGAAATATTTTACGAAATATTCGAGTCGAAGAAATTCCTTCCGAGCAAAAGAATAGAACGCGTCCGTGAAAATCGTTCGTCGAAGCGAACGTAAAATATTTTGACGCAGTGGATTGGGTTGGCAAAGGTCGGAAAAGGCTCACCGAAATTATTCCATTCGCAGGTCCATGTCCGTTGAGGGAGAAGAAGTGGGTCGGTCAACCTCGAGGCTATAGGCCAGCCTGAGTTTCGTGCAGGAAGAAGTCGTTAGAGAAAACCGTGTTGACGAGCGAGAAAGATCGACAAAGATCGGCGAGTGGCGAAGAAAGCAACGAGCATGGACCAGCGAGAGGTGACTCATCCGCTCGTTTCTCAATGGACAGAGTCACTCTGACCGAACAGACCTAGGAGAAAGTGGCGGCACGAGCGCAAAGTCGAGGCGAGGAAACGCGTGAAACGGAGAGGTTCGATTGGAACTCGAGATTGCGGAGAGGAGTCAGGAAAATCCTCTCGATTCGAACGTACAGGTCGGAGGTTACAGTCGAGTCGAGCGTATAAGACGTATCACGATAGAACGCGAAGAATATCGTGAAAGTGTTGGAAAGCGAAATTTAGAAAAGAAGAATCTCGAAGAACGAACGAGGTTGAAGAAGATCGATCGCATAAGGCGAATGATCTGTGTGGTTGGATTTGAAATCGTGCGAAGAATAATTTGCATGTAATGGCAACATCTTGTAGCGGTAATTTATGAATGATAATTTCTACTCGTAGGAGAACAATAATTGGAAGAGACACGAAGAAGAAAAATAAAAGAAAGCGAAGATGAGTAGAAGAACTATGCCACTGGTTGGACTGAATTCTTGCGAGAGGATAAGACCGGAAAGACTTAGGAATCCTATTCAAAGACTCGTGTGGGGTCCTGGTACTCAGTTTCTAGTTGGTCAAGTTGGTTTGCCCGAGGACGAGGGATCGAATCCACGAATGGCTCTGAGAAGGTATACGAACATTATATCGTTGTTAATTCATGTTCGTAGAGATTAGTTGAGATATTTGTGAAACCTTTGCTGAAATTTTTCTATGTAATTATTACTATCGTTTATTTTATATACGAGCATACAGATTCTCATTAGTGTGCGAAAGGATTGTAAAGTACATAAAAAGATAGAAGCACAATGCAAGCTGAAAATACGAAAAAAACGAATATGAAAGACACAAAAGATATACGAGATTACCATTCGTGTCTTACCACAAAAGGATATTAAAATACAGGCAGTTCTTAACTAATGAATTTTAGTGTTCGAGCTTAGCTACTTTTTGCGTAAGCCATACATAGTTTTCAAAAATACAATACACCAGCATTAAAAAAGAAAACATCCGAGAAAGTACAAACGCAAAAGGGAGCGAGGAGAATAACAGGGTTCGAGATAATCTGGTTTGCAGAGGAAACAAAAGATCGCTTCGCGTGTAATCGATTCGGCCGTGTAATTCGCATATCTAGGGAATTCGTTTCGCGGTCTAAAATGGATTATCGCGCGTGCCAGAGTCCGCTACGATTACGGTTATATTGATCGGTTGGACAAACGGAACGGCTTTATTGCATCCCTGCGGTACGTCGCGATAGAATATGTAGATACACAGAGAGACACGGTCATCGATTACAGCAAGACGTAGTAGAGATATTCGCGGAAATTTCAATGAAATACCAACGTGCCAGGTGATCTATTATCTGGGAAACATGCTGAAGCTAGCCACTTTGTATTGTCCTTTAAATTCGTAGACACGCGGCGTTTACCCAATAATACCGAGCAAACTGTTACATATCTGAAAGCAAGCTCCGTGCTTGAACACGATCTCTGAATACCACGTCTTTGTGTAACACAGGCTCCTTAGATTGTACGAGGGAAGACAATACAGAGAAGCAGCCGCTTTTCTCATGAAACTGCCACACTATACCTTGAGGACGACTCTACCGGACATTCCCGTGGACCTGTTGATCGAAACGCTTCCTCATAGTTTGTCTCTGCTGGAGGCTCTCTACTCGAGGCTCGTCGAGTTGAACGTGGACGACGCGAAAATCTTGAAAGTGGAGCAAGTCCTTTGGAGGATCGTCCATCTGATCTCGATCAGCCAGGACCATTTCCGTCTGAGGATCTGGTGCAAGCTGCTGATCTCCCTGAACAAATTGGCTCCTAACGCGAGGAGCATTCTTGCCGCTAGGAAAAGGACTTTGGACAGGGCGGTGGAAGGTTTAGGAAAGCACGGGTTGGTGGCATCCTGTCATCCAAGCAATTTGGAAAACGCCAGGGCGTCGAATCTGGTGCCTTTACCCGTGGCGCTGAAGGAGCAGCTGGAGAGCAGAATCGAGGCGTACAAGTTGGCCATGCACAAGATCGAGAGCGTCGGCAAGCACGCGAGAACTCACAGAGGTAATCCATGGCGATTTTTAACTGATAACATTCGTTATGGGTAATGACGAAATATCGTTTCGCGAGTGGGAACTTGCGTGGGAACGGGCAATTCTTTTTACCGCCGCGTCGGGGGCTTAGACCCGGTGCAGACAAGCCTGGACGACGCTGTTACGATCTCGTGGTAGTGCCACTGTAGAATTCGGTTCTCATATATTGCACAAGGTGTCCTAGGTTTAACATTGTAGGTCTAATTTCATGGGTATGTGTATACGCGTGTACGTATACGTGAAACATATACGTGAAACAGTGTATCGAAAAGTTCGTTCACCTGTTACTACTATATACATTTTAAAGAAAGTTGGAAAAATTAAGTTACAGAAATTGTTTAAAGAAATTGTAATATATATATATATATATGTACAGGGTATATATAATACAGATCATAATACTTCGAAGAGTGAAGCCACACATTAAGATAAATAGAAAATACCGTACGAACAAGGAGGCAGCAGGTCAACCTACGTGCGAAGATAAGTCGAAAATGTAGCGTGAATTCTTTTCGCAAGACGCTTTATTTGGGAGAAAGATAAATGCGAAAATTTATCATGCGCACGTTGAAACTCTATTTTCTCGAAAATGAAGCCTGAAACAGGAAAACGTTATTCTACATTTTCTACTCGTTTCGGCGCATAGAATAATCTGCTGACAATTACGTAGTCCTGCCCAAGCCGAAATTAGCCACGTTCGCACCAAGTATACTTGTACTTGGGGAAATTTTCGAGCTCGACTTTCTCGAAAACTAAGCCGAGAATGAACAAATTTTATTTCATATATTTCCCTTATTTTTCCACAAGGAATCGCGCCGTGCACGCTTTCACGTGTTATTCGGTCGGAATATATTACGTGGTCGGACGATGTGGATTATAGATACGCGGATCACTTCACGAGAGAAAGTCTGAAAGTTTGTACGATTGAATGGGTCGCGATACGCTGTTCCAGATCCGATTACAGTCAGCCGGTATCTGAAACGACACGCTGCGAGTTTGCTTTCAACGATTGCTGGAATCGATCGTGAAGAACGGGCGCGAAAAATGGTTTCGATTCAATTTCCAGAATCGTTCGAGGGGACGGTGTCGGTGAGAAGAAAACGATTGCATTCTCGAGTCGAGATGTGGAAGGCAGCGACGACGAAGATGCGGCAGTGCGCGAAAGTGTTGCATCGGTGCACGAAAGTCGTTAACTTTTGCTCGGTGAAAAGCTGGCAACGGATGTCCGCATCGATATCTGGCCGTGTTAGAGGCCCGCTGAACCGTGAAGTATTGGATTTTAACGCAGCTGCACCGGACACGTTACATTTCCCAATGCAAATACGCCGATGCATAGGACATTAATGCGTTTACACGAAAGCACGTTTACTCGTTCACGTCATTGTCATCGTTGCGGGCCTCAACATGGTAAAACACGATGCGTACTCGTTTCCAACCCTGTACCTATCTCTTTGCTCTTCTTCGTCCTTAATGCGTTGACTGTTTAGTCGTGTTCTCGTTGCCATTCCATTTGACTGCAATTTTTCTCTCCTTAACACGTTGAATGGCGAGTGGCGTTATCCGCTACCGGGGACAACTCAGCTAATGACACCAGCGTGGAGTCATCCGCGCTTAACCTGTTAGACACCGGTTTTCTGATCTCTGAGTGGGGCAAAATTCGGTTTGAAAAATTGAATTGTCGAAATTTTTCAAACTTCATTTCGTTTTGTGCGATCTGTGACCACCTTTTCTTGCAGTTTTCCGTTGAAGAGAACGACTAGGTGACGCGTACTTTGTAAAATTTACTCGCAAAACTTCGCTTTTACAGTGTTACGTTAAATAAAATAATTAGATATTTTGTAATCTGTTATCTGTGAAAGTTTCGTTTGTTCAACTACTAACTTTATTATTATTACGCGAAAAATTCCGGTATACATCGCTTGGAACCTTACCAGCAAGTTATAATCGAAACATGGAATACGAAATGAAATACAAAAAGCTTTTGACGAAACTTTTTCAGTCACCCGTGTTCGTATAATATTTCTTGCTCGATTATGCTTATAGAATATATGCCGCGATTGAGATTACTGACTGAGAACTTTACTTCATCAGGAGAAACCTGGAAAGCCTTGTGCATATCGTTTACGAGAAATAGCAACCGATGAGACATATGCAAGTAACGCATCGAACGATGGATACGAAGTCGACGCGCTTTCGCTCGATTCGCGTTAATTGTCGAATAAGTCCGGACGCTGAAATTCATTGAAATCGGTAATTAATTAGCTCGTCGAATCACAGGCCGATTTAACATGGCGAAGTATACAGATTAATTGTAAACTATACTTCTATTCGATGGTGGTGTGACGGTTCGATTAAGCGGCATCATAGATTTCTCGTATAAATTACAGATTGGAAGGAAAGTAATCGTTTGACATTTTCAGCGGACCAAGGTGTACAGGCGGCGTCGCATCAGAGGCAACTTTCGCTCAAGTACAGCGAGATTCAGCAGAGGCTGATCGATAATCAGAGTTTGTTGAACACGTTGGAGAAAGCTGGCGACCCAAGTAGCTTAGAAAGTCTGTTATCTGAGTTGAAGCGAAGGGTCGAACAGGACAAGGAAGCTCTCAGACAATGGACAGCCTTGAGGAAATCCACTTTCGGCGGGAATACGAAGAATCCACCGCTAGCCGCCAGATTGCTGCAATTCTCCAGAGGCTGCGAGCTAGCACTACAATTGATGAACCAGGATAATCTACAAGTAAGTTTCCCTCGAACGTTTGCTTTCAGCAACACAGAAATTTATCATATTGGATTCGTATACATGCAGCGGCTACGAAAATTATCTACGCATATGCCCAACTGCAGCGTTTATTTCGAAAAAGGTGTAAATCCATTTTTGGATGAAATTGCGAAAACGACGAATTTTGGCGCTATCTCTTAACTGTTATGGACAATTTAGATCTTAAAATATTTTTGTCCGTTTCGATCGATTGAAATTTCGTTGATAAATGAAATCGCTTGATCATTCATTTTAAAGGTCCATTTGCAAATCTGTAGCTTGTTGAAACAGTCGAGGCATCGATAATAATGGAAAACAAATGACAGCGAATAATATTGAATAACGCACGGATGTGAACGAGTTGTTTAAATGCGATTCAATAATGTGTTCATGAGTGGACATTACATTTAAAATGTTGTTAAATTCATAATAGTTTTACATATATATCAGGTTGTTATCAAAGTGCAAATCAAAGGTCGAAGAAATTGCTGTAACCTTGCTTTCTTTTCTCGATGGATAACCTCGTGTTAACGTTAGAATCTGATAGTGGTGCAGATATGTGTTGGCTACAGTCGTCTAGTATAATGATATAATGATTTTAATTTATCTACTTGTGCTCCATTTACATTTTTCAAATGTCCTATAAATGTCTGTAAACAAGACTGAAGTGAGGCATAAAACGTAGATTATAAATAAGTAAAATCTAATAAATCGCACGATTTGCAAATTTTGAAACTGGTGAAAGTCCATCGATTATCCTGAAGAAAGATATCGGTACAGTTAGCTCTGAAGAAATCTCATATACAAGAAAAATTGTATTTGCATAACGAATTTACATCTGTTTAAGCACGTAGACACCTAATTATTAATTAAATTACCTTGAAGAAAGATATCCATGCAGTTAGCTCTGAAGAAATCTCATATACAAGAAAAATTGTATCTGTATAACGAATTTACATCTGTTCAAACACATACATACCGAATTATTCATTAAATTACCCTGAAGAAATATATCGGAGCAGTTAGCTCTGAAGAAATCTCATATACAAGAAGAATTGTATCTGCATAACGAATTTACATCTGTTTAAACACGTAGACACCTAACTATTCATTAAATTACCCTGAAGAAAGATATCGGTGCAGTTAGCTCTGAAGAAATCTCATATACAAGAAAAATTGTATTTGCATAACGAATTTACATCTGTTTAAACACGTAGACACCTAATTATTGTAATTAATATGTAAAACATATTAATATGTAATTAATATTGTAATTAATATGTAAAATACAACGATAAGCAGATATCGTGTATGTACTATACAGACGCAAATTTGTTCGAGAAATTCGAGTGTATTCTCAAAGTAAATTTTATCCGTTCAACTTATCTACCTTAACATATTTATACTAAACTAATGAACTACGCGAAAGAATATGTTTCACATATTAACATAATATAAAATCGCGGAAATAAAATAAAGTCGAATGAAATAAAAGGTCGAGTTCAGCTCGATGCACACGTAGGTCCAGTTAAAAAAGTTACAGACGTAGAATCTTCAAAATAGGATTTTATACTGGTCTCTGTAATATTTAACTCGAAAGCCAGAGAAATATTCGCCAAGGAGATAATATAATGTAGTTTCACGGGAACTGTTGTAACCGCAAGCAGTCCCACGAGAAGCGAGTTCAGCAGTGACGTAGTTGATGGACAAAGCTGAATCCACAAAGCACAAAGTCTCCGGTCACGTGTTGTCCCTTAAGGACACTCGCGATCTTGAATTACGCGAGTCCACTTGCAGTAACCGTGCCGCTTGCGATACCTTCCTGTGTTCTAAAATGCAGACTCGTCTTATCGATCGAAGCTACACATTTAATAACGACACGCGTTAACAGATTGCTCGTGAAACAGTACGGCCTCCAGAACTACACGTTTCTTACGTTCTTCGCAACTATCTCTATTTTTGAAATAACCTTTGTATTTCCACATTGTCGTTCACACACTGTCTAATATCCTTTTTTTCTGCTTCTATCAATAAATTATTTCGTAAAATTATACGAAGAAGGACACGCCAGTTGCGTGCAATTTGCAAAAAGAACTTGCTTCTAGGTATAGTTTTATTATTGAGAAATTTCTGACTCTTCTGAATAGAACCGCAACGAACGAAGAATCACAGGTATCTGTATCGTTTAATCGTCGTGAAAGTTAAAATCTAAAAGGTTTTGTCGTTCTTATTAATTTTGATTCAATTTCCCACGGAATTACTGACTAATTACAAACAATTACGTACTTAATATTCATCGGAAGCGTTTGCT
The DNA here is from genome assembly GCF_905332965.1 of Bombus pascuorum. Classification (NCBI taxonomy): domain Eukaryota; kingdom Metazoa; phylum Arthropoda; class Insecta; order Hymenoptera; family Apidae; genus Bombus; species Bombus pascuorum. Next base: position 3,504,142 of record NC_083498.1, read on the forward strand.
GGAAGACGTTGTGCACAGATTTCGCATAAATCATCCCGTGAAGGACACGACCTCGTTACGTACACCATGAATAATACAGAATTCCGTGAAACGGTTCCATCAATTTCCGTGGACCGCCGGTAATCATCGAACGTACGTAGGTACTTGAGACACCGAATGAAATTTGAATGTTAATATACCTTTGGCGATGTGGTTAGCTATCGAATCGAAACATCAAGTGTCGCTACAGATTCGTTCGGTGACTCGTAGGTTTACACGTAAGGAAACAATTGATCGTTCAGTGCCAGTATTTGATACTTGTATTTCAATTGTTTGATACTTGGTAAACTACTTTTAGAAGTTTGGTAATTTTGATGAAATTTTTATATTCTCCTAGATAATTGTGAAACATAACAAGAAAAATTATACTACGTAGATAATTATAGAGAATTGTAACAATGTAAATTGAAGAAAACGAAACTTTGGGGATACGCAAAGGATATATAGATGTGCGTTACGTAATTTTTGTTGCTGCGTGAATTCACTTTTTAAAGGGATGAAATTGGCTACTGAAAATTCGGATATTTCCCGATTTTCCGAATTGCAAGAGATAGGAAAAAAGCGTTCGACCAAAGCTTACCTCTTTCGATCATCGCCATCGTTTGATAAAAAATTTATCAATATTATAGCGAGTTGTAACGCGAAATCGGAAATTTTTTATTAGTTGATCCAACGATGCTTTGAAGTATTGAAAAACACGATTCACTGAAATTCACCGAAGTTTCGCTTAGATCGCTATGATTCATAGCCCGCTTTACCCACGTCGACGTATCTATGTCTACTAAACTCTCGTTTATCGTACGAAAGGATGTGTCTGAAATAGAAAATGTTGAAGATTCTCAAGATCTTGTCAATGGTACACTCGAATTTCAGAAGTCACGAGAACGAATACGATCAGTTTTCCCCTGTCGAGTTTCGTTCGTAGAAAGTCGATACACGTCTTCGAGAAAGGATACAACATTACGATCTTCAGAATTCGTAGCATCACTGGTTAGCCACTTTTCTTACCACTCATGGCTGGTTGATTAATATCACAATGATCGATATCACTTTTCTCAATTTTCTCTGTATTTTGATAAATTTTCTGTTGTTCATTCCTTGTAGTACAGGGCGTTTCATATCTTCGCAGTTTCCTTAGTATATTTTGTGAGTATAAACGAGAGAAGAGTGTTACGTTATCACATCATTTGCAGTTTTACCGAACAGTTGTAAGAAAAATGAAAAATACAAGCAGAATAATACCTAGACCTGCAATATCGTTTGTTTGTTATGAGGAAAATAGAAAATACAAAGAGGACGGTATCTAAACCTATGATATTGTTTGATTTCATATCACTAGACTTTCATTTATATTATGTATAAACTATTATTTATTTCATATCACTGTGACTAATTCTGAAAGGAGACATTCTGAAATTCGAATAATAAAATATTTAACAAATAGGCAGGAAGGGTAGGAACGAAGTCGAAACGTGCTTCGTAGGATTTCTAATAAATTCAATTTTTTATTTCCGTCAAAATCTTTCATCGATAGTAACCGTGAACATTATAAAATAGATTATGAACACCTGGTGGTTACAATTATCGTAATTGAAAATCTGTTCGTATTTTGTACTTCGTATTTCTTATTATCGTTATAACTTTTTGATAGAACGTCAAACGAACTATTTAATATTCTCCGTCTGGATACTGAAAAGTAATCGAAAATATTTCAGTTTGTATACACGAGAGACGCAAAAAGAGAAAAATAACAGAGAAGCGGGGCGTATTTCCTTTTCATAGAATAGAACCAGTGTGTTGTGGAATATTTTACTCTACAAAAATTGTACTCGATACATGATAAAAAATGATACTGCGATATTAACTTCTAGAAATTCGATCGTTCGTTTTCGCATACTTCTGATTAAATTTTCTCCTGTTACACCCTGTACTTGCTGTCTGTGCAAGGTGTTCCGTATCTCAATCGGCAAACTTCGCCAAAATTCTGAGCGAAAGATATTACATAGTTAGCTGCTTCACAAACGCGTGCCCTTTCAGCAACGCTACCCCTCGCGAATTTAATTTCTTTTTCTTCTTTTTTTGGCTTGACCATGCACTAGGAGGACGACCACTTTGTGGTCTGTCAACCACAGTAAAGAGAGTTCAGAAATTTTTAATAATGCGAAGAATTTTGCTTGGGACGTATCTACGACACGTAAATTTCTCGCATATTTGCGCAACAGACGACTGACTTTGATAATAAATTTTCGCCATAATGACAAGTTATTGAGGCGTCTAACGATTCATATTAAAATTGCATAATAATTGATACAACCTGAGCAAGAAACATACATAGCCATATAATATATCACATTGCACACATATCTTTCCCTTATCTATACACACAGAACTGGAAAGTTCAAAACGTTCGGTATTCCTACACCGCAAAACTGTAATTTGTCGTTTTTACTTGGCCGTAATCCGCGCCAACTTTCCGCGCAACGAAACCAATCGAAAAGTCGAATTGAAAAACGACCGATGAGTTGCGAACGATGAAAGGACAGCGCGGAGAAAGAGCGCCGAAATTCGTTAAAAATTTGCACGGTCGGAGGGAGAATCAGCACGAGTGATAGCGAGTTTGTACGGAAAGTCCGAACGCATGAAATATTTTCGCGCAGGTATTCGAGTTGAGCGAAAATTTGCCGGACGACTACGACGAGGAATCCAGCAGCAGCGCTGGTTACCACACGGACGAGAGTTGCAGCCCGACTCCGGAACCATCGGTCACAAACGGATGTATGATTCTCAGGGTGGAGGAGACTTTTCCAAATTTAACATTCAGCGACGCGACCGCCGAACGACTGGCTGAAAGATACGCGGCCCTCTACGACCAGGCACATTTGCATACGTTGGACGCTCTGGACGCTCTGCAACCTCTGAAGGACGCAACCGACTTAAAAGCCAAGATACTTTATTCGGTGGTCGTGGTAAGTGGCACTTTATGCAAAGTAGGTATAATCATACCGCGCCACCCTTAATGCGCTTGCATCTGTGCCCGTCAAAGAGACTGATTCACTCGTTGAGTACTAGTCGTTAGCGTTAGTGTCCCTAGTTAGGGACAAATTAATAACGGGATGACTAGCCAGCGAGGCGAACAGCGAAAGAGGGAAGATGTATCCGTTAAGCGGTTAAAGGGATGGGTTTGTTGTTATAGCGAAATGGTTTATCCTGCTGTGTCCTTTTGGTCATTTTCGATTAAAATATAGTTGTCTTCTTTTTTTTCATCGCTGAAGAGATTTTTAAGAGATGCATAACGATATAAAGAGATGTTTTCAAGTATTAGGTTGTCTTCCTTTTACAGACACGTCTTTTACAACGATGCATCTTCGTGTAAACGTGAAACGTAATCTGTCGAACGTTGTGATCTTTATTTTGATAGAACAAAATGGATCATAATTCTACTATAATATAAAACGGTAAATGTTGCGCATTCATTATTTTCTTATAAAACGAAAGAAACTTTCCGGACGACCTAATAGATGACGTTACGATGTTTAGCGCATGGAACAAATTTTTGTCCAGATTTTATTTATTTAATCGCGTCAACGAAAATGTAGATTGATGTTAACGACTGGCAGCAAATGCTCCTAACAACATGTAGACTTAGATCGTGTGCTCGCAGACTATAAAACGTGGACTGTTTTGTATTATTTACCAAAAAAAATTAGCAATGATATAATTTCTATTTTTACGTCGATTATGTCGTTACGTCGATGTATTTCAAACATCTATTTTGAAATGACATCAACAGTTTTTTTATGAATTCAGAAGAATGTGAGCGATAGTTTCGAAGATTGAGCAATTCGAAGATAAAGAACACTTTAAATAGCAAAATACGATAGTTTCACAACCTTTGGAAACTACGTACGTTAGTCTTCTTATCGTCAATGTTATCGTCGCGATGCTTTATCATTCGTTGTTCTGACGTTCACGAAGAATAAAATTGTCCGCAATTTCTTCATCAAGTCGCGGACCGTGTAGGAAGTAAACAAACGACCGAGATGAAAGTTTGGACCTGAAAAATTTGAAAATACTTCTACACTTCTACCATATCGGTCGAATGACTCTTTTTTCTTCCGCGTTCTTATCTTTTTCTCCGCGTGCTACTAAAATGGATTATTCCGTGTAAGTGATACTTTATCGTCTAAAATTCAGACCGACCACCAAACTCGATAGCTACAATAGCTGTGGCCGAAAGAAAAATGGTCCGTATCTTGCAATGCTTGTCACGCTGCCCAAACCAATTTCGTTTCTTTTTCTATTTCTCTCGAATGTTCGCTATTCGACCGGTCTCTCCGAGTAATTTCGTGGACAAACGCTTATAGTAGTAGCCAAGAAACAGGGAAATTGCGAGAAGGAAATGTGATCACGAAGCCAAAGATGCCGCTCTGCGAACATCTGACGAAGAAAATTGAATTTTAAAGGTAGCGCGTTTGATAAAAATTGCCAACGAATTCAGGCGAGCAATATGAATTTACGAATGTAGTCTCGCGTGTCTCGTTATTTTCGCTTGCTAGACCGTGTCATTTAAATAGAAAAAAGTCACGCGAGAAAATTCTCGCAAAATGGTGGTATTCTTCGCACATTCGGTTAGCGCCCATCTATGTAGAATGGAATCGGTCTGTTAAAATTGTGCAACGAACGTATATTCCCGTACAGGAACACATACATACGTTGACACTTTGGTCCAACTATAACACAATATAATTATAAATATACAATATAAAATTAGTGATAATGCATGAACGTTAGTAAAATTATTAATATAACGCGTGAATGCTATTAAAAAATATCTGAGTTAGTGGAAAACTAATTAACGAAAATTAAATCAAGGATAATTATCGTTTGGAAGCGAAGGTATACGCCTGTTTATAAATTTTACGTTAATAAGTTGATCGATTTATAATATACGGTTGTTACTGCTTGTAAAATATACAGAGTGTCGTACATGTACATTTTGATTTTTCCATAGAATTATCTGCCGAGGTATTCGTTGTGATAAAAACTGCTTGAAGTAGAACTTACTGTGTTTCGAGGAAGACATCTCGTGATGGTCACACATCTTATCTAGATGAACGTGTCTTCGAGATTTCAAGATGACTTTGCTCTTTTTTAAATGGAATTTATCTCTTTTTACGCACATCATTCCATGCATTTTTTAGTTCCCTACAGAAACGTATTAGGGTACTTGGGTCGATGAATGAATAGTTTAAAAGATATTTTAACTCCGATTTTGTAAAACTTATGGTAAGAAGCAAGATAACACAGAGCTTTTGTGTTTCCTTTGCTTTCCATACACTCAATTTGGTGTAATTAAGATCGAAATATCTTTTGAATTAAACATTTGCAGATGCTTCTAGACAAATCTATCGGTCATCGTAAGACGTCCTACTTGAAAGAGAACAAGTTCTACTAGAAATATCTTTTACAATAACGAATACTTCGGAAGATAAACTAATTCGTTAAAAACACCTTCTTGTGAGATTAATAGATCTATGCTATATGAAATTTAAATTGTTCTTTTTAATACTGTATTAAAATTATTTGAATGGCGTATAATATATTTTAAAATAGAATTTGAATCTCACTGGCGAAGAATAAAATCATACTGAATCTTCCTATTTGGAGTGTCGTAACTAAATTACATTTTATAAAAAGATGATGGGACTTCGTCCTTTCGAGCAGTAACGTAGAACGAAAAAAAGTCTGGTTTCCCAGAATTGCTGTTTTGTGTTCGTAATTTCTCGCGCTTCTCCTCTTCCTCTGTCAATTTCACTCGCAACAGAGCTGCGTCTATGAAAATAGCGAAAAATCGTTTCCATGTTGTATCCTTTTTTGTTTGCGTTGAAACGAAGCGATGAAAATTGGTAACAGAATTTCGTCGAAATTTTCCTTTGTTCGCCCGAAGCCCTTAACGTCGAAAACGAAGCTCGTTACGCGGAAGAGAAACGGTTTTGCTCGTTTTGGAATCACGTAAACAAGGAACAAACGTGTTGCGCAAAATTCCTCGTGGTTGACAAAATGGTCGTAATTGGAAACATACGCGGAACGCTTTAACCCGGAAGATCGTCAGAGATCGACGCTGAAACATGTTGAAATTTGCCAGGACGAATCCGTCGGCAGGAAATTTCTAATTAGACCATCGAAATAACGTGTCGCGACGCGAGATCGACCGGTTTCGCAATTAAGTTATTCACCTCGAAAGTAGTTCGATCACGAGCCAGCCAGACCGAACGTGTTTCGTCCTGCTGCCTGGTATTGTACGCTCTTGTCGTAGAGTGAAAACAGCTGTCGTCAAAGGTGTCGGAAAACCGCAGTCTCCGGAATATTGGCCCGAGCCAGCGAAACCTCGTCTGCGTGGCTAACGCTTTGAAAAGTTAGCTCCGCGAAGGAACCGTGTAAATTTGTTATCAACTGGCAAATTGATAACTTTGATAGTAAATCGACGAAAAATCCGCTATTAATTTGGTAGAATGCGGCATAGCTTTTGGATTTATATCATTCCGAAGTACATTGTCAACAATAGTAGTAGTTTTATTTATTATTGTTTATTTACTTGCTTGTCTTTTGCTATTGCAAAGTGTACAATGTATTTTACATACACTTGCATGTTTTACTTTCTCTATCATATTTTTCTAATTACTATTAACCTATTTATATGCATATTGTATGCATTAGACAGAGCAGCTAAATAGGATCATCTAAATATCTGCATTATTTGTTGTATAGAAAGTGGTATAAAAAAGCTTCTGAGGAGGAAGTTGCATTGTTTCAAGGAATTTTTAGAAAATTCGAAATATCTCAAAACTAAATGATCAGGATGATAGGTCATTGAATTTGTTCTTTTTTCTTTCCTTTTTTTCACGCTCCACGAAAATATCCAGAAATAGATGTGTACAGGATTATTAACAAAAATATATCACAGCCATCGAGGTCTGGTAAAAGAATGATCATTAGAAAAAGTTATTTCCTGTGTTACATGTGCTCCTCGAAACAGTACAACTTTCTCCCGAGAAGTTATCTTTATACGGCAACAAGTAATACAGATATTTTATCCGGTGATTCCATCTAGCTCGGCCGCTCTGTATTTATCGTGCTTGCCCTATATTTGTTTCCTGTCATGTCTCCTTCCTCGCGTGATTATTTCCCTCACTTTACTCCCATCTAATATCTTCCTTTTTTCCAATATCTCCTTCATTCATGTGTAACGTATATCCTTCTTCAGTCTCGTGTAAATTATTCTCTTTAGATCTTTTCCAGGTTTCTCTACTTTCTTGCATCCCCTGCGCTACATTTTTCATTGTTTCGCATTCTATTTCGCAAAATCTGCATCTTCTCTTTCCTTCCACTTCCTAATAACATCCCAAGTAATTAATAATTTCTGACGGCGTGATTCGTGCTAATTGTAGCGGAAAATTTTGCACTCGTTTTCCATAGACGGCGCAATCTTTTCTTTGAACTTTCCTTAGTCAGGGAACGAATGAAATTTTTCGAATGCATTTATGCACGAATAGATAGGAAATCGTTGATGAATTTGAAACGCGATCGAAAAGGATGCACGTAACTCGTCGTCCATTCTGCTTCAAGGTTTCTTATTCATTTTGCATGGAACTCGGTTCTTCTTCTAGCTTTCCTTCGTTAAAAAACGAATGGATTTTTCCGATAGTATCCGTGATCAGCACAGATATTAGATAGTAGTAAACTAGTTTGAAACATGACTCGAAGAGAATCGCGTGTAACGTAATTCATCGCCGATTTTATTCAAGAATTCCATATTCCCCTTGCATCCAATTGAATCGTTTTTAGTGTCTCTTTTTGAATCTTTCTCAAGAAGCAAATGAAACTTTTCAAGAGATAAATCACAGATCGTAAACTAGCGAATGAGTGATACACGCTACGCGAATTCTTCTTCATTTACACGCCAAATTCGCTCAAAGAATTCCTTATTCTTCTCGCATAGAACTCCATCGTTCTTAGAGTATCTGAAATTTTTCAAACCCGCTTATCCATAGACGACGAAGAGATAGAAGATAGTAGACGACTTTGAAACACAGCCAAGAATGATCCATACAACGTAATTCGCTAGAAATTCGTTTAGAGAATTTTTTATTCGCCTTTGTATCTAACTCGATCGTTCTTGGACTGTTTCTTGAAATATTTCTCAGAGGCGAATGAAATTCTGGAAAATCGTTTATCCATAGACGACAAGGGGATAGAAGACAGTAGACGAATTTGAAACATAGTCGAAAATGTTATGTGCATAACATATATACGTATGGGCGAAGATTATTTTTGCCGGCACCACTACCACGCACCTGTCTCCCAGCCGATCGATCGACCATTAACGTCAAAGCCGTCGCTAGAGGGGCGCCGAGGGAAACGAGGGTGACTAGGGTGCACTTTTGCGATCAAGTGTACCCGGCAAGTGGCAGAGGCGCTAGTCCGTCAGCCTGGGGCTATTACTTTGCATACATACAGGTAGTCTTCCATACACCGCTAGGCTTGGAAATCGATGAACTAAAATAAATACCTGCGACGAAAGCCACTCTCTCTTTGTCTACCAGTTTGCTGCCTAGCGTTTCTTCTACGTTTCCTCTGCCTCTTTTCGTTTAATCTCTATTTCTTCTATCAAACGTATGTTTATATTCCGCATACGTATACAGTAGCTCGCGAAAGAAATCGAATACTCTTCGAATGTTTTTAACACTATGTATTTTAATGAAACATTTTCACATCTCGTTAACGATTGTAACGAGACACGACTGTCATGATTATGTGGATAACATTGGAAATGTACCTGGAAACGTGTATACAAGTCACAGGATATTTATTGGAAACATAAACTTCGCAAAGAGCACCGAGGTGTCTCGACATTTCGATTACACGTTGTATCAGGTTGTCCGAAAAGTTTCTTTCGTTTTATAAGGAAATAATGAATGCACAACATTTTTCGTTTTATATTATTTTATCACATTACGTAGGATCCATTTTGTTCTATCAAAATAAAAATCACAACTTTCGACAGATTAGGTTTCATGTTTGTATAAAGATGCAAAACACGTGTCTGTAAAGGAAAGATACTTTTCGGACAACCTAATATTTAACAAGCCGCGATATCTATCTATCAAAATATATCTATGCGAGATCATCTTTTAACGATAATCGTATAACGTTGAAGATTTGTGTTCGCCATATATACTAGTTTTTCATTGAGTATATTATCGCAACGAGCGTCTTGTAATTTTTATATAGTACAATTTTGAAATGGTTTCAGATCGTAGCGATATAATTACGAGATACGCGTCTCACTACGGTGCTAATGAAATTTCAGAAAATTTCGTATAACGTATGTAATAAAATCATAAAAATTTTCTGTAGCAAATATTTCTGGAACTGACGTGTTCGTGATTTTCTTTCATCGTCTGTCTTGCAATTTCCTAATCACGTCATGAGTTGCGAGTTGCTATTGTTAATTCGAAAAGTTCATTTTAAAAACGACACTTATCAGTTCTTTTATTTTTCCAGAAAAGCAAAACGATTCTCTACAATGGCTAGAAAAATTATTTCCACGTACCCTTCTTTGGAGTTTTAGAATTCTTTTTTTGTTTAGTAAATTGTTTTGTTAGCTACAGTTCATTCTTACAGTACCAATAGTTTGTAGTCGCGTGAAAATATTAGGAAATTTGATATTCTGTTTGAACTTACATCATTAAGTCAATTAATTAGTAATAAATGCTGCAGTAAATATTAGGTTGTCCGAAAAGTGTCTTTCGTTTACAGACACATCTTTTACAGTGATGCATCTTTATACAAACATTTTTTTTTTTTTTTTTTTTTTTTTTTTGAAGAATTTTACAATCAATTCTCATTGAGAATTATAAGTAAATTATTCTGGCGTGGCACTATAATGTGAATAATAAGTGATTATCGTATGATTCATTCTAGCTGAATCTAATTTATACAAACATGAAACCCAATCTGTCAAACGTTGTGATTTTTATTTTGATAAAACAAAATGGATCATACGTAATTCGATAAAATAATATAAAACGGAAAATTGTGCATTCATTATTTTCTTATAAAACGAAAGAAACTCTTCGGACGACCTAATACAACAATATCGAAAAATACTTTTGCATCCTATCGTGCCTATTTTATCTTCCAAATATTACAAGAGTATTACAATTCGAATGTTTTATATAATAAATAAATTCGAATAATTTATATAATATATTTTGCCATATTACGTGCATTCTATAGGGTAGACATTGATCGCTTTCAATTCATTAAAAATGCACGGAAAACCGCGATCTATTCGCAAGATCCAATACGCAACTCGCAACTTGCATGTGTTTGTCAATTCGTCGATGCTACTAATTCGATAAATTATCGTGAAATTTCTGGCCTCCAGCGCGGTTGCTCGACCGGAACGAGGAATAACGGCGGCCGATTTACGGTCCGAAGCGGCGAACTGGAGGCAGACGAGTATCCGCCACGAGGAAAAACAACGATAAACCGAATAGAGCGTGAAACACAGTCCATGCGTGCGTGAACCTTTCGAGTGGTAACAGAATCGCCGCAACAGCCACGTAGACGCGCGCAACGATTCACAGAGAAAATGACTCGAGGAATAGAAGACGTGTCTACGGACTAGCCATTTCACGATTCCATTGTAGTCGGTTGCAATTACGTGGCGAGGCGGCGCACGGTATAATTACGCGATAACCGGGCCAACAGGAACACTAGTCTCGATTCAACGCCTCGTCTTTATCGACGACGGGATAATTTTTAGTCCGATGAAGCCGCGTGTGGCGGCTGGTGTGCGCTTAACGCTAGTTACGAAGTTAGCTCCATGGTAATTTCCAGTTTGCAGAATTCCTGTCCTTTGGCCGATGCTGAATTTCGTTTCCTCCAGCGTATTTCTCCATTATGAAATAATTATGCGCGTTCTCCCCATTTTCTACCCGTACAGCCATTCACAGTGCAGGGAGCAACGTTGGATAAATTTAACAGCGTAAACACGAGGACACCGCTTCGCGTTTTGCCTTGTCTTTCGTATATTAACATTTCACCGACTGATAGACTATTAATCGGCTTTTTGTCGCCGATAATCTTTCTCATTATTTGAGCAGTAATTTGGTATTTAGTACTAAGGTATCTTGCTCAGTTGCGTCAGTTGCGTTGCTTTGTAAGCTCCCACAGTTTTATACCAATTTGAGAAACTTACCGTTCGCGATGAACGAAAAGAATGGTATTGGAGAGTCTAAACCAAAGCAAAGCCGGCGTCAGGGAGAATCTGCGGCTGAGTTGCTGGTTGGACGTGCGTATGCTGTTGAACCGTTAGCGATCAGTAAAGTGTTAATTTCGACAAATTGAAGTTAAAGTGTCCGAAGTTAAAGTGTCAAATTAATGGTTTTTAGGGATTTAGGATTTTAGGAATGGTTTTTAGGGATTTAAGATTTTAGGAATGGTTTTTAGGGATTTAGGATTTTAGGAATGGTTTTTAGGGATTTTAGGAATAGATTAGTATTTTTTTCGTGGAGAATGCCCAGCTGCATCTACCAACGTCGTAAAAAATATACGGTGCCACTAAAAACACTAGAGTTTTAGTATCGAGACGCGTTGACATCTCAGAACATACAAGATAGTAGAAAATAAAATTGCATCAGCCCGATTAGTGCCTTGAAACGCAACATAATTCGTTTAACACGTTTTTTCGATCAAAGCAATAAATAACATATTATCTGAGGTAGTATTTCTTATCGACTGACACTGTGTATAATAGAAGACGCGAGATATTTATTGCAAATATACGTTCGCACAGGTGATGAAAACGTAGAAACCCCCATTGTTGATTATACTGACAATACTGATAAGAGGAAAGTTTACAAGCTACGATTTCTACCTTTTCAACTTGCCAATATTTATCGTTAGTTAAGAAATTGTACAGAGGGAAGACTTTCAATTGTTTTTATTGGGTCGATTCCAATTTTTCCATCGGTTTTTCAGAACAGCTTACGTATAATTGGTATCGTGCAATTTGCAGTGAGAATAAACATTTTTGCAATAGAAAACTAACATTTTTACGATAGAAAATTGATTGAACAAGAAATGCGGAGACATGGTAACATTTTCAGCGTGACCTAATCTTCCGAAAGAATCTCTTCGAATTTCACTTACAAATACTCACCATATGCGAAATGTTAATTCCATCGATAACAAATTTGACAGAATGATGCAACATTTAATGTAACACTGAATTAACGATCCCTGACGATAGTTCCGAAATATTTTAAACTCGAGCAAATTAAAACTTATATTCGCACATAGAAACTAAATGCAGAACGAATAAAAACGGTGATTTAAATTGCGTAAAATGGCAGAATCGAAAAATTCAATTTGAAAAATCGATTTAAAGTTGATGGAAGATTTTTCAAAATGACGTGAATGGAACGAGATTGCTAGCTCGCGGGGTGTTTTGAAAAAAAAAAAGGTAGAAAAGGCAAGGAATATTTTCAACGCTTGTCCAATGTCCTCGGTTATAATTGCGGACGTAATATATACGCGAGCGTGGTGATAATTCACCGCGTTGCTCGACAAAATATATCTGCCATAGCGTAGGTAACCGCAATCGTGCTAGATATGGCGTAAAAAATGCAATTTCCAATTCCTATCTCGCAACCTTGGACGGTGCGGTCTATCGCGATAATTGAGCGATAAGCTGGCTGAAAGGTTCCAAAGTTGCTCTCTGGAAACGATCTGGTCACCGGTGAGATAATCGACAGATGAAAACGACAGCGTCTTCCTTTTTCCCATTTCCGAGAAGATCCAGCTGAAAAATTCACTCGTCTCGCGACACCGTTAAGTTTGCCACAGGAGGTGGTGACGCGGTAAATTCACAAACTTGGAGCGCTTCGAGGTGCAAAATCCGAGCGTGACGATATCGTAAACAACGCGCGTCAAAACGAAATCCATTCTCCGGCGTGAATAAATCATAGGATTATCAGCACGGATCCCACATAAGTTACTGCCACTTCAGGCTGACTTTCGTGGTCTTACAAGAAGAAAAGAGGGAAGATTCCGCTAAGAAAATGGAGATGCTGTTCTTAGCTCGTAAAACTCGACGGTTGCACCAGCTCTCGTCTATCGACCGTGTTTCGAGGACCGTGGAAGGAACTCGTTAACCGGAAATCGAAAGCAAGTTTGTTCGATTTTTACGAGGAACTAAGGGAGGAGAAGCAATGAACGAAGATATTCTACGAGTTTCGTTTAACGGTCTGCAATTGGATATGTTGCAACAAACGAATCTACGAATAATGGACGGTATTAACGAACAGTTCTTTAAGATCATAATCTTACGATTACAATGAGAATACTGCAACGAACGCGAAGAAAGTGGATACTTTTTAAAACGATTGCGTAATTTGTAAATATCTCGGTGATTATTAATTTTAGATACTATATCGTATAATGTGTTTCTGAGTAAAACTTGATGCTTTAGTCGAATTCGCGGTGAAATGCCAGGCATTCAATTTAAAAGATTGATGGTGACCATCGTCTGGCGTTAAAAAAAGCGAAGTAACAACAAATCGATTGCGGTACTGTACGTCCCCCAGGAAACAATGCAACTTTTGTTTGAAACATTTTTTTCTTGTTTCCACCAAAGCTGTACCATTAGCTTAACTTTTGATGAAAACGGTTCCGTATACAGCCGAAGACAAAAATAAATGGACAGGTATTTTTATCGCGTATTCTATTCGATTAATGTCGAAATTAATTATTTGTTAAAAACAAACACAAAAGCGGTGCCTTACGTCTTTCATACGATAAGTTTCACAAAGTAAAAGTTGAAACATCTATCAAACTAGTAACTTTTTGACATAAGTAGCTCGATAATTTTTTATAGGAAATCTTTTATAGAGCTGATCAATGTATTAAGAAATATATAATTCCATTTAAAGAGAAAAAATTGGCCTTCGCCTACGCGTCCATCTACAAAATAACAAATAACATGAGAATATGCCCCTCTTGAAGCCATTCAACTTTTATCCGAAACATTTTTCCATTCAATTAATAATAACGAAAATATCTCGCCTTAAACTCCTAGGTAACTCACCCTTCATCTTTCTTTTTTAAATTTCATCTTAATCAATCGATTAAACTTCATCGACGTTGCCGTCACTGCTTGTCCTCTTATATTTCTCTCTTCCATTGTACATGCATCGAAGCAAATATTTGTAAATTGAACACTTCGATCCATAGCTCTCCTGGCGGCTGGCGGGCATAATTCAGACGTCGAGGTATCTGCAAGCGATGAAAATTCTGAACGGTACCACGGCCACGGAACAGACAACACCGGAGTTGGAAGAATGCGTGAAGCGACAGCTGGCGACTTCCGGTGCACGAACCGGTTCCCATGAGGTCGCGGAACAGGTGGTCAACCAGCTGGAAAGAACTCTGTACGACTTTCCGTGTCTACGGGGATGCGTAGAGGTCAAGAACTACGCCGATGCTTGTTCCAGTTTGGCCTGGGCCTGTCTGGCGCGTGTCACACCTTTGGTCCTCGATGTGGCTCAAGCTTTGGAATTTAGACGAGAGATTCATTTGAGGCATCACGCCTCTCCCGATCCAAATGGTACGAGAATTAAGACAGTTTTGTGGCCCGGTTTGAGGGAAGGCTGTCAAGGACCCTGCCTTCACAAGGCGGTTGTTCTTACTTCTTAACATTAACACGTTTTTACCAGTATGTCGATTTCGGCTGAGTTTTCCAGTCACGCGAATCGCCTTACTTTAAATCGAGATATACGTAAAATACATAAGTATACTGGCCATAAGTATTACGTACTTATTACAATTATTATGCAAAACTTTAACGAATTTTATTTTATTCGATGTTTTATATTATAAAGCATAAGGTATGATGATAAGGAATGAATTATTTATAATGAAATAATTAGAAAGTAAAAACAGTGGAAGGCATTCGGTCTAAGGTACCCTATATCGCCAAGTGTCAAAATACTTACGTCCATTAAGAAGTCTAACTTCTGCTGTGAGACACACGCGGTTGCAACTAGATGGTTATGCAAATGCAATATTGTTTCTTATGTATGATAAATATCAACTGGATTGCATGACTAGATCGCGTATTAATCCATTGAAAACCAGGTACAGTGAAATAGTACACGGTATATAGAAGTTGAAGAACAAAATAAATATAAAGTAACTACGTTCAAGATGGAAAAAATGTAATGTTAAAATTAACGTTAAAAAAAGACAGAAGAAAGGTGTAAATGTGATACTATGGTCAATTATCATTGTCACCTTTATATAAAGTGGTTTCAAAAAGTAACCGTACACCATTCTATATATTGTAACATTTATCTATGTAGTAGAATTCATTAAGTTCAAGTGTATTATATTGTATTAACGTTGGTTCTTAATGGATTAAAGTATGTTAGGCATATAGCATCATATAAGCAACGTCCTTTGAGATACGTGCGGTTAAGGAATTCTTGCTGGGAAATTCAATTGAAAACGCCTAAACTTCTACAATCCTGCTTCGAATCGAAAGAAGAAGAAGTTGATTTTTAAGTGGAAAGATATAGTAAAATATGATAAATAGATAAACGGATAGAATCAGAAAGTAAGTTAGAGTCGTGGAGATCATGAAGAGGAAATGCAGACGATGTGGAGTGGGATGTATGCCACTGGCTGCTCCAATTTCCACGCGTGCCTCGTCGCAGTCTTGAATTTCCCAAGGGAAACTGGAATTACATTTATACTCCGTCTTATGTAACAGAAACGCGTCGCACTCTTTACCCTCTAGCGAGATAGGGTTTTAGCGTTAGCGGCGTGATGAGATTCTTTAATGCCACACGATCTCGCGCATGGTGCTCTCGTTGCTAAACAAGTCGCAGTTGTTTACACAATCGAAGATTCTTCGCGGGGATCTTTCTATCAAATAGAAACGAATACCAATTACCTACGCGCGTTTTGATCTTTTTAACGCTATTCAATCTATTAAAGACGAATGATTTCTTAAAGATATTGTAAATCCGATATTTCACTTGTGATTTCCTTTTGTTCAGTTCACATTAATAAAGTCTATTAATCTTTCACATTGTAATTATAAAAAGAAATTTCAAGAATTTGATTAATATCTTTTTTGTTACTATTTCTTCTTTTATTTAGATTCTGCGATTATACTCGTTTTAAAGAAATTGAACTACAATATAGCATTATGACAAATTAGTTTTTCTTTTTGTGCCTTTGATTTACGTAATAGCGTCTATAATGTATATATTATTCTAATACGTTGTTTGTACCTTGATAAAACAATAACTTACTTTATATTACGTTACTAACGATTTCTAATAAATTGTTAATTAACGTTGTATTTACACAACTTTCGAACATTTATTTATTGCTTGCCCTTAATGGATTAACTGCTACCAACCTTTTTCAATAGCGACTTCAATTGATTAAAATGGAGAAGCTACTACCGAATAATGCATTGAGAGCAAAAACGGATGAACTTTAATGTTCAACAAACTGAATAATTTTCTGTCTAAATTACAGTCCGAATATTTTTGAGTGCTAATATAAACAACGTAGTTTGTTCCAACGACTTATTTATTTAAAAATTTCTTTACAAATTGTTTAAAATGTCGCCTTACTAAATCACTAACAGATTCTTACCCGGCGAATCTTAACTCAACCTGCCCGTCCTACTTCTCATATCCCACATTCTATATCATGCATCCCACAACTATTCTCCATACCTAATAATGTAAGTACACTCATAAGTTGAAACTTTCCATGCTATTATACACAGTTATCCTGTATCATATATTCTCTATCCCATATGCATTATCCCAAACCCATTCCATAGTTCATACCTCTACCCCATATTCCATACTTTATATATTTTATCTCACATCCTATATCATGTATCTCACAACTAATATTTCATTCTCCATACCCAATAAGGTAAATACACTCATAAATTGAAACTTTCCATGTTATTATACACACTTATCCTGTATCATATATTCACTATCCCATATGCATTATCCCAAACCCATTCCATAGTTCACATCTCTATCCCATATTCCATACTTCATACATTTCATCTCACATGCTATATCATGTATCTCACAACCAATATTTCATTCTCTATACCTAATAAGGTAAGTAAACTTATAAGTTGAAATTTTCCATGCTATTATACACACTTATCCTGTATCATATATTCACTATCCCATATGCATTATCCTAAACCTATTCCATAGTTCATATTTCTATCTCACATTCCATACTTCATACATCTTATCTCACATCTTATATCACATACATTCTGTAACCAATACTTCATTCTCCATATCTAATAAGGTAAGTACACTCATAAGTTGAAACTTTCCATGCTATTATACACACTTATCCTGTATCATATATTCACTATCCCATATGCATTATCCTAAACCCATTCCATAATTCACATTCCTATCTCATATTCCATACTTCATACATCCTATTTCACATCTTATATCACATACATCCTGTAATCAATACTTCATTCTCCATACCTAATAAGGTAAGTACACTCATATGTAGCAATTTATCATGATATTATACATACATATTCTATACCCTACATCCAACATCGTATCATTTTCCACAAAGAAAAATTATCTCCACAGAATGAAATTGTGTTCCCGCAAATTATCCACAAAACGAAATTCATTTCTCACAAATTTCTCACAAAACCCACAAGAAATTGACACTTCCCACGAGCGAAATTCATCAACTCACAAAATGAAGTTCGTTGCCCACAATTGCCCACAAAAGGCCATAAAAAGTTGACATTTCCCACAAACGAAATTCGTCATACCACAGTTAGATGTCACATTGTTAATGAAATTTCAAAATGTTTCCTATAAAACGTTCAATATACATATTCATAAAAATTTGTTATGGTAAGTGTTCGAATATATTTGTGAACTACTCTACGAGTATGTTTCAATTCAAAACTCAAACTCACATCCAGAAGAAACGTGGCTTTGTCAATGTTGTCGTTGCATCCATGAATAATTACACTTCGCGCGAAAATATCTGTCGTGCACTTCAACATCGTGTCGTGTTGCACGGTTACTTCCACCGAGAATCAGAAGTTACCAGAAAACTGTCCGTAAAACTTTTCTCGCGACAGATGCTCCACCTTCGAAAGAAATTGTAACTGCCCTGGGGCATCGCTGAGATTTTGTATTAGACGAGGAATAGTAGCCACAGATGCTTTGGAAATATCGATGTATCAAGTCGGTAGCAGGCACATGGTGAAACTTGTCGGTTCTTGGACTTTCGAATTCTTTACACGAGCGCGCTGCGATATCTTCCCCTCGTCTTTGATATAATGCGGAGGAAACTCGAAGAAAAATGTCTCTCTTGCGATCCTCTTCGCGTAGGGCAGTCCATTTTTTTCAAGAGTAATCAGATCATATAAGCGCTTTAAATCTCGCGATAAATCATTTCGGGAGTGGTTATACGTCGAGCATAGTAATTCTGGGCGTAGTTAATCCATTAGAGACCTCATAGTGAAGTAAGTGTAAAAATTACGTATACGCAATATTATTGAAGAATGTACAAAGGTACAGAACTATGCGAATCTATACAACGATCATTTGTTGGAACATCACTAATGGAACATTTGAATATACGTATAATAATGTGAATCCTTTGTAAAGATGATTGAAAAATAAAAATTGTAAATGTAAGAAATTGTTGCATTTTTATACTCCTAAACTTTTGGTATTATTTTTTATGCAATAAATTCATCGGAAATAAACAATCTTTTCTCATAGAAAAGATGAAAAAAATGTTACTCGGATAGCGTGAGTTGCGATACTTCGGACAGTCAAACTTGTACTGTACTTCGATTTATTCAAAAAGATTCTACGATGTAGCTAGAAGATGAAATAGGAATAGAAATATAGAATTCAATAACGTAAATTGACAGAAGAAACGTTTTAAATGAAAACTTACGTTAACGCAAACGTTTGTGCCCTTAGTGGGTTAATGTACTTAAATGAATACGCCGTCTCGTATAAGAAAGTTAATGCTTTTGTCCTTTAATGAATATCGCCATTGCTTAAACTTAAGCTCTATTGGATTAGCGTTTAACGATCACCTAATTCGGTGTCCATAAGTATTTGAAACTTTCACATTATTGCGAATAAAACTCTTTAATCTAATCTTGGTCTACCATCTTATCTCGGTCAAATATATATAGTTAGTAAATAGTAATAAAAACGATAATCGATATTAATTAGTATAAATAAAATAAAAAAGCCGTAATTGAATGAAAAGTAATTCTGCGCAGATACCTAAGTTCAGTGATTTTAAAACAATTTCGAAACACCACGAGCATATATTTTTATACGTTTATGTGGACTTCGGGAAACCATTCATTATAAATAAATACAGATATTGTATACTTTAGTTTTCATTCCACGAGAATTTTGTTTTAATATCGTTATTCTGTAATAATACCATTAAAACGTTATTTGTAATCATTGCAAATAATAATTTCATACAGTCAATAATTTTAATTACATTTGTTTAACGTTATTGAGTTCTGAAATAAGAAATATTGTACTCTCTCTCTCTCTCTCTCTCTCTCTCTGTCATGAAATTGCAATAATAACAGTAACGTAGTTTTCATCGATTGTTCTAAGAATTAAATTTAATAGAACATTTATAATCTTAATTATGACAAGGATTACAGAATTAACAGTAGAGAGTCGTCTTTTCTGTTATAACTAGACTGTGGATTTTTATGCAAATGCATACTTTTATAAACCTAATTAAACAAATGGGATCTACGTATAAATTTATCTCGTCCACTAAATATTATAACAAATATTATACTTTGAATATTGTCGCATGTTATGTTATCTTGAAATTTGAAAATTCCTATGAATTTATAAAATCGTTTTAAAAATCTGCGATCTAATTACAACTTGGGAAACATAATAAAAATATAAATCTTTCGATTGCATTGCAGCAAATGTCCAAATACTTATGGACGGTGGTATACTTTGTCCTCCATTCTAATACTAAAAACCGGAAACGATCCTAGCGATTAAGAGTTAGGTAGGAAAGTTTCGTTTGAAACACGATTAGCACGAAACAGAAACCAGTCCGGAGAAATATACGGTGGCCCTAAAAGTCGGCGATTAATGCGACGATTAACGCCGAGCTGCGATAAATTCTTAACGAGCCTGCAAGCACGTACAATAAGTTCTCGAACAAATACGAGGCCCCGTGCGTTTCAAACATTTCGAAATTATCCTCAGCAAACTCGCAAGGAATGCGAGCTAATTCGTTTAAGGCGCGGCGTAGTTATCCTTTAACAGATTGGCTGCCACGGTGGTTATCAATGACTCGCTACTTTTCTGGACTTTTTAAAACGTTTAAAATAAGATAAATCTTACAGAGCGAAACATATTCAACAATGCGAATGACTTATAACAATGTTAGAGAGAAGGCGTACAAATTCAACACTTAATAATAATTTTGGAAAAAATGCAATGTCATAGTGCAGTACACGAGTCGTTCAGAAGCCACACTGATCGATTCTATAAATTGAAATGTACAAAAAACTGACGATATCTATGTGATAATGAATGTCTTTTTAAATTTATATTGGAATTTACCATTGTCATTATCGGCTTCTCCGATAAATGAGCTTATGGAAGCTAATCGTTTGTTTCCTAAAAATTGTATATTAATCGTTCACTTAAGTAATGAAATAAAAAAATTAATAAGAAGTGGAGTTGTCATACTTTAATCTATCAAGGCTCCCAGAATAAAATATATCAAATTCGCGCGACAGTTAAGCGTATAGTATCAAAGTAACTGACTCGTTTGCAGCTGTCAGGTTGCATTCCCGCGAGTTAACGCGTGTACTTGAAAACATGGTATACGGAAAGAGCCGAGGTTAAAGTACCGTAACGACTAGTCTCTCAGATTTCCAAGGTTTATTATAAATCTCATTTTCTATATACATTATTCATACATGGTTTCAATCTTTCCTGTTTGTGTTCTCGCTTAATGTAACACGTAGAAAAGTGCATGGGGTGATTACGTGTTTGGCCCTGATGAATTTTAACAGTTGCACTTAAAGTATGAGCATATGAATTTTTACGTAGAAGATGAATGTGCTTCTGTTATCAAAAAAATGTCATGGAGAGCAGCTTGAAAAATACGTCATACGTATCTATGTATGTATTTCTGTGTATTTACCGTACATGTAATGGTAAAAAGTGAGCTTTACGGCTTTGGTCGAAACATTCGACAGTTTCATACTCGCAACACGTAATACACGAGCTCTGTCGAATCTCGAGTATTTACATCGAATTTAATAAACTTTCGATCTCAAATGTTTCACATTGTTCCATCTACATAACAATCGGCAAACAATTGTTCAACAAAGAACAGTGTACCGAGCACGCTTCACGGACAGCGACGAGCTGTGGAATCGTATGCGATTTCCTTCGAAATCGTTTCGAATCCTTTGTAGTATAAGTCAATGTACTGTTACTTTTCAAATAAAATAATGTGTGCTGCATTTATTTTTTGCAAGAAGTTCACACTGTATCAAGTCATCGCTCTAGGAAATAAAATTAATATTTAATTAATTATGAAGCTAGAGAAATGACACTTTTAAAGATTGGAACAGGTCGATATTCCCAAAATCTTGACTTATACTACTATGACTTTCAATCCACCAAATGAAGACCACACAGGAAAAATGTAGTAAATCTATGTTCCTTGATTTTTTGATTTTCATCCCACTTAGTGACATAAAAAAAATATTTTGATATGGAATACTTAAAAATGAAAATAATCTGATAGAAGATGTAAGCACTTTGAAACTAGATGATAAATCCATGATGTTTTGTAATACATGAATAATATTGATTTAGCTGTTGTATCTTAACTTAGTCGATACCTTTTACATGTTCAAGAAAAGAACACATTTAATTCTAAAATCAAAAGTAAATGTTTATATAGAATTGATTGAATATAGATTGAATCCTAAAATTGTTCCATAAAAGGAACGAATTATGTGACTTATGATGTTTTCGATTGTGGCCTTCATAGAGAAATTTATTCGACGTTGATTGACAAATCTAATATTTTTAAATATTTTTAGCTTCATCGCTGAACATGGCAAACGCTGTCCATAAAATACGAGCTATCTCGTAACAATGATTTATCCTATATAAATATGTAAAATTCCCACTACGATCTCTTTAATTCGAGATTTTCGTGAATTTCGCGATAAAAAGTATGTAAGCTCTAGAATTGCTTCGACAAACGGACGCACAGGGTAAACGTATTTTATACAATACCCTCAAGTTTTCAATTGACTTAGTTACTCGTTTATCGAAACGTAAACTTATTCCTCCTAAAAAATGTATTCTCTGATGCTAATCGATTTACGTCTACACTGTGAGAAAATATACTTTATAACGTCAAAAAGTAAAATAATTTGTTGCATCGTATCTATTATAATATGTAAATTGAAGCGGACGAAACGGATAAAAAAAAGTGTGATTTATCTTTCCATTGACTCGCGAACAATGTTATCTTGTACATAAATGAGAATCGATCGATGTGATCAAACTAACGCACGTGAACGATATATAGCATATTCGAAAAATATATCTTATCCATTGTATGATTATATATCATAATACCGTGAATTTCCTATTCGACGAAATAGCTTTTTCAAGTGACGAGAAGGGGGATTCTACCATTACATATTTCCTATAATTACATTCTGTTGTTTGTATAAAATATACTCGACCGCTAGTTACAAATATAAGACTTAATAATATACACATAATATATATAGTCAAAGTTTAAAAGGTTATTCATTAAGAACGCGATGTCTTTTCATGAGCCTCTGAAGTGTAGAATTGCACGGTCTATTATACGTAACTCGTATGAAGAGTAAAAATGCTTTAGAAAAAGTACAGTGCTATAAATATATTTCCGTAAAAAGGAAGAAGAACAAACATAGAAACAGATACGAATAAATGAAAAAAATTTTTCTCTTTACGCTATTAAAGAAAAATAATTCAGCGTTATAACTCGATAATATGTTAACGCATGTATGTACCTAGTACGTTTGTGAAGACGCACAGGATGGCATGAATCGCTGCCTTCGCGTGAAAAGATATATAAAACTCTTTTTCATCAATGGTGCGATTCGATGGTAACTTACATGATAGCACACCATTTTTTGCTACCTTCGTTTGCTGGTTTACTATTCTCATCCAGTTCCAATCTACCAGTTTTAAATTTCAAGTCAGAAACCGGGGTAGAGACTTGTATAGGCTTGCGTAACCCTTTCAATAAACTGATAGGACTATGTAACAAGCTGTTCTCGGTTTCAGTTTTCTGCTTTTTCATAGAATTCCAGTCTTCGGTGTCAAGTTTTCGTTTTCTTTCGGTCGAACTACCATTTGTGGTAGAAAGTGTGTCAGATAAATCGGTACTATAACGAAGAATCTTAAAATCCATTGCTTCGTCCTGCGGCAACGATGCGCTCGATGTATTGACGAACATCGAATCGCTCGGCGAGTACCTGTACTCGCGCAAAGTCACATGACGCATTCTGCTGAGAGAACGCCGGCCAGAAATGCTTCTAAGCGTCTTCCCGAAGGACATATCCTTCGGCGGCTGGCTTGACATATTGTGACTAGCGTTACTCGTGTCGAATAACTTCGAATTCTCTTTCAAGCAATCGTTCAACTTAATCTGCACGTCCTTCAACATTATCGAAGGATCGTACGAAACGAACGATATATTCTTGCTGATGCTTTCCTCAGCTATTTCAATTTCTTTTTCCTTTTCCTTCTCAACATCATTCTGTGATAAAATTTCAGATGCTTCAGATATTTCCGACGTTGTGAACTCTATAACATCTGCCGAATTACTTTCCGTGTCGGTTTGAGATTCGCTTTGCAAGTCTTCCTTCTCATGTATATCGTCTTTTGTCATCTCCTGTTCAGAAGGGCATTTTTCATCGTTTTCCTTTTTTAAATCTACATCGTCTGTCTTTTCTTTAATTGTGTTTTCAATATTATTTTCTATTTCAAAATGTAAATTCAGATTGTTCTTCTGGCAATCTTCTTGATTATTATCAGAATTACTTGCTTCCTTCTGGCATTCCAATTGCTCTTTCTCGACCACTACTTCTGCATTTTCCAAATCATCCTGTGTTTTCAACACTGAAATGGATTCGGAAGGAGTATGACTAACATACTCCTTGTCAGATTCCTGTGTATCTTTAGAACTATCATTTTTACTATATTCCACCTGTATAGTTGGATTTAGCTTTGGATCTGCTTCTTCTGATTCTGGTTGCATCTTTGCAGAGTTTGATTCTTCACTTTGTTGTGGAACAACTGATTTTTTTTCCTTAGAGCTTCCAGCTGTTTTATCTGGATTTGCTGTTCCCTGTTTTGCAGAACGTTCTAATTCAACTTTCATTGGCTCCTGAATTTTGCTCTATAACAAACGCAATATTCCACATATTTAGCGAGTGAATTAACATTTGAAGATTTTTAAATGATTAAAAATTAGAAGATTAATGATAAAACTTAAAGTGATATTAGATATAAAGAAATAATGTTAGATATAAGATAATAGAATATAAAGAAGATAAGAAATGATTAAACTCACTTTAAAGCTTTTCCTTTGATTATGTGGTACTCTCTTTATTAAGGTATTCAATTTAGATCTGAAATAAAAGTATTGCAATGTTCAAAATCATTAGAAAAGAATGATACGGATATTTATAATCAATCTCCACAGAGCAAGAAATTCTGGAGGTGATGAGAGGTACTGATCCAAAAAAAAAAACTTGACAAAGCAGCTAAACCAAAGTTTCTCCCCAGCATCTATTTAACAAATCTTAGACCTATACGTTTTCGCCTATTTGCCCATTTATTCCCAATTATTTCTAGCTTATAGTCATACAACACATATTTCATCAATTTTCTCAATAAATTTGTTCGCAATTTGTGTATTTTAATTTACATACGTAAATCAACTGATTGTGAGAATTGAGAAATTCGAAAAAATATATGAGAAAATAAAAGTCTCAATCTATGAAACGTTTGCAAGATATTAATGTTTATCTTGTGACAAAATTAAGTAACACTTGTCTCGGATATTTCAAAGAAAAAAAAAAAACACGTAGCATCAAAGAAAGATTATCCACAGGCGGCAGTGTATCCGGCGACGTGTGTAGAAAGGCGATCAAAAAAAGATTTGTTGTACTCGAGACGCGTTTAACTCGAATAACTCGAATGAGACAGAATGAGAAAAAGGAGGTACTAACAAGCGAGAAGACTAAACAGAGAAACTATGGATAAACTTGCTGTTCTCTGGGCTGATTGGTTTTACAAACCTGTTCGAAATCTTGGATTTGCGCTGTCTCTTGCGCAAGCAAGTTTCAGAAGGATTTGGCGGCGCGGTCGTTGCCTTCAGTCTCCGATTGTACAAATTCCTCTCATCGCCCCCAGGTGTCGCCTTCTTTGGCGTCTTACCCATAATGTTAGCGTACGTTTACGTCTTGGCTATTTAACTCGTTTAATCTTTCCACGCCCTTTTTCGTAGGTCTACCCTCACCCACGTAAATGCAACAAGCCCCCGTCGTTTAGTTACGGAAGACCGAGTTTATCTAACTGTGCCTTTACTTTGCCTTTTACCTACAGATATATATCTCGATCGTTTCTTTTTTCTCTATTTCTGTGCCTTTAGTTTTGTTCCCCGTTCACTTATAACACTACGTACTTGAGTATAGAATATTATTCGGAAAGCACATCGCAAGACGCAATAATATATCGTAATTTAAGAATTAGCGTACATAATTCACACAGACGCCATGTAATACGCCGCTTGATTTCGAGATCGTGTAAATGTACGCGCCAAGATCACGTCGAAACAGCCACCTCGGCAATTCATACAAATTTATCGCTAGTTTTCGAGTCACTATCGCTCTGGAACTTCTTAATGGGATTAAGATATTTTACGTAACTGATTCAGCGGAGATACGTATTCAGAGGAAAGTGTCAACGCCGTACGCTAACCATACACGTGCACACACTCACGACCGGCTACTTTATTCCTTACTTCGATACTAGCGGTAAATTCCGTTGACAAATAACACAATCCGACACGAGTATGGCGCAGCGCTGCTGTCGTTTGCCGCGTTGGTCCCGTTTTGTATAAAACATGCACTCGAATGGAAGGATTAGATATATTTCTGGCACACGACATGGCAAAGTCATTTCATGAAGTTCTACGTAGTATATGTCGTAATTTATGAGTTAAAATTAATCGACTGATATATAATATGTAGTATATTTTTCTATATTTATATATTATATTATATATAGTTCAGAATATTGAGTATTATTTCATAATATGTTAAAAAAATACTAATTTAAGATCTACTAACTATATTTGCTATAAAAACGTCATGTAAATAGTAGATGGTAAAAACTAATACACGTAAATAAAAAAATGTTATAATATTAAGAGAAAGTTTGTATAACTATATAATATATATGATGTTTATAATTACTGTTCTCTAGCTTTAAATACATAAATATGTAAATAAGGAGAAACAAAGACTATATAAATCATAAAGTACAACTTGATAATAAGATAAGATTGACTATGTTTGCTCATTTCAAATGTTCATTAATATTTAATTATTAGGCTGTGGATGTTTATGCATTTATTTTTTTATCAAATGATTTAAAAAGTGAAACTTAAATAAGGATTTGTTTCATCTAATAAATAAAATATTTGCATCTTTTAATTTTCCATAAATGCAGAAATATTCAGTCTATCCGAAGGTAAACAAATTTTATTATTTTCAAATACATTCTATTCGTAATTACTTATAATTATGAATAGTAAATTTCAATGTTTTTTAAAAGATATATATGAAGATATTCAAATCTCAAAAAAAGCAAAAAAAAACATGATACTAATCTTTATGTGCTTTTCTGGTATAGTCTTCATGTACCTTTTGTTACTAGAATTATATGGCAACACTGAGTTTTACCGATAAAAGTATCTAGATATAGTGAAGGAATATTTGAATTTTGACTGTTAACTAAATAGGTTCAGTGACTAATTTCAGGATATCGAAAATCATGGAATTGATGATTCCGATAGCTGGTTTTACAGATCACGCGTCATAATTATCGCAGCGTATAACTGCAAGTTTAGCATTCAAAGTACAATTGTGCTCGTATGAAATGTATAAAATGAACGTATTATCGTGTTGGATATTAATTAGTGTATTGGAATTAGTAACAGCAGAATGGAACACAAAAGACTATATGAAACGAGAACATTGTTTGATCAGACCATATCAAGGTTTGTGAATTTTGAATAGTTTTGTTGAGATTACGGTTTGTGGTGCGACGTGTCATGACGTGTATATTTTTGTATTTATAATGAGATGAATATGATTCAAATGTATATGTATGCTATAATAATAGTAAGCTTGAGGTTACATTAGTAAAATAAACAATAACAAAGACAAAATGTAATTTTATTACATTGATAAATCCTGATGTTAATATATGTAAATATTTTACGTATTTAGGGTCTGGAATGACAATACCTTATTGGGATTTTATGGGTAGTACAATGGTTACGAATAACTATGTAAGATTAACTCCAGACTCACAAAGTAAACAGGGTGCCATATGGAATTCTGTTGTAAGTTTCAAGCTTTTTGGTAATTTAACAAAGCAAAATCATAAAAGATTGTGCTTTAGTTTTTTTCCACACATTTTTAAATTCATACAAGATTTTATTTAGTTAAAACTATCAGGATGGTGCAATTGAAGCCTAATAGAAATGCTTCCCTGACATTTGTTTATTTAGCCATGTCATGTAAGAAATTGGGAGCTCCAAGTTCATTTTAAAGTTCATGGAAAAGGAAAAGATTTATTTGGTGATGGTTTTGTGATTTGGTACGCAAGAGAAAGGATGAAAACGGGTCCTGTTTTTGGTAATCAAGACTATTTCCAAGGATTAGCTATAATTTTGGATACATATAGCAATCACAATGGTCCACACAATGTATGTACATGATATAGCATTAGTCATATTATAAATTAAAAATGTCAAAATCATGATAACTATTTTGGTTTTTATAGCATCAACATCCTTATATTTCTGCTATGGTCAATAATGGTTCTTTGCATTATGATCATGATCGCGATGGAACACATACACAAATTGCAGGTTGTGAAGCAAACTTTCGAAATTTAGAACATGATACACATATTAGTATGAGATATGAAAGGGATACATTAACTGGTAAGTACATATTGGTATAAAATATTTTTGGGCATGACAAAAATGTTGTCATGTAACTGTGTATAGCGTCCCATTATACATATATTAAGTAAAAAAGTATTTCAATACTGTATTTTACTAATAAATGAACCTTTTCATTCATTTGTACTCAACTAATATCCTCAATGTTAATATTCATCTTACTCTTCTTGAAATAGATGTTTATAGCTATGCTTTCTATGTATTCTATCATTTTATGTGGTATTCTACAAATTGACATTACAGTAAGGTCTTACCCTGAAGCCTTGTGGCTTACATCATGGAGTGCCTCCACTTCAGCAAGTGATATTTTCATCTTTTCATATATTATTTGTCATCTTTTCATTTTACTTCATTTCACATATCATTAAAAATATTGCAAGTAAATAATTAGATGTAATAAATATATTATACCTGCAATACCTATATTTAAACAAGCAATGAATTTGCATGAAGTTTTATAAACTAAATATATAAAAAGATATCTGCTTATGTATTATATGTATTTAATTAAATTTATATAATTTTTATTCCTTATTTGTAATAAGCATGGAATAAACCAGCTTAATATGCATAGAATAAATATAAAATATAATACATAGTCATATTTTGATAAATGTTTCCCAACATGTTGTTTTATTATAGTTTCCACAGACTTTTCAAACAAAGCTGCCTGGAAAGAGTGCTTTTCTGTAAAAGATATAAAGCTGCCTACAGGATATTATTTTGGAATTTCTGCAACAACCGGAGACTTATCCGATAATCATGATATTTTATCTATTCGTTTATTTGAATTAGATTTACCAGATGATGTAAGTGGTATTCTTCAAGTACTTTAAACAATTCTTAAATGTGTATGGTTATTTATGACAATACATCACATTTCAATTCCAGCCAAGAGATCAAGAAGATAGATCCAATATTCTACCATCGGCTGCATATTTTGATGCACCTCGCGGTACGTAATAAATGTTGTATAAAATGTATTTGATGAAATATTCTTGTATCCATTTTAATCATACAATTCTTTCTTTACAGAACACGTGGATGATCCAAAACAATCTGCATTAAGTAAAATAATGTTTTTCCTTTTAATGCTCGTAGTAGCGATCGCATTAATTGCCTGTGTGGTAATAGGTATAATGTGGTATCAGAAGCATCAAGAAAACAGTAGGAAACGTTTTTATTAAATCACAGTGCGTTATATATAAACTATTTTACTTTTGGATTTCTCGTTTCTATCGGATATTCTTTCTATATAAAAAAAAAAAAAAAAACATGATGTAGTCATAACGTGTTCATAAGACTGTTTCTCTTAATATTAGAATAACAAACACAATATCCATACATATTATCTCTGATTTTGAGAATATCGTTCCAGAGGTATTTTGATGAAAAAACAACAGCAAAGGATCGTAATAATATATAAGTGATTACTGCAATCATAAGACGTGTTGAATTATGCTATCTGCTATTCTAGCTTCAATAATGTTTATCATGAACAATACAAAGTTCCTTTACCAAAGTTTTTATGTCATTGTCTCAGTTGCTGCAATGCATTTTTTATAGAAATAAGTTTAATTATTCGTATAAGAATTAAACATACCGATTTTATCTTTCAAATGAATTTTAGTTTGGAAATACAGTAATTACAATAATTTAATCACAGGAGACAAAAGTAAATGAATAAATTCTTTGAAGTAATATCACAATTCACATCGTTACTGCGAAACATCGTACATAAATACAATATTATGAATAGCAAAACGAATTTCAGAAAGAATTATTACTTTCTACAAAAGCGTTCTTCCTCGCTTTAACCTATCTTTATATCTGTGGATTCGGTATGATTGAAATGACTTTATTGATGTAGATTTTATATTTGTACATAAAAAAGCAACATTATCAATATCTGAGATTAGAGTGATTTCGTGTTGTACAACTCGGTTTTATACAAAAGATAAAGGGAACCAAAATCTCCAAGTAAACAATTGTTAAGAAACGTAATGTTATTATTCGTGAAAATAATGTACTTCATTTGTTGCCAAATACGAAAAATAAATACATACTAAATCGTGTAAAAAAACAATTATCTTAGAAAAAACATAAAAAATTATAAATAAAAACAAATATGTATTTCGTATCAAAATATATCCCCTATAAGTTTATAAGCGACTCAAGCAAAACATTTAATATGACAATATTTTTGCTTCTTAAAATATATTTTATTATAAATAATCATATTTATTTGAACAGAAAACATCAAGGCACATCTATATTTGTCTTTTGTTTCTGCTACGATCTTTTACTATTGTCCTGATATGATATATAATGTAACTGTCATTCCTTTTAGACAGTTATAAAATTCTTTAACCATTTATGTTTTTAAAGTCTAAACACTTAACATCAATTTAACAACAATCTTTAACTCCTACACATCATACAAGTATATATCTTTACTACTTCTTCAAATACATATTAATATTCACATAGCATTTACACAAGTAAAGATATTTCAACAACTAAATTAATTTCGAAACATCGTCGAGTTTCATAAATCTATGTGAAGGTATTGAGTTCTAAGAAATGAAACAATAATATAGGTACACGTATCACATTTGTTATACTACACATATCGTTTTTAGATGTTGATAGAATTCATTATGTAGATGCGGGTGATATTTTCCATTAAAAATTTAGCATTACAAAAAGAGTTGCAATATTTTACTATTAAGTTAAAATAAAATCGATAAGGTTCCACCTCTCGATTTCTCGAAAACGGAATAGAAAAATATTAAGCGCATTTATCTCTATTACTGGCAGTAATACTTATGAAAATATGTCGATCTTAAAATATACGTGTATATACATATAAGTGTACTCTTTGACGTAAATACTTGATGAGTTTTTAATGAAATTCTAATGCCTGAGGTGTTGGTAACATCAAAATATGTTTTTTCTTTTATAGATAATAGATAAAAGTAGTTAAAAAATATATTCTTAAAAATCTAATGTACTATTTAAACAATAATTTCAAATTTAATCATAGAAAAGTAAATAACTATAGAGAGAGAGAGAGAGAGAGAGAGAGAGAGGATATTCTTTCTATATAATTAACCAAACTTTCATATCATTTTGGAGAAAAATGCTGAGACTTAATATTTACAACACTGTAAGTTCTTTTCTTCTACACTTTTAGCTTTGTCTTTTTCCTGTATTTGTTTCCTTTCTTTATAAAGTCTTTCAATTAATATGTCTTAGCTGCTCTTAATAATACTTTGAAAGGAAGTTCAAGATACTATCGAAATTTATCTCGTTGTAAACAACTTTATCTTAACACTTCACAGAACATTTGATACTGTATATTTTATAGATCGCATAAAATGCAACTATTTAAACATTACGATAGGATTCAACAAAAAGTTCAGGACTGTTTTTATACCTAAACAAAGATCACTTAAAATTGAACTAACCGTTATATGATATTTATAACGTTTGTAAGATTTTAAATCAATAGAGTGACATGCGAGACAACCAATCTCTTCTAATTCAATATGAGGCTCAGATCCGCCGAGTAACGATTCATCTTCCAAACCATTATTCAGGAATGTACCGGAAAACCAAATTTTATCGCCTGGATATATATTTAGACTAAAATTGGTGAAGGAGTGATCCGCATTCAATAAAATCTCCGCATTGCTTCCCCACATACCACTCTTCATTTTAACCGAGATCTCAAATTCATACTTATTCCAGGCAGGGAAGTGACATTTGTTTCGTCGTCTTTGAATACTTGCAAAATGTTTGCATTTTTCATGCCTTAATTCGCCGCTTGAATCGCAACTGTTTATGTATGGTTCACCATACATGCAACTAACTGTGTCTCTAATACCGTCAGGTAGTTTGTTAAATATTGCAGCAATGTTATTTTTTATTGATTTTAACTTAATATCTGTTACATAACCTTCCCATGAAACTAATATTCCTTCCAAATTAGCACATTGAACTTGCACCTGTGCCTTGGACGACAACTCTTCCCATGCAGGCTGATGACAATGATTTTGATATTGTTCCCATGAAAGTGATGAAACACCTTCGTACGTATCTGGTTCTTGTTTGTACTCCATTATCATTGGCCATGATAAGAACATGCCAGCACTAATACCCATGACCAACTATAAAATGTATATAGCAAATAAAACTTCTGTATGTTGTTTTTTTCTTTGATTGCTTGATGTTGACATGCTTACCTGAACAACAGTAATTACCCAATTAAGTTTAGGTGTTCGAGTTTTCCTTAAATACCAAGAGGCAAGAAATGGCATTCCTCCCAGTAAAGTAGTTACAATTATTCTCATTGCCAAATCGCTTTCTGACAAATATTTAGCAGTAGCTACGATTGGTAATATGACAGAAGCCAATCCCGCAAGTGGTAAGAAAAGGACCATACCAACTAATGCTAAGGCACCCCTAATTAAGCCGTACCATGTTGCAACTTGAGAACTAAAGATTGCTATCTGCCACCAACTTAAAGTAACACAATGGGGTATTAACGTTTGATATGTTCCTCGCCAATTATCCCGAGCAGCCATTTTTGCGAAAACTGCTGGAATTAGGAGGTAAAAAACTGCACGAAAATTCAAACAAAATTCAATACCGTTACCAACAACGTATGAAGCAAATGTTGGGACTCTTATATCTAGAAATCTCCAGCCCTGAGCAACTACGATATCTGTTTCGTATGGATACTTTGCCAAGACGTGAACACCAAAACTGAAGAGAGCTAAAAAATCTGGAAATTTGGATGAATCTTTCCATATAAAATTTAACAATGTTATCAATGTTAACGTAATCGCTATGATAGTGAATTCTGACTGAGGTGTCCATTGATGAGCTATGACGGGATAGATCATTAAATTTAAGAGTAAAGCAAGAAAAAAATGACCATAAGGCTTGAGATTTTTACAGCAGAATTGGTACTCTGCTTCATCGGGGTTTAAATTTCCGCCCGAATAACTGAGAAACAACCCGGACCAAATACGAAAATTATTGAATTCGCGTTTTCGTTGTAACATTTGAAAAGTAGCGACAACCATAACAACGAAAGATAAATAGTATAGAGCCATTGGTATAAAGAGTATGAGACTTTCTGTACCAAATAATGAGTACAGTAAGAGAAGTAATAGTATGTGTATATTCGATGTGAAAAGAATTTTCTTAATTGACATTCCCCTTTGTCCTAACGTTTCAATTAACCAAACATATAAACGTTTCAAAGATGCAAGGGGATGGATGAGAGGCCTTTGTAGTAATGGTATAGTATCTAATGCCATTTGAGATGGATCTACCATACACAGTGCATGTGACACTATTGGGAGCATACCACGAGCATAGCTAGCAGCAGCAGAGACTAGAGCTGCTTCTGTAATTTTCTCTCCTTGATGATCCATCCAATCTAGAAAATATAATCCCATAAATAAATAAGTTATTAATAGAGATCAAATATTATAGATACTAGATATTTCCTCACCATGAACATCATTTTCTTTATCTTCATCTTTTTTAGATGTACATTCATCAGGAAGCCCATTTTTAGGGAAATTATCAGTTGAAATGTCATTTATATCTTTTTGTAAGTTATTATGTATTATATTGTTCGAGCAAGAATAATTATCACTAGATGAATTTGATGCTACATCTTTCATACGCTTTTGTAACTGTTCTGTTGTAATAAAATCCTCACCATTTGACAAACTATAATATCAAGTTCATTATACATATACGCATAAATATATTACTTTATTAAATTCAATAATTCAATTCTTTATACCTAGTAAACATTTCTCTTGCTGCTCTTCTGGCTAATTTTTCATCTTGAGTCATATCAAGACAACTTTTGACATCATAATAGTTATGTTGTGTGATACCACGGCCAGTGGCTAAACATTTTCTAAGAATATCTGTTGCTTCCAAATTTCCTTGCTCTGAAGCTTTCGTAAGCCAATATACACCCAACTTTGCATTTTCTTCTTTGTCAACATCTAAATCTAAATGCATAATTAATATTGCAATACATTATGAAATCATGTACACATTAACGTATTCAATGAAATACAAATGAGAATGTGCATTGTTACCACATCTTTCTTCCAGTAGTTGCTTTGCTAAAACTACTTGAGATTCCGGACAACCATCTTCAGCCAGCTGAGACCGTAATCTTCTAAGAGATCCTCTTGGTCCATCTAAAATTTTGCAATTGAACTATGATTCTGCTCTTCAATTAATAAAACAAAAATGCTTTTGTTATTTATAGTGGAAAGAAATCAATTGGGTTTTTACTCATTTGTTCTTACATACTTTAATCATTTGACATTATTGCACATTGAAATCATATTATTAATCATTATTTATTCTGATTTGACAACTGTCAAATTTTGTTTTTGTAAAAGAGTAAAAACATTTAATTGACATTTTTGCAAAAAATTTGAAAAATTATTCGTCATTCATCATCGTTACAAAAATACCATAATTTCATTCAAATCACTCCATAGCGCCATTGAATTGTAGGAAAAATAGAAACCATAAATCTCAGCGACAGATAGAAAGTGAAATTGCTGCGTTACCATGCAATGTCCATTGTTTTCTACCAGATCTTCCAGATAATGGTACAATGCCAGCCATAGCTCCAAAAATTGAGAGGATCACTATTAAAATATTTTTGCTTTGCGTACTAGTTGTGCCACGCGAATCAATTATCCAATATCAAAAACTACTTTCCCAATATACATTCAAGATTTCTTGACAAAGCGACTGTTAAAAAATTAGCATTGAGGCATGAATCCATATTGCGCACGCGCAATTATTAAGGTTAGGTTGCTGAACAAACGTCAAGAGCAAACGAAAATTTTGAATTCGTCAAGAGTAAAGGATAATTCAAATATATGTATAACAGAAATAAAAATAACTTTGATTTAATGAAGTATTTAATACTCTATTTACTAGCTATGGTTAAAGAGTCAGAACAATTAGTTGCCTCTATACATTACCAAGTTCCCATAGCTAGTTATTATATTGCATTTTAATATATTTTATGTATATATGTATCTATATTTTATTATCGAAATATCATTAAGTATTTATATTATCTAATAACGTAATAGGTTTTTTAAAAGTTTTTTTATAATTTATTTTTAAATAATTAAAAATCTGCATATTGCTTCTTTAATCTAAAAAAAAGTACTGTATTTTTTCTTTCCATTTTATAAATTTTGGATTTTGACGCTATTTTCCTGGAATTTTTAGATTTTACTGTTACGAAGCTTGCTTGAAATTTTCAGCTACATAGAAACTTTATATAGAAGCATAATGTATGTAAATGAAATGCATGAATTTTCGCAAATTCTTTTTATTTTATGGAAAATTTTGAATTAAAGTACATATCGTAGTTCCGTGACTGGGTTATTAAATAAAATGTTAATAAAAAGGTTTTATCAATTAACATTGCTTATAGTACCGTTATACTTAAGATAACTATCATGAAAACTAGCTAAAACTTTGAATATAAATATTAAGTATATGTCGGGTTAGGGTTAAGACTTGGATTAGGGGCGTATAATGAATCTGCGCTTTGGTTGTTCATCGTCGTTGTACAATCGAGATAACGTTTATTATTACAGATATAGACAATACAAGGTCGACAAGTGGCCACGGTAACTAGACGCTAATGACAATAACCTTAGATTCGATATGACGAATCCGCAGTCCACGGGATTACGGATATACTTTGCTTCAAAGTCTAAGTCAGACTCGATTCACTCTTCGTGATACACGGGTCGCTCGATTCACTCTTCACCGATCGTACAGACACACCAGGTCTCTGGCTAATGAGACTGCAAGAAAGAGAATCACCTTCCGTCACGACGACGCTGTAGAGGAAAACTATGATGGAGTGTGCCTAAGGGCACGAGGTCATCGGATTCGTCGAGGAAAGCCTCCGCTCGGAGAGTGAGGGAAATGGACGTTGCTGTTAATTGGTTAATTTCTATGTTGGCGGTTGTAAAAGGATGCTATCCGCCCTTGAGAGAGAGCTCTTAGCGGGAAGCGTCGTACGTGAGGAGAGCAGACCTCCCGTAACAGGAATCTGAGGGACATTAGTTAACTAAATCTTAAGATTTACAGCGATTCCTCAGGCTATCTGAATATACTGTGAATGATGTATCAACATTTGGCGACCATCAATACAAGCTAAAATTCTTAGAACGATAGTAAACGACCCATGGTACGTTAGAAACGAGGACATTCGGAAAGACCTGGGAATACCAACGGTCAAGGAGGAGATTAGCAGATTTGCAAGAAGGTACAGAGAAAGAATAGCAACGCACCCGAACCGGCTGGTAGCGGAAACGATCAACACAACAAGCATTGAAAGAAGATTAAAAAAGAAACAGCCAACAGATCTCAGAAAGGATATAACCTAGCAAACACAAAAATGGTACCCCGCTGGGGGTAGCCACCCACATGCTATATTTTTTATTTTTTTATTTTTTTTTTTTTATTCACTAAGATATAATATTTTACCAAATGTTCTACTGAAAAAATTGTAAAAATTTAAATAAATAAACTAGAAAAAAATATATATACATTACTTTCTCATAAATAAATATTAAGTTTACATATGTACTAATTAGTGCCATACTAATAGTGAGATTTCTTTGTATAATAGAAGATATGTTGTTACTATCGTAATTTTGTGCAATTTATCAAATCTACGCAATTTTAAACCAATATATGTAATATATGTTACCCATATGAAATTACGAAGCAACAGATAATACGGAGCCAGTTTCAATGATTTTGCGATTCTCCTCGTAGTCACGATTGTAAATCGTTATTAATTCAGCAAAACCACGTTTTTGCTGGCTCCTCGTGTAGTCAGAAATCTGCCCGAATTCCCGCTCTGAAAAATTAATATAATTATATATATTAATATCAATAAGAATCAAAGTAAGCATTCGATATTTACAAATTACTTGGTCCAGTATAAGGTGGTGGATTTGGTCGAATGTACGGATTGCAACGTTCGTTGGAAACCCTGGAAATATATATCCATTTTAAGATAGGCTTTGGGGCTAATATATAAGAACATCCTTAAAATGTGAGTTTCCAGTCAAATAGACTTTTCATTTTATATTCCAAAAGCAATATTTCAAAGAATTTTAACTAATATTACATAACCATATAATAATGTTTATTTAATGTATCATTTTCTTTTACTCGTCATGCGTTTATAGGCAATATTAGTTAAAAAATTCTTTTAGATATTGTTTTTGAAACATACAATGAAAAATCTATCTCGCATGACACTATATTTCTTATTTTAAATTATGAACGAGTACCTAGGGCTTGGTATCAAGGAATCATTAGGGCTGGATGGTTGAGCAGAAAGCGATTTTAAGGTACCCCTTTCGATGGCAGCGTACTGGACCATTTGTATGTTGTTGTTGCTAACTCCTTCCCCCGTCGAAGTTTCCCTTTTTTCGCTGCAAAGCAAACAAGAGGAATGTTTTACTTATCCATTAAATGAGTTTTTAATATACTCTTATATTGCGTTATGAGATCAAGGAAACGCGCGTTTAATATAGTTATTTGAGATTGTTAGCATGAGTCATAAAAGTATACTTTGTACAAACTACTACAACTTTAATTAACAGTTACGTCGAGTATTTGAAATTGTTAGAGCAGATCAAAAAGTGTCTTTTATTGAAGATAATACGATTTTAATGAACAGTTGTTAAGAATAAGCTGTTAGTATGGATTATTAAAGTACGCTATGTTAAGGATAATACTATTTTAGAAAATAGCTTACAAGCGCTACTAAGAAATTTTATAATAAGACTGATAAGTTCATTAGTATGAATTCATTAGTATGAATCAACTTTCTGAAATTGAGGTAGGGATACCTGGTTCTTTGTTTTTTGCCAAGAAAGATGTTAAACAATTCGTAAAAATATTGTTCTGACTCAGGATCGTGCCTACAAAAAAATTTAATGTTCTGTTTACTGGAAAATTCTAACAAATTTTACTTTATTCGCTATTGTACATTTCGTCACGTTTTCTCCGCTCATATAATAAATGTAAGAACAAAATAAATTTATGCTACAACCCAATACCTAATATCGATATGAAGGGATATTGAGAGAAGAGAAGGAACGCTTTTCAGCGATCTATGAAAATCGTGTAGATATCGAACCAATTGATTTAACGTTCGTTTTCAGTAAACTTCACAGATTATCGGAGCATTTTTTTGTGAGTCATATCTACGATGACGTGCATGTCCTATTACTGCTTTCACATAACCCGCATTATCTGTAGTTTGATGGTAATTACCTTGATCACGCGCGTGGATCACTAGTTGCAATCTGCGACACCCTTGAATACTAATATGCAGTTTAGATGTTTTACAATTCCAGGCACGATATTTTTTACGACAATATCTCGACACAATAAAAGATATATCAGAAGTGGAACGAAGAATGGTAATCCTTAACAAAGCCACGTTTGTTATCAATCAAAGAGACTGTTGTATGTAATAAGGAGGCAGTTTCACTTTTTACTAATTTAAGTAAACCAACGAGAACCAACTGAGAGCTTTTCTCTTTCAATAAATGCAATTTAATGATTAGATTTACCTCTTTATTGCTGCGATCTCTTCAACTAAAGATGATTTCCATAAATAAAGGAGTTTCAAATTACTTCAAATCACTTTGTATGAGACTTACGTCAGTTGCGTTCATTAAAGTATCAATTTGTGTAAATTTCTGCAGTATAATAATTGCGAACGGTTAGCAATTTTAACAATAATCGATTGCTAAGAATACATCGTTTCATCATTTTCCGAGTCTGATTGACCATTTGCCTTATCATCGCGTGGCCATTAGGAACTTCGAAACTACGATATACAATTGGACATGAAGTGCGTGAAATGTATTTTACCAAACCTAAATTCAGCCGAGTAAAGGTCATAGGTAGAGAGCAATTGCAGCAAGAAGCGCGAATAATCGGTGACGCGATCGTCAGGGTCATCTGCTTATAAATAGATCCCGTTAGTTTGTGTCTTTATGGCGTTAGATTTTCGCCTATTAGCACGTTCAGTTTCGAACGGAAGTGTCGTCAACGCACCGCTAAACGAGGCGATGCACAACTAATTAACAACAATCTAGTCGACGATTTCCTGGTCGATGAAAGCTGATTTAACGAGTAATTCCGTTGCGTCACGGGTAGATGGTAGATGTCGCGTAAGAAACGATCTCCTTCTCTCTTTCCTTTTTTGTGCTATCACTTACCCGCGCAACACATCCCTTTATCTAAGAACACGCGATACTCATAATTGGAGCAAAATAGGTCCATCGTGACTTCCCCATGAAAATAGAATCAGTGCGATATATTCAAAGTTCTTCGTTATGTCGAAAGAATTCTTCGTAAGGGACAGTTTTTACATGTCGAAGAAAATCGAACCGGAAAGTGCAACGCCATTGCAGAAAGGTAAGTTTCTATCGCTGGAAAATTATTTGAAAATGATTTGTTCGATCTTAACGCTACATGGTCAGGTACTGACAAGGCCAAATCGGAGAAAACGTGTCCCAACAACAATGCGTCAACAGAAAACTTACTTTCCCTGAAGTCTCTAAAGTACGTAGTTGAAACGATTAAACGTTATTTTTCATCTTCATTTCAAATAGAATTTGTCCAAGCCTGCTATGTATATAGCTTGCTCGCTTTTATTGCATTAGCGACGCACATCACGTACCAAGTACGTGTGTTCTTCTTGCCCCGAATGATTCCGTGGCTTGACATACAATGATTAACCGTGGCTGAGAGCTCGTTGGAGCAACGATACGCGCCATTGGTATACTTCAACGATAAGTGAACTGTGTACATAATAATCGATGTACGCCACGAAGCACGGGTCGCGATATACTGAACCTTTTTCTATTTATACTCGTCGCTGCTACAACGTGCACGCTCCAGCGAAAAATCGCTTGTTTCTTTCTGTTTAAAAACATCTCGTTAACGCTGGCTCGCGCGAATTCTCCTTATTTATCGAACCAGTTGCGCAAATATTCACGTACACCTCCATTGAAAATTTCCCTGTATCTTTCACTTTTTATCCTTTGACTTTTGGATCTAAAGCAAAATGTAACTAATGATTGGCGGAATAATTGACATAGCTATACAAATATATTTGATCGGTTGATCTCCGTGCATAAGAAACGATACTTACGGAATATACGAATGTATACGCGTGGTTCGTGCTTATCGGGCACACGATTCGCCGTGGCCGTATTTTCGATCGTACCGTCCAGCACGATACTACTTGACCAGATATCGTAGCTGTTTATGAATGAAACCAGTCGTAGTAGCAGCCCCCTCTAACTGCTCTTGGCGCCCCTACCACTTATGCTCGCTGCTCGCACAACTATACGTCGGAACTTATTCCTCGAGCACGTGCTTCGTATAGAATTACAAATATTTCAGCAGACATTTCTCCGATTTACAGCCCGCGTTTCCATCAATCTCGCCAAAAACTAAAGAGCATGAATATCGAGCACTTGACTATCCAGATTTCGAACGTAAAGTTCACGGGAAAAACCGGTAATCCTAACCACCTCTTTCCCGTATCTCCTTATCTGAATGATTTATTCATTCTTAAATAAGAAATTTATTTTCGTACTCGTCTAAAGAATATTTTTTGGTTCTTATACTTGTTGCGGTCCAAATTTTCTTATCATCTTCAACAATGAGAAGATCTTACATTTTTTCTCTGTCGAGACACAGCACCGTGCTCAATAAAGCAGCCAATACAAGGAGCAGGATCGTCGGGACGAAGATCGTGGTTGCAATTTCTTCGAAGTAACTTCTCGTGGGAATATTAGCTTTAGTTGACCTGGCCCAACGCCACTCCGTGTGCTCGGAAATACCAGACGCTGGTAAATCCAATACGTTCATGCTCGGTCCTCGTCTTGCGCTTTCGTGCTGCAAATTATGCTGCTCCTGTTCGACCTGAGACACACGTTCGTCATCTCATGAATTTCTGACGCGTCACGTGAGTTGTTCAATTACAATAAACGAAGCTTACCAGTCTGAACGAGCACCAATCCAACGCAAATTCCGCCTCTCTGAAAAGCCGCTCGACGCTGGTCCTCTTAAAATCTCGAGGACAAAACGGTAATTTCCATAGAGGTTTCACTTCTTCTTGGAGTTCGTTCAGCTCTTGCGAGAATGGCATTGAGCTTCCTAGCCTTATGACGACTCTAACAAGAGAAGAAAAGAGTACACGTTTTATTGCAGGTTGAAATGGGATTTCCTATGAGCGTCAGACGTCTGTGTCTGGATGCTTCTAGTTGGACATAGCGTCCACAAGCAAAGATTTGTTACTTTCGTTGTGTCTATCTTAAACTTACAATCAACTGTACTTTCTGTTAATTTCTTAATTTTACTATCGCAATGATTTTACATCAGGTACGCGATTAATGTTTAATTCTCAAGGAACAAGATAACTTGCTATTTACACAAATTCATTTATTTCAGGGAAAATAATTAGAAGATAGTAAATTCCAAGGGACGTTTAGTGTTTTAATTAACATCGTCAGTTTTCTGTACTTTTCAATTTATAGACTTGATCAATATGGTTTTTGGACAGCTCATAACATATGTACATTGTCAGATTGGCTCCAAATCTTATTGATATAATCGTGTCTTGTTACAGTGCTAATGAAATGTTAAAATGTTTTATATAACACATACGACACATACACAGAACTTACGTACAATAAATGTCCAAATATTTTCGTGAATTAGTTTATTCGATTACTCTGACACATTCGTCAGAATGACAGGTCACATCAGAACACATATCCACTGTAATCGTAATGCACTGCGACTACATGACGTCAAAGATGATTTTAAGTCTTTTTACATTTCCCCGGTTAACCACCTGCGAGGTTTGTGTACGTGTTCCACGACACGTCGTACACTTAACGTTTCAAATTGCGTCACGACTTTTCTGGCTATGCATAGCTTCCCGTTATCCGTTATCTCGGTCAAAAGTCGGGGATAGTCCCGCCTGCTGACAGTAGTAATTTCCATACATCGCAATCGGCCGATGATCCCCAAGACACTGCAATACGCTTTTAATCAAGATTAAATTTCTTGTTTACTATTTAAATTAAAATACTATTTTCCATGAATTGTTGTTCGCCTGTCTCGCGAACGATGAAAGCTAACGATTCAAAGTCAAAGAAACAAAGATTTTTCTTTGCCAACTATTTTATCGAATCATCGTTTACAACTACTTTACGTCACATATTATAGGAAGGATTTTCTCGAAAATATTCTCTTTTCCCTTGTACGGCACGTAACCGTGCACGAACTTACGTCGTGCTATCTAATATAAACGAGCGTTCGAAAAGAATCCGGTCGACTGAAACGAGTTCAGATAGACTGTTGTACGATCTTTTTCGAAGAAGTTACGGCATCTCAAAAATCAACAATGTTTCGAAATATTTAATATAGGTATTACTATAAACGTGCTTCGATAGT
Organism: Bombus pascuorum; assembly: GCF_905332965.1. NCBI lineage: Eukaryota > Metazoa > Arthropoda > Insecta > Hymenoptera > Apidae > Bombus > Bombus pascuorum. The sequence continues at coordinate 3,547,258 of NC_083498.1, forward strand.
TGGTAGTACCAGCGGAAAAATATGCCGACTGTAAAGAGTTAATTTTGTGAAGTAGCGTGAACTCGTGTGTTTCTCTCCTGTGGTCTTCACATGGAACAATCTAATAAAAACTACTCGCACTAGATTCTTCAGCCTCGACGCACGACGCGTGACAAGATGCGCTCGTATTTTACAAAACACGATAGAACGATACAGAATGATTCTTTGACCGCATCCGTTTACATAATTCTCTTATAGGAAGGATGTCAATGACGAACTTTCACCGCGGTGCATTGCTGCATTATGCAGCGAGAGGCATGGCGCGGTTGACGTCTAAGCTAAGGTTGAGAGTACGATGGAGGAGAGCAGTAAGCAGGCCGGAAGCCATTCAGTTAGCTCGAGCGAGCGCGCTAACGATGTCGCGGCGCACTTACGTTACCAACCTACTTAAACGGGTATACAGCTGATACAACATTAAACTCGCGCGATTAATCTACGCCGTTTCGTAGCCTCCACCAACCACGTTCGTTTATCCGTATGTTCTTTCATAAATGTGTATACGTGTGTATGTACTGTTATTGAATAAGCGAGTGATCGAGTGATTGGCAGCGCGGGAAGGACACGTTTTGTAAGTGACTGGCTGCTTCAGGGAATCGACGAAATGCAACGTTGAATCTATGATGCGATCCCAATTAACCAACTCGATTCATTTTTCACTTCCACGAGCTTCGAATGCGATTTGAAGATTCGTAAGTGTTTCCTGACATATTATGAGAATTTTGATGAGACACGTGTATGAGCTGTTGAAAGAAAATTATTTATAAGGTGTGATTCTGAACATTAAGACAATGAAGAGAGTTTATGTAGAAAATTTCGTTCCAGGTTTATTTTTCAATTTAAAATACGCTGGAAATACGCTGATAGCTATATAGAAATACAGATCAGCCGACCAGCTGACAAACATTTCTTTCCATTTCACTCAGATGTTTCTCAGTATGAGGTAAATGAATGAAATCAAACGAAGAGCCCGCGGAGAAGGTATGACACATCGCACTTTTTGTTCCTCATATGAGAGTTACTTTAAAATTATTAAATATCTTATTTACTAGCAGAATAGTTTTTATTATTTACCGTCAGAACTGTCTCTCTCTTAGAAATATTCATGTCAAAAATATTAATTTCAAAAGTTACTAGCGTATTTTTAGCGTAAAATCAAGTTGATGTTTATATTACACCTTACAAATATCATCCACTTCCTTTAACACGTTGTAGGAAGTTGTCCCTCGGATAATTGCACGTAGCCTCGCGATTATGACCAAAAATCTCTTTGTTTGCGTGAGATAAAAATACGGAAATGATACCGCAATGAACGAGAAGCGATAGAGGCTTAGCGGTTACTCGAGTAATTGATTAGAAATAAATAAATGATTATTTTACGACGAAGCAAGTAGCGGTTGTTATTTATTTGCGACAACGTGCAAGATAATTAGGATTTAACGAGAAGATGAAAAGAATAAAGAAATGATGACAGTGACATGTAAACTTCTTGGAAATCATCACCGATTGTCATAGCGATAAGGCGCTTCCTCGCAATTCACGTTTTAATTCAAACGAACGAGCTCGTGTAGTTTTCCACGTAAAGTAACTCGCACCAATATTCGAACACCATGCGTATGAGACATTATTGTTGTGTATATAGATTCAGATTTTGAAACTTGTTACAGAAATCAGAAATAGACAATTTCAAAAAAGATACAGTTTATCACAAGGCTATAAACGCTTACTAAACGTCATAAACAATTTTTTCCAGTATAAAGTTGTGTAAAAGAACCAGTATACAAAGGGCAGCGATAAAAAAGAAAATATTCATCAAATCCTTGAAATGTCTTTTTATAATATCAAAAAACAGAAATATATTATGTAAATTGACTGAAAGGACATTACAAATGAAACGTTGTGCTAACACGACGTCGGATTTTAATGGCGTAATAAAATTTAGAATTAATGGATTATGGCCATTAATGCATTATTTTCCTATAATTCTCTTACAAATAACTTGGACAGATTTTTTCTACACTGAATCTTGCACGAACACATGTCTTTTTAATAATTTGAATGAATTATCATGTTTTTTTATGAGATCTACAAGTGTTCTAATACTTATACATGGAAGAGTATGTATTTACGACAAAAGATCATGAAACGAATTGCACTGGTCAAACAAAATCAGTTGCAATTTGAAGTCGTTACGCAATAGCCTACTGAAAATGCGAATATCTGATGGGACGGTCTTTCAAATGCTACCATAGATGAGTATCTCTAATGACGCGTGCATTTTTCATAGCGGCAGACTATAGAAGATTTTCCTTGGATCGAGCATAATGTTTGCCGTCACGATAACAACATTGAACGATATGCAATGGCAAAGGAAGTGGCAATTACCCATTTGAAAAAAAATCGGAGGATGTGTGGGACGCGCGTCACAATGTTGTTTTCCGTTGATCGGGCGATTATACGTCAGCGATATCGAAGCGAGCACGCTGAATCCCATTGACTTGTTCGATAATCATCATGATGGCGACGGTAACGCAATCGCGTAAACGTTTCGTGACGAAACCTTACAATTCGGCTTGATGCAGACGAGCGAGTTTCAACAGTCCACTGGGTTATATAGACAAATACATGCATTTCGTATTAGTATTAGTGGAAATAAAAGTCGCGGTTCAGTATTCAAAGGCCACAGAGAAAACATTACAAGTCTATTTTTTATTAATTCCCTGACTTTGATGTCACTTGGTGGCTAACATACACAAGGACAATTTTTATTGCCTTCAAAGATACGTGTCTTTAAAATAAATGACGAATCTATGAAAGTTTGTAAATAATCTTTTTCTAAATTTCTGATATCGTAGAAAAATATATATGATAGCTAGAAAAAATATTGGCACATTGTTAAGTAATTAGATCAAAGTATATTGAATTTCCTATCATTTAAGGGCACTTTGATATCACTGCAATGAGATAAATATAAAAAATAAATTAAAATTGAAAAACAAGAGTATGTGCTAATACATTTTACTGTAAAATATATAAAATATCTAAAGTATAATGCTTCTTATAACATAATACTTAACAGGTAAAATAAATTTTCCACCAAGGATCATTTTAGTTATATTCTCAAAGATATGAATTTCCATAGAAATCCGCGATTTACTACATATATAATGACTAATGCTGCATGCTCGCTGCGGAAACGCGTGAGGAAAAATCGTTCGTCTGCATCTGGCTTTAGCTTCTTCTTCATCGAAAATTGTTCGATTTTCAAAGAAAACTCACCCTTCACCTTCGCTCGGTTTCAGAGGCAAACGAGCGCCGAGTTCGACGGCGGATGCTAGAAAAGTCACATACAAGTCCATCGCGTTTTTCCATAATCTCTTTCTGTAAATAAAAAGAAAGGAAAGGGAAAGCTTGATCAGGCGCTTCATAGAACATATTGGAAATAGTATAGTACCGAGGCTCGTCTTTCCTTGAGTTTTATCGACAAACCTAAATATATCGAGAAGCTCTTCGGTTCTATTGCGGTCGAACATGTCCTCCACGTTTAAATTATCGATCTTTAAATGGACCTCGTACTTGGTCAGGTTTTCCTTTTCAAGGACGTTCATATCCAGAACCTTATATCTGGTTTCGTACGTGTGTTTGTTCAGACCTATGATTTCCAGCTGAAAATCATCGGTAATACTTTCTATTATACTTTTATTACCACAGGTATATAGAATTTCTTCGACTAAATATTTATCTAGGATAAGCTAACAGGGATAAGATAAAAGGACAGGTTCATGCGACAACAATTGAACAATGAAGCTTAAAAACATATTTCACATTCAATAGTCTTACTTCGTGTGATGCACCTGATATAACATAAATCAATTTTTATCTGAATAAATTCTTACTCAAGTTGAAATCAACTCATTCAGACAACGATTAGTAATAAAATTAGGCGCAAATTCCGATAAAGGAAAAGTATATTAAACTTGAAGGTAACAAGATTGAATAACAGCGAAAGTTCGAAACACGTGTCTGACATTTCTCCGCGATGAATCACCTGGAAGTATTTGCGATCCTTGGGTGCGACACCGTACAAAAAGCCGTGATGATCCCTTTTGCTGTACGTGTAATGAATCCAGGAAGGAAGATCAGGTGCATTTAGCAACGAGGGCTGATACGAAAACTGGTCGGTTCGTGCTGAAACGAGGAACGAATTGTACGATTTGTTAGTCATTCGGAAATATCTGTGGGTTAAAGTGCCTACTCTGCTTTCATAGCCTCTGAATAATTCGATTCTGAGTAATCGCGCGCACGATGTGCTCATCCTCGATCGGACAAATAGCACTTTCCGGGAAGGGACGCGGAAAGCACTTCGATTCTTATGAATAATATGACTAAATGGTAAATCATGAAAATGGACCACAAAAGAAATTTGCCCCATGGTACGTTAGAAACGAGAACATTCGGAAAGACTTGGGAATACCAACGATCAAGGAGGAGATTAGCAGATTTGCAAGAAGATACAGAGAAAGAATAGCAACGCACCCGAACCGGCTGGCAGCGGAAATGATCAACACAACAAGCATTGAAAGAAGATTAAAAAGGGAACACCTAACAGATCTCATAAAGAATATAACGTAGCAAATACGAAAGAAATTTACTAAATTCGGCGATTTAGTAAAATAATGACTCATTAGAATGTCCTTAGGCTACCAATATTTGTCAATATTTCAAAGTTCTTTAAAAGAATCAATATGTATTGTCAATACAATATTCTTAATATTATAATGACATTGACAACTTTGAAATATTCACAATATTATTCACTGTCTGGAGGCATCTTTAATTTATAGATTCCGATTTCCCAATAAATTTATTCATCAAACTTATTAATGTGGTTCTGAGAATGTAGTTTTAAGATTCTTTTAGTTCCAAAGTTTGATTATTTTCGCAACGTTTTAGAGCTAAATATTTTAATGGATTGTTACCAGAAACTTTCTGAATTCATTATGAAGCTCATTATGTATCTTATGCAATATATACATATTGTATATCCATTTGCATTAGATATACAATAGTCCATTTTTTTCAACAAATTATGACCAACTGCCTTTCACTCTTTGTACTACTTTTATATTGCTCTTTGAAAAGCTCTATTATTTCTGATGGCCTGGGATGGCTTTCATCGGATACATTCTTTATTTATCATGATACACTACAACTATCTTTTTGAGCTGATGGAATAAAGTTTCTTTTGTGATTTTAATAAAGAATTAAATAAATCGACATGTTTTTCTCTTATTATATATTAAAATCGTCTTTTATGCTCATAATTTGCTAATAGTTAATTATAGTTAAGCTTCAACATTTTGAAGTTCTTCTTTCTTACTTGTATCTTATAAAGATTTAATAATTTTCACTGATAAACCAAGGGATGTCTTGAGCCACTAATTTCGTCTCTGTCTTGGTGTGCTTCGTACAAGTCGTGATTCTCCGATGACGTCGCGCTAAAAAGTACCGATACACATGTGACAACGTCAGCTGTGAGGTCACAACACGATATTCGGTGTTTCTGAGGCCGTGATTCGATTGCTATTCGAAACAAGACACGAATTACGCGCGTTAACTTTCAGCTGATGAACCAAGTTAACGGGTGTACGACCGAAAACTGCTTTCTGTTCGCTTGGCCCTCTTCGAGCCGGTTATTTCTGTATGCTCGTCGTTTCACGGTTCCTGCGCGTAACCGTAACAGCGCAATATAAATGCTATGCAAACTCTCATCGGTGTCATTGTTCGCGATCGAGTAACCTTCTTACCGTCGCCGCTCCAGTCGAAAGTCTCCGGTCTGATCGGAATGACGAACACCTCTGTCATTAAGATGCTCTCGGCGTTCGCGAAGGCCGTCATCAACGACAACGCTACTACGAACGATAACATGACCATGGCCGTATCTGAAAAGTGACAATAAACGACACCCGCTTATTAACCCATTAAGGACCATGCAATGAAATAATGCGTGAAAGTTACGTGTAAATGAAGTTGTTGTTTTGTGAAAGAATTATACAAGATGCGTCAGAATAATAGACGTGTTACAGAAGTCCATTGTAAATCAAAGGTATAAGAAGAAGTTCTTTGATAAGAAAAAAAAAATATATAGTTCATCATAGCGTCATAAAATACTTGAATTTCTTCAAACTTCATAGAATTCTAGGACCTAATGGAAGAATGTAATGAAATAAATGTCGAGCCAATTCTTGGAATTGTTTTTCATAGTCACGACATGAATTCGATAGAATTCGCTAATGTTAAACTACTAAGAGGAAATTACACATGAAATATTGCATTAATGTAAAGCTGACTCTCAATGGGTTAACACTAACGCGAAACCGATTTCGATTGATTTTCCATTCACTCAGATCATATTGTTTTAGATTAAAATTTTACAAGCTCGTAACAATAAATAAAGCAAATATATATTTGCGTGTTCTATTATTTTTTTCGAAACTCACCTCATATTGTTGAAAGATTTCTATAAGCGTTCAATTACTTTTGTGGGTCGCTGTATGTGACTACGTACATTCAAATTTTTAAAACCTTGACTTACGCTACTATGATTCTCAGCCCTCTTATACTCTATACGACGATCATCGGTGTGTGACACCACGTGAACGGAAAATCTTTTATCGATCACCAGTGTCAGATACCGCGTTAACCGTGTTAACAACCAATGGACAGTCAAATCAAATATCGATACTCGATTCTCTGAATTCCACAACCCCTTCCACCCCTCAAACTTTCTCATAATCACGCGCAATTGTGGTCGTCGATGGTGTCATCGATCCTCTCTGTGTTCCTCTCTCTTACCAACATCCAATGAATTTTCAAAGCCAGAACATGGAAAGCAGAGATTTCGGTTTCTCGAGAATATCGTGCCCGTTATCGACAATTGGTCGATTCGGGAGACGCGGACGTTCGCGATGAAAATAGACGTGATAATTTCGTGGTCTGGCCGTGGACAACAAACGAATCGCAAGAATCTTACAAGAGGGGAGCACGCTGACGGCGCGGCGGATCGGCTTACGGGACGTAAACTGGCTGCCGCCTCGCGGTGCTGATACTCTAGCGGAGCGGGCGTCACGCACTGTCGACGAGCAGGTTAACGCGATGCAAGTGCAGCGTCAGGTCGAAAACCGAATCGTACGCTGTGACACACTGCGTTTGTTCTAACTCTGTGTTCGTATGATAATTGCTGGGAACACCACAGGCCGAGCGGTAATTAACTGAACGTCTCCTCTTTCTCCGTTCTCCTGACTTCGTTCCTTCTTCGTAGTTAAACGCACACGCTTCGTTGATCCGACGAACGCGCCTCGATTCGTCTTCCGACGTCGATTCTCTGTTCTATCCATGCATTCGAACAGCATTCGAGTTCCCTAAAAAGAAAAGAAAATTGAGAAGAAAAAAATAAAAAATAAAAGGTGTAAGCATAAACGGAGCATAAGAGCGCGTGCGTTTCGCCCTTCTCATGCGCAGCTGGAACATCGTTTTCGACAATCGTTCTCAGGAGCGTACGAGTCGTATGCGCATCGCTTTGCGTTTCACTCTCACAAACTCTCGGATTTTTCCCCCGGTTTTTTTATTTATTTTCTTACTGCGAATTTCTTGAAATATACCACGCTTTCCAAAGTTTTATATTTGTTGCATGATAATGTTAAGAAGCTTGAATAAATGAAATGGGACTTTCCAGCTGCGCGATATCATAGAATTACAGGTTTCCAGCGACGTTCACAGCTTACAGCATCGAGTCGCGCGCACGCGTACCCTTATCTGAATTTCCGTCCCGTTGATTATCGCGACGCTTTTAGCAATTCTCGATAACTCAACACGCGTACCACATAGAAAAGGACTGTCAGAAAACAGAAGCGAAACAATTACAAATTTATCGATCGCGCGGAACTCGCGCCGATTCGTTTCGACTAATTATACATCATTTATTTTTTTAAAGCTCTCGATTACGGATTAATTCGGTAATCGCTTGATTGTAATCAATCGTTTATTCTACCGTGCGAAACGAAAATCACGGTTCTCTCCATTAAAGAATCAATAGACCACTTGAGGGAAAAATACTATCATACGTGAGAATGACGGGATTTCTTCCGGTTAAATCGTGAGGAAATATTCGAATAAACCGGTTGCTCGATCCGCGTGTAATCTAGATCAGGCGGATTCACGAGATCGGAGATCCGGAATCACGGCGAGGTTCGACCAGTTTCTCGAAAGCTTCTAAAGGGAAGAGTGATCTCTTATAGGCGTAGGCGTTATATGGTGTAGAGTTAAGCCTAGTCCAGACTGACAGATTGCTAGTATTAGGACACCTACCGGTTACATTCGTTGGGAAAACCTAATAAATTCTACTTAACTTAATATTTTAATTTATTATAAGGCATTTATAATAAATTATTATACCGAATAGCGTTTGATCTATACCAAGTATTAATGTCTCGATACTCATGGTTAAGTCTAATATGTATGTACATTGTCTGCTGACAATCGGATGATATCGCCAGGCACAATGTACATGTACTTTTTTGTGGATTTTTCAACGCATGTGGGTTGATACTACGCACTAATCTGCACTAGACCTAACATAGCGTAAAGCAGCGTTTTGACGAACGAGAAGACCGAGAGTGAATCGCGGAAGTGCAGACGAAGAAATAGTAACGTGGTTGCGTCGCTTAGACGTTGGGGCCCGGCGTCTCCACTGGCGCAGCGTTTACGTTTGTGACTTACGTTACGGCACTGCCTATTGACGTCTACAGTAGGCGTGGTTTCGCTCTGGCCGATAGAGGGATATATTTACCGCACACACAACTTTTCCCTCTGGTGCTCGAACGAGCCTCGCGTTATTCGACTAATAATGTGTATTTGCAGTGCGAGGTTTGATGCGACCGGTGCACGGCGCGAAACCGTGGCCACTCCTCGGCACAGGGGTTGATTCCTCCGGACACGCGGACCTTTCCTGGCCGGGGGTGACTTCTCTTCGAACCTGACTACTCGATCAGAGTGCTCGTGTCAACGGGAAACCCAAAGTCGACGTGCTCAACGGTCTCGCGACACTCTCTCGAAGCAGTGCAGTGTGTTCGACTCGTGTGTCGATCCCTTTTTGACAGTCATTTGCATCGATCTTACATCTATTTTACGACGTTTATGTTCTCCTCGTGATCGTCCTACGCCACCCGATATCCGTCTTCTTTCTCTTCAAGGGCAACAGCGAAGCTTTATTCAAAACTTTCCCTTCTTGACACATTGAAGAATGGCGGGTAACGGCGTTCCTGTCTTATTGGTCACTGCGAACGTCGGCAGTATCTTCGAGGAGGTGAGTTTCCCGGACTTTTTCGCATTCTCCTTTCTCGCGTTCCTCTCCGCCGTTCCACCGACCCTGAACGATCGATCGATCGTGCCCCGCGATTTACCTTCAAACGCGGCACGGCCTGTTTCTCTCCTTCCTTCATCGTCTTTTCTTTCTTTTTCCAGTCTTTTTTCGCCTGTTCAAAGTTAGTTGCTTCGCGCGTTTTTCGTACGATGCTACGATAATAGATGATAATACACTGCTAATTCCTATTCGCTATTTACAATTACTTTTCCTTCATTCATCAGTTTTCTCCCTTGTTTTTCTCGCTTTTTAAAACTTCACGATCTTGTCCGCAATCCCGCACGTATTAATTGTAATGCTAAAGCGCGCAGAATCGCGTTGATATTATCAACGACTTTCCATAATAGTAGATTCTTGTTAGTTGCGTGAATTTAGATCGAACCGAATTACGCTTTTCCATTAAGCGATAATAAGAACGATGACATTAGCCCTACATGGGTTTTTGCTTAAGATTTAAAGTTGATTTTCTGCGCGTATATACAAGCGATATATGAATGAAGATATGTTTTTAAATTTCTTTCGATCTTTTTTATTGATAAATGATAAGCATCTCTTTATTTGATTGAAATTTTGATCGAGATTACGAAAGTGTGTCCTTTTTACAGCCTAGCATGATGTTGAAAATTTGGACGGAAGAATTTTTATCTGTAAGTATTACAGATAACATGCGTTGTCATTGCGTAAATATAACGGGTATTTACATTCACGGAGAATGCTTTTCAGACTATACTGAGGCTGGATCCAAAATTTATTGCACTGCACTGCCAAGAAGTAGGTGGAAAAAATTATGAGCACAGCACCAGGCAGGTGGAAGACTTTGTTAGGTAATTTGTTATCTCTTTTTGTATTTTTAGAGCTTTGTCTACTGCACAGTCAGCAATGATTACATATATTGTATTAAGGATGTTAAAGATATTCCAGAAAATCTTGTTAAAGTAAAGCTTCTTGGAAGGCTTCCATTGACTGATCTCTTTAATCAGATTAATGAGATAACAGTTGCTAGTCTATGCGATAATATTTGTTTAAATATTATTGCTTGGCTTATATATGAAATATTTATGGAGTATGATGTATGGAGTAAAATGTAGTAGGAGGTATGCCTTTTAAAAATTATACCAAGACTGATAGGTTTTCCTGATCACGATATTAAATGATTTAACGCATAAGTGGCAGAAAGGGATAAAAATAGATGATCACGCGTTACTCTATGGTTGAGTGAGCTACTTCAAAAGATGAATTTATCGAATGATATTCATAGGGGAACAATGTAAAAAAAGTGTTTGAAAATATAACAGATCTTTAAGCTACTATGAAAAGTTCAGGATGGATAGATCTCTGCGTTTCTTATAAAGCTTAATTTAGTTTAATATAGCTATTTGTTGCAGGTTACTAATGTCATCGGAGGAATTAAGGCTATTTGACAAAATTAGGGTATTCTTGGATGAAGATTATTCATCTGCTGAACATTTTACGGTAGGTAAAATACAAAAAATATGTATTTATAAAATATATATTATTGTATATGGTTCTTAGTAGTAATTATACATAATTATGTTAATATTAAAATTTTTCAGGCCCTTGGAAATTTGTACTTTGTGCATGAATCTTTGAAAGAAGTTTTATTATGGGACTTCCAAGGTACAATGATCGATAGATTAATATTACAGTGCCTGAGCAAATTAAAGTAACTCAAGTTATTATTATAATTTTAGAATGTACTTTTATACCAGTGGATGGAAAGGAGATTCATTCTGGTAATATAGAAGCAGTCACGACCAAAGAAAAAGCAAAGTTCCCTCAGGAATTCTTTCCAGAATGTAAATGGTCCAGAAAAGGATTTCTGAGAACACGATGGAGTATTAGTGGAACAGTTTTTGATCTCATAAACATACATTTATTTCACGATGCCAGTAATTTCATTGCTATGGAAACAGTAAGTGATTTTACCTTGTATTATGAGATAACTTTATGATTTACCTATTCTGATAATATATTTTCAGTTTCCATCCGTATACAGTAAGACGCGTAGAAGAGCGCTCGAGCATACATTAGATAGGTTTCATAATGATAAATATTCAAATGTACCATACTTTTTATTTGGAGACTTTAATTTTAGAACGGACACAGCCGGTGTAATCAAAGTAAGTACGAGAAAATTCGACAATGATGTTATTCTTGTAGAAGTACGAAGGAATAAAAATAATCTGTACTCTTACTTTTACACAGAAACTTACAGAAGATACTCAAGAAAGAAGGTTATCAAACAAAGGAAGTATTTCGAAGCTGCAGTTTCATAATAAAGACGATGATCTCATATTAACATTAGGGAAAAAAGAATTTTCTTATTACGAGCATCAGAATGTTTTTGTGCAAAATGGTGGACAATGGGTAAGTAATTCGTTGTTCGAACTTTACGTTGTATAACGTTACTTATAATATTGCATTGACGATTAGGAAGACCATAATGAAATTACCAATATTTATGTAGCTACGTGAATATGACAAAGAGCTGGAAGACTTTGATGGAAGATTATTTGAATTTCCGATTAAATTTGTACCCAGTTACCCATTTGAGGAAGATATCAATGAAGGATCAAATTATATGCAAACAAGAGTACCGGCTTGGTGTGATCGTGTTCTGCTGAGTCCTACCGCTAAAATGCTAGTCCAAGATGTACGAAATACCATTTATATTTTTTCTAAACGCATATCTTTTAGACAAATAGTCTTTTATGCAACGCGATTACTATCATTTTTCAGATATCATCGCCGGATGCCATGGAATATGGAATAATAGGGCCAACAACTTGTATGGGCGATCATAAGGTGAGAGAGTCTTTTTTTTCTAATGTAAGAAGAAAGGTACTAGTTCTTTTAATTACTATGCTGGGTGAATATATTTACACACTTCCTAGTTATTATTCTGATGATTCATTCTTTTAATTATGGTGCAGCCTGTTTTTCTGGAGTTTCGAATGAATCTCTAAGCACTAAGGTACCTATCTATCAACTGTCTGCCTGTTTTTATCTTGGTTTTTCCATATATCCTCTACTTCTACTGATATTTCATTCCTCTATTTATGACTACATAGAGGCTTGTCAGTGTAGTTCGTTTCAGTATAGTAACACTTTTGAAAATCACTTATTTAACGATTCCCAATTTCATAATTGTATATAGCATTTTGAACACGTTACCATCAGAAAGAGTTAAGTATATTTTGTGTGGTCATCGCAGGTATGCGTTCTATCGCTATAATGCCCTGATACTATGAAATTTCGTTCGAAAGATGATGCATAAGATTGAAAAGAGTTTAATACCCATTTTTGTAGCCAACGTGAAATACTTTTCACTGAACTTTACCAAACATTTAGCACCATGTTTCTATAGTATCGTATCAAAAGTATTTCGTTACCATATCGTTTCCCTGAATTACATTAATGTTAGTTAGACTTTTTATAGAGTCCTACCATACGAAGAATATCCCTCTCCATTTCTTCATAGAGATGCACGATATTACATAAGGATCGTCCATTTTTTCCCGTTTGCAGCCAGTCTACTTGAGGGCTAATCTCATCGTGGACGAAGGTATGATAAACTGCTGCAGCTTGTCGAGTGCACCTGAGTTTTGCTTTCGAGTGCCAAGCAATTATGTGGAATTGTTATCCATGTTGCCTGATTACAGTAGATGCGCTAGTGGACAGGTTAATTACACGGACCGTTCGACTAATCTGTTGCACGCAGCACCCATTAAGCATGATCCTTACACCCCAGATAGCATGGACAGTCCGAGTCCAAATGCTATAATATCAGCCACGGGTGAACTCCCGGATGTAGACATAGATAACATGAACAACGTGTCCATGGTACAGTTTGTACAGACGTCGAACTTTGCCAGACGTTTAGACACTGCTGTGTCGCCAGCTCTCTTAAAATCCAAGTTAGAACTGATCGTTCGGAACAAAAAACAAGAGGCGATGGACGCGGATCAAGATACAACTGATATCAAAAGAAGCCCTAGCGACTGCTGCTTACATTCGTGGTCCAATGCTGAGGAGTGTAAAAACGTATGGTCTGTAAGGACAAACAGATGTAACAGCGACCTGTCCTGGCAGAGATCGCATCTTTTAACTGAAGCATGGGTTCAGAGCAAAGGACAACAAGGATATCATTCGTTTGGAGATTTCATCAAACGATCGTCCTTGGATTCAACTCCGCCGAACGGTGTTGAGGGTTTGCCTTCCGATTTGATTATACCAAGGATATCAATAATAAATGCTAGTAACTTCGAATCAAACGAGAGTTCCGTGTACTTACACGACGACAAGTATAGTGATTATTCGGATAAGAAACTAAGCACTTACTCGGACGACCGAACAAAGAGCTTGAGCGGCGAGGCGTTCAGTTCAGGAAAGTCGGATGAACTTTGCGATAAAACAGACGATGAGAGCAACAGACTGAGCTTAAATACGAAGAAAATAGGAATGAACGAGAGCGTTTATTTGCAAAATATAAGTGAGCTAATAACGAAACCAGATAAGAATTCTTGTGCAATGGTGGTTAGTACAAATCTCTTTAATACTGACGGTAAGATGAATAAAATGAGCGAGGAACGAATGCTTGAAAATAGAGAGAAATGCTTAAATCAAATTATAAATACATTACAGAGCACGGAGGATAATAATAGTAAAAATCAATGTGCACTCACGAATGATGTACTAGTTGATAAGACAAGTATTAAAAGTAGAAGTATAATTTCAGAGACGACTTTAGCAGATGAACGAACTTCTGAAGTATTACAAGTTATTGCAGAAACAGAACAAAGGACAGTTCACCATAGGAGTGAAACAGAAGACAAATTGCAGAATATAGAGGCAGAGAACATAAAATCAAAACAGAACAAGTGTAACAAGACAAATGTATGTACAAATGTAGAAGATTTTGATGCAAGTAGCAAGCAAACAGAAATATCAAGATGTAGCAAGTGTGAAATGATAATTTCACAACAAATTACAAGAAGTGATTTTGTACAAAATCAAAGTAGCAATGATAATACAGAGGACATTAAACTCAAACTCAAAGCATGTAACTCTGATATAGAAAATTATAAGGACAACATCATTGGAAAGGAAAGTAAGTGTCAAAAGTGTTGCTGCGTTATATTGTGAAAACGCCAAATCTTCACACATGTTCCTTATTTAGCCTTCGTATATTGTAGTCATGATTCTCGGTTTCCTCGGAATAAGAAACTATCGCAAGAACGAAGTCGAAGAAATCAATTATTAAGATTTATTTCATAAGAGATAAGAAATACGAAGCAAGGAAAAAAACTATATTTTTGAACACTTAAAATATGTTGCTGACGCTCTATCAGATAGCATCGATTTTCTATTGTACATGCATGTTGCAAGACGTTTTCATGTTCAAAGTGTCTTCTGCATGAGCATGATACTCTAATATCGTATCACGCCAACAACTATCTTTTTAGCGTATATTCAAACGATATAGTTACGTACTATAAATTTTCATATTCTAGATGCGCAGTTGAATAAGCAGTATATCATTGTTACGTAGTGATATGTTACGTTATATGATGTAGAGTTTTAATGAGTCGGAATATCCACAGATGACTGTGTCCACGTACGATCTGTTAAGCAGTGTTACCAGTATATGTAATAGATACGTAAAAATCCCTAACTATTACGTTGTCCCATTTCGTTATTAATTTATTAAATAAGTTTTCCAGTCAAGTATGTATCGGGCGTCACTCGAGAAAATTATTATTTTGTAATTTTTCGTAATCTTTTGTTACAATATTTTTTTGTTACAATGACTTAATTTTCGACCGTCTCGATTTTATCTCTTTGTTCACGTTTACGTTCTATTGCTATCGCAAGAATTCCATTCACAGCATTTTCAGCGTACAAGAACACGTGTGCTTCTATGTGCATCGTAACCCTTGCCAAATTTACTGTGTCCTATATTATAGAATATTAGAAACGTACGTGTAGACGCGACACGCACGTAGTCCATTATTTGGACTCGACTGCCAAAGTTAGTTTCGTTTTAGTTAATAGAAAGGAAGATATTAACTTATACGGTAAAATTGTTAGTCATATGTTTTTACGTTGTACGTGATCATTTAATGCTATCTTTCCTAATTTCCTATATACAAGTTTCGTTACAAGTTACAAGTAGTTTTCTTTGTGGCAATATCTACAAGTACAATCTTGTAAAAAATTGACAATGAGGTTCTTAACGTTTCCATGGAAAGTTCAAGTCAATTCAAGTCGATACTGTTTAACCGTAAAATAATTTGCATACAAATAAAGGTATCTGTTCCGTGTCTTGCCGAAAAAGAAATTGTACATAATACGAGAAACAGTATTGCGATACTAATGGCCGTTTACTCTTTTCTTCTACAAGAATTCAAAACGTTACGTTCATAGGTACTTATTAAAAGATAATTTATAACGTTTATTTTGCAAAACGAATTCCAGACCACATTTTGAATCTGATCGTAATAAATATCGCAGATTTGAACAATCGATTTATCACGCATTTGTTTCCAGTCCCATTGTGCTTACGACTTATAAAACGTTTTATTAGTAATTATTATTTTCTCCTCGCTTGTAAATATAAATTTATTTTTAGTACAACCAACAGTTTCTTTTTTTATTTATATCCTTTGATTTACATGATTACGTGTTATTGTTATTTGCACGTTGCACCGTAATGCACCCTTAATACCTTATTTTATATGGTAGAGCAGATCGAAGTAAAATCAAGAAGAAACTTTTAAAATTTCTAATCTGAAACAGTAATTGCTTAACAATGGAAAGAACGGTAACAGAAATTAACCTGTTTGAATTATTATGACCTCCCGCCATTTGCTTTTGCCGGAGCTAACTTCACGAGGCTCCGTAAGTTTGAAGTTTTCTTTTTAAATAAACCGTTAAACTCAAACAAAAAGTTTTGAACTAATACTTGAATTTTTTGCCACGAAAGAGATATATGCAACTAATATTTTATAGCAAGTAGAAATATGTATAAGAGATATACGTACACATGTACTACCTTCATCTGCTCTGCTAAGATTCCGAAACAGTTGGTCAATGATTGCTTCTTGGCTGCAGACATGATGAACGAGACGTCCGAATCGGGTACGATGTCCAGCTTGAGCAGTCGTGAAATATTCAACAATAATAACGACAACCACAGCAACAACAATAACAACGGCGCGACTACCATCACGAGATATATTCACATTAAACACGCAGACTCGTCGGTTAAGATTTTTCGAGAAACGACCGTCTGATATTGAATTTATTATTCGTATGCGGTTACCACTTACAGCTAACTATTTCACGTTATGTGAAATAACGTTTCACAAGCTTATAGTTGCGAGATATTTTAACGGTATTACCGGCAAACTAATCTTTACGCAGATTTCGCCGCGAAGCTTTTGAAATGTCCCGATAATCGAATATGTTCGATTTTATTCGATTATCGACTTTCAGATTGTTCGTCGCGTTCAATGATCATTCAATCGATAATCGTAGATCGCCCATGCACTCGCGTATGGATGAAGTTGCGCGATTCGTTAAATTGAATTAAAGCAAAATACTCCAATTACGAACCGTTTTGCTGACGACGGACGTGTGACGATTGCCGCTAACACTGGTGCGTGCTCTCGGTGTGAACTGCTGTTTGCCCGCATATACGAAACGCTTTGGGTATGTTTACACGAAACTTGATACGTTATTAGTAATTTCGAAGTTATTAATGTATTCACTGCGGATTTGATTCTCATTATATTACATATGTGTTTAATAGATACCAATTATTACGAAAAATTTTCTCATAATTTCGGTATTTTTAGTTCATCTGCCACATTCAAGTCGATACGATACATAATCTAAAAGTATGTGCCGACTCGAATGTGCATCGTGTGCAATGAACGTGTTAAATTCGAAATGCTTCCTGTTGAAACTATACAATAGAGATGTTAGAAGAGAAAAAAAGACGAGATCTTTTTGAGAATTGTTAATGTGACGAAATCGTTGGTACAATCGCGTGTATGACGATTATTGTATTTTATTCGTTAAGTGTCTTGGTGTTCCTACGCTACGTTCTTTCAAACAGTTCTTCCCAAGACTGCGAGTCTTGCAAATGATTTGTATAATTAGACGAGCAGAGATTCACGATAAAGAAAACGTTTCCATGAGAGATCGTTTGATGTGATATTACCGTGGTACCTCACTTTTGTTGGTTTCCATTGTTAGAGATCGCGAAAGCTGAAAGAAGAGTATTGCGCTACGATTGCTGCCAATATCAATTCGATTTCACTTTTTACAATGTGATTCAATTATAATTGATACGCGTTGTTTCGTTGAATTACGTTGTAAAGAGTTAGTGAGAATCATTTGCAAAAGAATAATTACGTACAAAAATGAAAAATACCTATTCCCATTTGAAATTTTGTACATAATAATTCCATTGCAATTCTATAATGTGCACGGCATTTTCTACTCATACATTGGCATCGAGTTCCACTCAGAAAAATTCCTCTTGTCGAAATATGTATCGCCGTTTTTCTCTTCTTTTTTTTTTTATATTATTTTATCGCTACAGTGTTGAATAGCAATAAGTGCATTATTTTCGACGCTCAAACAAACTATTACTAATCTCTGATGGAATTTACTTGAAGCACTCGATTCACGATAGTATCTTAATCCGATCCAATTGGACTAAATTTGCGGGTACATTCCATTAGCGTAACCACTAGCTAGGGAACTCAAAGCTTCTGGAAAACTGTTGGCAGGTACTCGAACGTCGTTAATATAGGAAATACAAAGTTTAGACGTGGTAGATCGTATGTATTTGCACGCAAAACATATCTATATTCCTCTATCGACATGCGTACGATAAATGTACAGTCGTTATAATCCCATCGCGGATGTTTGTCACTACTTAAAAATTCTTCAAATCCTTCCACTGCCTCCTGGTTACGTCATTGAATTCACATTTGTTGATGTTATATGGAAATATGTATAAGGATGTACCAACATCATAGTGTCTATAAAGTATAATGGATTATGTTTATTCGTTTCGTTTGTGATTTCCATTGTACTCTAAATACGATAACGCGAAAGCGATGATTCGAATGACTTAAACGCAATGCTATATTGTTATACCACACCCCCTTGCGATGAAAACTCGCCAAAACCGCATTTCTCGTTTCACACTATCAAAAACGATCATTGTCCATGTTTGTCCTCTCTGCAGAAAAGTGAAGAATATTTTAACATTTTACTTTAACTTTGGCTCAATAGCAATTTTTTCAAGCAAAATATTCCTTATATTACACAATCTAAATTATGAAATTATAGAAAAACAATTTTCAATCGACAATAAGTCGAGATATAAATCATTTTTTATAATGTCGATTCCTCCATGTTGCGAGTGTTGTTTCTGACTACTAAAATGCATTATTATACACGTAGTATTATTGCAAAAGATTGATAAATTGAACAAGGATCGTTTGTGTCATGAGGCCCTTGATTATTGCCTTCGCCTTTGGTGCAAGCGAAGGTTAGTTATTTTATATGAAGGTTTACTATATCTCGAAGAAGTCGAGACGTTTACCTACGACTGCTTTTAAATCCGTTCCATCTTACATACAATTTCGCATGTATAGCGATAGTGATAAAAGTAAGCACGAACAGCCATTGCAAGAATCATAGAAGCTAATTGGTACCTTGAATAAGTCCTCGCGCTCATTTAACGAAAAGCTATGACATGCACTCAATTACTGTTGTAACCCTCCAATTCCCATCGCTCAGGTTACGATGCAAAACATGCTAGATTTTACTAATTTTTATCTCTATTGGTGGATGAAATAACAGTTTTCAAGAAGTTGCTATTTTTTATTAAAAGTTACTAATTTCTTACCATATTTCATTATTAGGCTATTGATGTTCATTCAAATTCATATTTTCATGAAAATAATCAAAAGGATGGAACGTAGATAGAAAATTGTTATGAATCAACACACTGAAATAGATGCTAAACTGCTCACTAGAATTTTTACAGACCATCTGAATATGCAAATTACTAATTTGCTTATAGTATAGAATAAATAGAAGATGACACTTGTTGATGCTTATGGGAATTAGATGGTTATGCTACATTTTCTTGATTGTTGTGGCGATTGGTATTTGAAATGTCTGTTTTCGAAGTGTATGTCAATGATAATCGTAAGCCATTCCTTGAGAATTAGACGTAAGATAATTAAAGGTAAAATGTACAATTCGTCGATTGGAAACTTAATGAGGTACCTGATCTGTTTTGACCAACGTATAAAGTACACTACAATTCTCGTATCTATTATGGAGGATTTCTGGGTATTTCCTAAGTTAATGAAATACTCGATACGATCTTAATTAAACAATATTGTATTCTACTCTGTGCAATATCTGGAAATGCATAAAACGTCGAATTGTACACTTTATCTGTAACGCAGTAATTTAACTGGATGTACGTATTAACATGTATGTAAGATTAAGGATTTGACGCTTTTATCAGACTGGTTTTAGGATCTTCCGCGCGGGCAAGTTTTTCGAGAAGATTTTTAAAAGAATTGTCACATACGTTTAATTACCTTGTCATCGATAAAAATCGATGATTTGTGCTTTTCTATATCTTCATAGTTTACAAGCTAGTTGTTTACAAGCTAGTAAAAAAAAAAAAAAAGGAAGAATTTGAGTAATCGAAATGGCAAAATTAATAAATAGGTAAAAAGTTAAAGTCAACAAATGATAATTAAGATTAGATTGAAATGCAAAGTACGCTATCGAAATTCTTGCTTGCTCTGATGTTTTATGAGATGTTCTAAGAGAAACATTATTTCTTCCGTCTTTCGACGGCAAGTGAACGTTGTACTTTTATAAATATGAATGTACTTATATTTTGTACTGACAGTACCTTGCAAAAATATAATATGTTAAATAATGAGATTACATGTGCATGTATGATGTACGTTACGAATAAATATATATAATAGGAATACTTCTGACTTGAAAAGTGACCAAAATCTATTGACGAAATTAAATGATGGTTATGTTGTTTTGTTGAGTCAAATGTATATTATATTGTCACATTTACTTCATGTATTAGTATAGAAAAAGAAAAATAAAATTATCGTTCTACAATATGTGCGTACACACGTATTTTCCTTTTTAAAATAATATGTATGTATGTCTTGCAAAGTACATTAAAGTAATCAATTCAGCTGATTCAGAATAGCATAAGATCTATCAAAGCAAAAAATATATTCTATATTTTTTTATATTTCAGAATTCATTCATATAAATTTATTTGTACCTCATTTCAACTCCGTAATGTATAATAATTATATATTTATTTAAATTAACGTAACAAAGCATTTAATTGTTTTTTTAAGGTTGGTACCTCAATTCATGTAACCTATAAACGATGTTAATGTGCATGTATTGGCTATAGTTGGCACGCCGCTGATTTTAATATCATAGTGTGAAGGAAGACAAAAATCGGGAAAAAGTACATATCCATAATTGTGGAAGTAATTTATCATTAGTATTCTTTAAAAAAGAAAAACCAATTTAAAAATGAGTAAGGCGCATCCTCCAGAGCTTAAAAAGTAGGTGTAATATATAAATCTCTAAGTAGTATATGTATAAAGGTTATAAACACTTCAATTTTCTTTCTTAATTTTTAAGATTATTTAAATTTTAATTCTTGTACATTGTAAATGTAACAAAGCGTAACAAGATTTTATTTTTATTTTTTAGATATATGGATAAAAGATTATCACGTGAGTATATAAGTATATCTTAAATATTATTGGTTATGCGGTTATGTTTATATGCAATATTTTGTTATTGGAGACATAATATCGTATATTATATTTATTGATGTTATTTCTTCAAAATATATTCTTTTCATTAGTAAAACTCAATGGAGGAAGGCATGTTATTGGAATTTTACGTGGCTTTGATCCGTTTATGAACATGGTTATAGATGAAAGTGTCGAAGAATGCAAAGATGGTACAAAGAACAATATTGGAATGGTGGTAAGTTAGTGAATTCTTTTTGTGGTGACAAATGAATTACTGCTGAATTAATGAATTCATCTTATCATTTTAGGTAATACGTGGAAATAGTGTAATAATGTTAGAGGCTTTAGACAGGATTTGAATTGAAATATTAAAAATATAAAAATGTAATATATATTCTTAAGGAAATAACTACATAACTTCTTATATCATACATAATATTAATATCATATTTATTCAGCCTTTGAAATATAATTCTTGACCAGTCAATTTGAAAAGACAATTATTTTGAATAAAAAGTTTTCATATTAAATAGTGATTTATTCTTTTAAAATTTTTTATATAAATACAATACAACAGACAATTTTTATGACATATTTTGCTCAGAATATATTTTATTTGATATACCATTTCAGTGATTTTTATGATTTCAAAAATAATCTGCTTAATATCCTTCATTAATAACACCATTTCTTTGCACAATTGTGAAACATTTAAATTCTATTTTCACTATTACATTGAATTCTGTACACCGAGTATTATGAATATTAAATGCACATATAATTTTCTTTATTACACTTTTGTTTAAGTAAAAATGTTTCATTTAACTACACAATTGTATTAAAATTGTATTTTTTATTGTCAGTTAAAGATAATAGAACGAATTAATTAAATTAATGTTGTTTATAATCAATATTTATTTTTCTGAATTAGCTGTCTTATTTATATAAGGAACATTAAAATTTTGAAGGCACATGATATTCATTTTTATTACCAAGGAACTATAACTTTGCAATATATTTCGTCTATTCTTCTGGTAACATTTACTAAAATCTCAACATAAATTGCGAAGCTCAAATTAGCTTCTATAACGATATAAAAATTTTAAATTCCTTCATATTGGTATTCCTATTCTAAATAGTAAGTTTATTCAATAGCAAGGAAATATTTACACGTTTAATTTTCTGTAAAAGTTACCATAGTTCTTGTTGAGAAATGGTAATAGTGAAAAATAATTTAATAAAAAAGAGTATAGATAAATATATATCATATATTAATTTTAGTCTATGTGAATGAACACTTTCAACTAAACAACTTATTTGAAAACAAAAGGAACACAACATAACTTATATGTATCTACGTATTAGAAATGGCATTAAACTGTTTTTCCATATAAAATACTCTTACATTCAATAACAAATTTTCTAGTTCTTAAATATACACATCGTTCTTTTCTGTTGAATTATTCTTTTGTACGTTTTAAGATATGTCTATCATATTTTCGTCCACGTGCATAATCATAGTTTTATTTCAGTGTATAACAAGTTATTATTGTGCTTAAAGATACATTAAATATGCAATTAAGGACGATACATTTTTAGATAATTTGAAAAGAAGTTATAGTGGAAAGATGGCCATATATCACAGTTTGAAAGATTACATTATTACATATATAACATTCGCCCACTTTTCTAATCGTTCTCAATTCAAAAATATTAAATTTGATTAGTAATATAATACATTTTTCCATAATATTCACTAAAATACTTAGAATTAATTCATAAATAAAATAAATATATTTTCATAAACAAAACCAAACATATAACAAGTAATTTTTCTTTTCCGTTTGTCTTATACAATTTAAGAATATTGCAATAATTTTTTCAGAAATTCAAATAAACAATTACATAAAACATATGTATGTTTGTACAATGTAACATAAAACGATATACTATTACGTTATAACGTATAACGTTATATACTATTACGTTATGACGTATAACATTATATAATATTACGTTATGTTGTATAACGTTATATACTATTACGTGATAACGCATAATGTTCTATAGTATAACCTTATAACGTATAACGTATAACGTATAACGTTATAGCATTACGTAACAACGTATAACGTTATATATTATTACGATATAACGTATAACGTTATATACAATCTAGTAGTAACGTACAACGTTATATACTATTGCGTAATAATGTATAACGTTATATAATATTACCCTACAACGTATAACGTTATATAGCATTACTTTATAACGTGTAACGTTAAATAGCATTACTTTATAACGTGTAACGTTATATAGTAATAACCTATAACGTATAACGTTAAATAGTATTACCTTATACTTTATAATGTTATATACTATTACGTTATAAAGTATAACGTTATATGCTATTACGTAATAACGTATAACGTTATATAGTATTACCTTATAACGTATGACGTTATATACTATCACGCAATAACGTATAACGTTAAATACTATTACGTAATGACGTCTAAGGTTATGTAGCGTTACGTAACAACGTATAACGTTATATACTATTACGTAATAACGTATAACGTTATATACTATTACGTAATAACGTATAACGGTACATACTATTACCTTATAACGTATAACGTTATATACTATTACGTACTGTCGTATAGCGTTATTTACTATTACGTACTAACGTATAACGTTATATACTATTACGTAATGACGTATAACATTATATACTATTACGTAATGACGTATAACGTTATATACTATTACGTAATGACGTATAACGTTATATACTATTACGTAATGAAGTATAACGTTATGTAGTATTAGCTAATGACGTATAACCTTATGTAGTATTCCCTTATAACGTACAACGTTATATACTATCACGTACTAACGTATAACGTTATATACTATTACGTACTAACGTATACCGTTATATACCATTACGTAATAACGTATAACGTTATATACTATTACGTAATAACGTATAACGGTACATACTATTACCTTATAACGTATAACGTTATATACTATTACGTACTGTCGTATAGCGTTATTTACTATTACGTACTAACGTATAACGTTATATACTATTACGTAATGACGTATAACATTATATACTATTACGTAATGACGTATAACGTTATATACTATTACGTAATGACGTATAACGTTATATACTATTACGTAATGAAGTATAACGTTATGTAGTATTAGCTAATGACGTATAACCTTATGTAGTATTCCCTTATAACGTATAACGTTATATACTATCACGTACTAACGTATAACGTTATATACTATTACGTAATAACGTATACCGTTATATACCATTACGTAATGACGTATAACGTTATATACTACTACGTAATGACGTATAACGTTATATCCTATTACGATATAACGTATAACGTTATATACTATTACGTACTGTCGTATAACGTTATATACTATTACGTAATAACGTATAACGTTATATATTATTACGTAATAAGGTATAACGTCATATACTATTACGTAATGACGAATAACGTTATATACTATTACGTAATGACGTATAACGTTATATCCTATTACGGAATAACGTATAACGTTATATAGTATTACCTTATAACGTAATAACGTATACCGTTATATACTATTACGTAATAATGTATAACGTTATATACTATTACGTAAAAACATATAACATTATATACTATTACGTAACGACGTATAATGTTATGTAGTATTACCTTATGACGTATAACGTTATGTAGTATTACCTTATGACGTATAACGTTATGTAGGATTACCTTATAACGTATAACGTTATATACTATTACGTACTAATGTATAACGTCATATACTATTACGTAATGACGTATAACGTTATGTAATATTACCTTATAACGTATAACGTTATATAGTATTACGTAATGACGTATAACGTTATATCCTATTACGTAATAACGTATACCGTTATATAGTATTACGTAATAACGTACAACGTCATATACTATTACGTAATGACGTATTACGTTATATACTATTACGTAATGACGTATAACGTCATATACTATTACGTAATGACGTATAACGTTATATCCTATTGCGTAATAACGTATAACGTTATGTACTATTACGTAATGACGTATAACGATATATCCTATTACGTAATAACGTGTAACGTTATATACTATTACCTTATAACGTATAACGTTATATGCTATTACGTAATAACGCATAACGTTATATAATAATACCTTATAACGTATAACGTTATATAGTATTACGTAATGACGTATAACGTTATATCCTATTACGTAATAACGTATACCGTTATATAGTATTACGTAATAACGTACAACGTCATATACTATGACGTATAACGTTATATCCTATTACATAATAACGTATAGCATTATGTACTATTACGTAATGACGTATAACGATATATCCTATTACGTAATAACGTGTAACGTTATATACTACTACCTTATAACGTATAACGTTATATGCTATTACGTAATAACGCATAACGTTATATAATATTACCTTATAACGTATAGCGTTATGTACTATTACGTATTGACGTATAACGATATATCCTATTACGTAATAACGTGTAACGTTATATACTACTACCTTATAACGTATAACGTTATATGCTATTACGTAATAACGCATAACGTTATATAATATTACCTTATAACGTATAACGTTATATAGTATTACGTAATGACGTATAACGTTATATCCTATTACGTAATAACGTATACCGTTATATAGTATTACGTAATAACGTACAACGTCATATACTATTACGTAATGACGTATTACGTTATATACTATTACGTAATGACGTATAACGTTATATACTATTACGTACTAACGTATAACGTTATATACTATTACGTACTAACGTATAACGTTGTATGCTATGACGTACTAACGTATAACGTTATATACTATTACATAATAACGCATAACGTTATATAATATTACCTTATAACGTATAACGTTATATACTATTACGTAATGACGTATAACGTTATATCCTATTACGTAATAACGTATATCGTTATATAGTATTACCTTATGACGTATAACGTTATGTAGTATTACCCTATAACGTATAACGTTATATACTACTACGTACTAACGTATAACGTTACATACTATTACGTAATGACGTATAACGTTATATAATATTACGTAATGACGTATAACGTTATATCATATTACGTAATAACGTATACCGTTATATAGTTTTACGTAATAAAATATAACGTCATATACTGTTTACGTAATGACGTATAACGTTATATACTATTACGTAATGACGTATAACGTTATATCCCATTACGTAATAACGTATAACGTTGTATCCTATTACGTAATAACGCATAACGTTATATGATATTACCTTATAACGTATAACGTTATATACTATTACGTAATGACGTATAACGTTATATCCTATTACATAATAACGTATATTTTATATACTATTACGTAATGACGTATAATGTTATATCCTATTACGTAATAACGTATAACGTTATGTACTATTACGTAATGACATATAACGATATATCCTATTACGTAATAACGGGTAACGTTATATACTATTACCTTATGACGTATAACGTTATATAATATTACGTAATGACGTATAACGTTACATCCTATTACGTAATAACGTATATCTTTATATAGTATTACCTTATGACGTATAACGTTTTGCAGTATTACCCTATAACGGATAACGTTATATACTACTAAGTACTAACGTATAACGTTATATACTATTACCTTATAACGTATAACGTTATGTAGTATTACCCTATAACGTATAACGTTATATACTACTACGTACTCACGCATAACGTTATATACTATTACGTAATAACGTATACCGTTATATACTATTACGTAATAACGTATAACGTTATATACTATTACGTAATAAGGTATAACGTTATGTAGTATTACCATATAACGTATAACGTTATATTCTATTACGTACTGTCGTATAACGTTATATACTATTACGTACTAACGTATAACGTTATATACTATTACGTAGTAACGTATAACGTTATATACTAATACCTTATGGCGTATAACGTTATATACTATTACGTAATAACGTATACGTTATATACTATTACGTAATAACGTATAACGTTATATACTATTACGTAATAAGGTATAACGTTATATACTATTACGTAATAACGTATACCGTTATATAGTATTACGTACTAACGTATAACGTTATATACTATTACGTAATGACGTATAACGTTATATACTACTACGTAATGACGTATAACGTTATATCCTATTACGATATAACGTATAACGTTATAGACTATTACGTACTGTCGTATAACGTTATATTCTATTACGTACTGTCGTATAACGTTATATACTATTACGTACTAACGTATAACGTTATATACTATTACGTAGTAACGTATAACGTTATATACTATTACGTAATAACGTATACCGTTATATAGTATTACGTATTAACGTATAACGTTATATACTATTACGTAATGACGTATAACGTTATATACTATTACGTAATAACGTATAACGTTATATATTATTACGTAATAAGGTATAACGTTATATACTATTACGTAACGACGAATAACGTTATATACTATTACGTAATGACGTATAACGTTATATCCTATTACGGAATAACGTATAACGTTATATAGTATTACCTTATAACGTAATAACGTATACCGTTATATACTATTACGTAATAATGTATAACGTTATATACTATTACGTAAAAACATATAACATTATATACTATTACGTAATGACGTATAACGTTATATACTATTACGTAATGACGTATAACGTTATATACTATTACGTAATGAAGTATAACGTTATGTAGTATTAGCTAATGACGTATAACCTTATGTAGTATTCCCTTATAACGTATAACGTTATATACTATCACGTACTAACGTATAACGTTATATACTATTACGTACTGTCGTATAACGTTATATACTATTACGTAATAACGTATAACGTTATATATTATTACGTAATAAGGTATAACGTCATATACTATTACGTAATGACGAATAACGTTATATACTATTACGTAATGACGTATAACGTTATATCCTATTACGGAATAACGTATAACGTTATATAGTATTACCTTATAACGTAATAACGTATACCGTTATATACTATTACGTAATAATGTATAACGTTATATACTATTACGTAAAAACATATAACATTATATACTATTACGTAACGACGTATAATGTTATGTAGTATTACCTTATGACGTATAACGTTATGTAGTATTACCTTATGACGTATAACGTTATGTAGGATTACCTTATAACGTATAACGTTATATACTATTACGTACTAATGTATAACGTCATATACTATTACGTAATGACGTATAACGTTATGTAATATTACCTTATAACGTATAACGTTATATAGTATTACGTAATGACGTATAACGTTATATCCTATTACGTAATAACGTATACCGTTATATAGTATTACGTAATAACGTACAACGTCATATACTATTACGTAATGACGTATTACGTTATATACTATTACGTAATGACGTATAACGTCATATACTATTACGTAATGACGTATAACGTTATATCCTATTGCGTAATAACGTATAACGTTATGTACTATTACGTAATGACGTATAACGATATATCCTATTACGTAATAACGTGTAACGTTATATACTATTACCTTATAACGTATAACGTTATATGCTATTACGTAATAACGCATAACGTTATATAATAATACCTTATAACGTATAACGTTATATAGTATTACGTAATGACGTATAACGTTATATCCTATTACGTAATAACGTATACCGTTATATAGTATTACGTAATAACGTACAACGTCATATACTATGACGTATAACGTTATATCCTATTACATAATAACGTATAGCGTTATGTACTATTACGTAATGACGTATAACGATATATCCTATTACGTAATAACGTGTAACGTTATATACTACTACCTTATAACGTATAACGTTATATGCTATTACGTAATAACGCATAACGTTATATAATATTACCTTATAACGTATAGCGTTATGTACTATTACGTAATGACGTATAACGATATATCCTATTACGTAATAACGTGTAACGTTATATACTACTACCTTATAACGTATAACGTTATATGCTATTACGTAATAACGCATAACGTTATATAATATTACCTTATAACGTATAACGTTATATAGTATTACGTAATGACGTATAACGTTATATCCTATTACGTAATAACGTATACCGTTATATAGTATTACGTAATAACGTACAACGTCATATACTATTACGTAATGACGTATTACGTTATATACTATTACGTAATGACGTATAACGTTATATACTATTACGTACTAACGTATAACGTTATATACTATTACGTACTAACGTATAACGTTGTATGCTATGACGTACTAACGTATAACGTTATATACTATTACATAATAACGCATAACGTTATATAATATTACCTTATAACGTATAACGTTATATACTATTACGTAATGACGTATAACGTTATATCCTATTACGTAATAACGTATATCGTTATATAGTATTACCTTATGACGTATAACGTTATGTAGTATTACCCTATAACGTATAACGTTATATACTACTACGTACTAACGTATAACGTTACATACTATTACGTAATGACGTATAACGTTATATAATATTACGTAATGACGTATAACGTTATATCATATTACGTAATAACGTATACCGTTATATAGTTTTACGTAATAAAATATAACGTCATATACTGTTTACGTAATGACGTATAACGTTATATACTATTACGTAATGACGTATAACGTTATATCCCATTACGTAATAACGTATAACGTTGTATCCTATTACGTAATAACGCATAACGTTATATGATATTACCTTATAACGTATAACGTTATATACTATTACGTAATGACGTATAACGTTATATCCTATTACATAATAACGTATATTTTATATACTATTACGTAATGACGTATAATGTTATATCCTATTACGTAATAACGTATAACGTTATGTACTATTACGTAATGACATATAACGATATATCCTATTACGTAATAACGGGTAACGTTATATACTATTACCTTATGACGTATAACGTTATATAATATTACGTAATGACGTATAACGTTACATCCTATTACGTAATAACGTATATCTTTATATAGTATTACCTTATGACGTATAACGTTTTGCAGTATTACCCTATAACGGATAACGTTATATACTACTAAGTACTAACGTATAACGTTATATACTATTACCTTATAACGTATAACGTTATGTAGTATTACCCTATAACGTATAACGTTATATACTACTACGTACTCACGCATAACGTTATATACTATTACGTAATAACGTATACCGTTATATACTATTACGTAATAACGTATAACGTTATATACTATTACGTAATAAGGTATAACGTTATGTAGTATTACCATATAACGTATAACGTTATATTCTATTACGTACTGTCGTATAACGTTATATACTATTACGTACTAACGTATAACGTTATATACTATTACGTAGTAACGTATAACGTTATATACTAATACCTTATGGCGTATAACGTTATATACTATTACGTAATAACGTATACGTTATATACTATTACGTAATAACGTATAACGTTATATACTATTACGTAATAAGGTATAACGTTATATACTATTACGTAATAACGTATACCGTTATATAGTATTACGTACTAACGTATAACGTTATATACTATTACGTAATGACGTATAACGTTATATACTACTACGTAATGACGTATAACGTTATATCCTATTACGATATAACGTATAACGTTATAGACTATTACGTACTGTCGTATAACGTTATATTCTATTACGTACTGTCGTATAACGTTATATACTATTACGTACTAACGTATAACGTTATATACTATTACGTAGTAACGTATAACGTTATATACTATTACGTAATAACGTATACCGTTATATAGTATTACGTATTAACGTATAACGTTATATACTATTACGTAATGACGTATAACGTTATATACTATTACGTAATAACGTATAACGTTATATATTATTACGTAATAAGGTATAACGTTATATACTATTACGTAACGACGAATAACGTTATATACTATTACGTAATGACGTATAACGTTATATCCTATTACGGAATAACGTATAACGTTATATAGTATTACCTTATAACGTAATAACGTATACCGTTATATACTATTACGTAATAATGTATAACGTTATATACTATTACGTAAAAACATATAACATTATATACTATTACGTAATGACGTATAACGTTATATACTATTACGTAATGACGTATAACGTTATATACTATTACGTAATGAAGTATAACGTTATGTAGTATTAGCTAATGACGTATAACCTTATGTAGTATTCCCTTATAACGTATAACGTTATATACTATCACGTACTAACGTATAACGTTATATACTATTACGTACTGTCGTATAACGTTATATACTATTACGTAATAACGTATAACGTTATATATTATTACGTAATAAGGTATAACGTCATATACTATTACGTAATGACGAATAACGTTATATACTATTACGTAATGACGTATAACGTTATATCCTATTACGGAATAACGTATAACGTTATATAGTATTACCTTATAACGTAATAACGTATACCGTTATATACTATTACGTAATAATGTATAACGTTATATACTATTACGTAAAAACATATAACATTATATACTATTACGTAACGACGTATAATGTTATGTAGTATTACCTTATGACGTATAACGTTATGTAGTATTACCTTATGACGTATAACGTTATGTAGGATTACCTTATAACGTATAACGTTATATACTATTACGTACTAATGTATAACGTCATATACTATTACGTAATGACGTATAACGTTATGTAATATTACCTTATAACGTATAACGTTATATAGTATTACGTAATGACGTATAACGTTATATCCTATTACGTAATAACGTATACCGTTATATAGTATTACGTAATAACGTACAACGTCATATACTATTACGTAATGACGTATTACGTTATATACTATTACGTAATGACGTATAACGTCATATACTATTACGTAATGACGTATAACGTTATATCCTATTGCGTAATAACGTATAACGTTATGTACTATTACGTAATGACGTATAACGATATATCCTATTACGTAATAACGTGTAACGTTATATACTATTACCTTATAACGTATAACGTTATATGCTATTACGTAATAACGCATAACGTTATATAATAATACCTTATAACGTATAACGTTATATAGTATTACGTAATGACGTATAACGTTATATCCTATTACGTAATAACGTATACCGTTATATAGTATTACGTAATAACGTACAACGTCATATACTATGACGTATAACGTTATATCCTATTACATAATAACGTATAGCGTTATGTACTATTACGTAATGACGTATAACGATATATCCTATTACGTAATAACGTGTAACGTTATATACTACTACCTTATAACGTATAACGTTATATGCTATTACGTAATAACGCATAACGTTATATAATATTACCTTATAACGTATAGCGTTATGTACTATTACGTATTGACGTATAACGATATATCCTATTACGTAATAACGTGTAACGTTATATACTACTACCTTATAACGTATAACGTTATATGCTATTACGTAATAACGCATAACGTTATATAATATTACCTTATAACGTATAACGTTATATAGTATTACGTAATGACGTATAACGTTATATCCTATTACGTAATAACGTATACCGTTATATAGTATTACGTAATAACGTACAACGTCATATACTATTACGTAATGACGTATTACGTTATATACTATTACGTAATGACGTATAACGTTATATACTATTACGTACTAACGTATAACGTTATATACTATTACGTACTCTTGTATAACGTTATATGCTATGGCGTACTAACGTATAACGTTATATACTATTACATAATAACGCATAACGTTATATAATATTACCTTATAACGTATAACGTTATATACTATTACGTAATGACGTATAACGTTATATCCTATTACGTAATAACGTATATCGTTATATAGTATTACCTTATGACGTACAACGTTATGTAGTATTACCCTATAACGTATAACGTTATATACTACTACGTACTAACGTATAACGTTACATACTATTACGTAATGACGTATAACGTTATATAATATTACGTAATGACGTATAACGTTATATCATATTACGTAATAACGTATACCGTTATATAGTTTTACGTAATAAAATATAACGTCATATACTGTTTACGTAATGACGTATAACGTTATATACTATTACGTAATGACGTATAACGTTATATCCCATTACGTAATAACGTATAACGTTGTATCCTATTACGTAATAACGCATAACGTTATATGATATTACCTTATAACGTATAACGTTATATACTATTACGTAATGACGTATAACGTTATATCCTATTACATAATAACGTATATTTTATATACTATTACGTAATGACGTATAACGTTATATCCTATTACGTAATAACGTATAACGTTATGTACTATTACGTAATGACATATAACGATATATCCTATTACGTAATAACGGGTAACGTTATATACTATTACCTTATGACGTATAACGTTATATAATATTACGTAATGACGTATAACGTTACATCCTATTACGTAATAACGTATATCTTTATATAGTATTACCTTATGACGTATAACGTTTTGCAGTATTACCCTATAACGGATAACGTTATATACTACTAAGTACTAACGTATAACGTTATATACTATTACCTTATAACGTATAACGTTATGTAGTATTACCCTATAACGTATAACGTTATATACTACTACGTACTCACGCATAACGTTATATACTATTACGTAATAACGTATACCGTTATATACTATTACGTAATAACGTATAACGTTATATACTATTACGTAATAAGGTATAACGTTATGTAGTATTACCATATAACGTATAACGTTATATTCTATTACGTACTGTCGTATAACGTTATATACTATTACGTACTAACGTATAACGTTATATACTATTACGTAGTAACGTATAACGTTATATACTAATACCTTATGGCGTATAACGTTATATACTATTACGTAATAACGTATACGTTATATACTATTACGTAATAACGTATAACGTTATATACTATTACGTAATAAGGTATAACGTTATATACTATTACGTAATAACGTATACCGTTATATAGTATTACGTACTAACGTATAACGTTATATACTATTACGTAATGACGTATAACGTTATATACTACTACGTAATGACGTATAACGTTATATCCTATTACGATATAACGTATAACGTTATAGACTATTACGTACTGTCGTATAACGTTATATTCTATTACGTACTGTCGTATAACGTTATATACTATTACGTACTAACGTATAACGTTATATACTATTACGTAGTAACGTATAACGTTATATACTATTACGTAATAACGTATACCGTTATATAGTATTACGTATTAACGTATAACGTTATATACTATTACGTAATGACGTATAACGTTATATACTATTACGTAATAACGTATAACGTTATATATTATTACGTAATAAGGTATAACGTTATATACTATTACGTAACGACGAATAACGTTATATACTATTACGTAATGACGTATAACGTTATATCCTATTACGGAATAACGTATAACGTTATATAGTATTACCTTATAACGTAATAACGTATACCGTTATATACTATTACGTAATAATGTATAACGTTATATACTATTACGTAAAAACATATAACATTATATACTATTACGTAACGACGTATAATGTTATGTAGTATTACCTTATGACGTATAACGTTATGTAGTATTACCTTATGACGTATAACGTTATGTAGGATTACCTTATAACGTATAACGTTATATACTATTACGTACTAATGTATAACGTCATATACTATTACGTAATGACGTATAACGTTATGTAATATTACCTTATGACGTATAACGTTATGTAGTATTACCTTATAACGTATAACGTTATATTCTATTACGTACGGTCGTATAACGTTATATACTATTACGTACTAACGTATAACGTTATATACTATTACGTAGTAACGTA
Source organism: Bombus pascuorum (assembly GCF_905332965.1). Taxonomy (NCBI): domain Eukaryota; kingdom Metazoa; phylum Arthropoda; class Insecta; order Hymenoptera; family Apidae; genus Bombus; species Bombus pascuorum. The sequence goes on from NC_083498.1 coordinate 3,582,891, forward strand.
TAACGTTATATACTAATACCTTATAACGTATGACGTTATATACTATTACGTAATAACGTATACCGTTATATACTATTACGTAATAACGTATAACGTTATATATTATTACGTAATGACGTATAACGTTATATCCTATTACGTAATAACGTATAACGTTATATACTATTACGTAATGACGTATAACGTTATATCCTATTACGTAATAACGTATACCGTTATATAGTATTACGTAATAAAATATAACGTCATATACTATTACGTAATGACATATTACGTCATATACTATTACGTAATGACGTATAACGTTATATCCCATTACGTAATAACGTATAACGTTGTATCCTATTACGTAATAACGCATAACGTTATATGATATTACCTTATAATGTATAACGTCATATACTATTACGTAATGACGTATAACGTTATATACTATTACCTTATATCGTATAACGTTATATAATATTACGTAATGACGTATAACGTTATATCCTATTACGTAATAACGTATATCGTTATATCCTATTACGTACTAACGTATAACGTTATATACCACTACGTAATAACGTGTAACGTTATATAATATTACCTTATAACGTATAACGTTATATCCTATTACGTAATAACGTATAACGTTATATACTATTACCTTATAACGTATAACGTTATATAATATTACGTACTAACGTATAACGTTATATACCATTACGTAATAACGTGTACCGTTATATCCTATTATGTAATAACGTATAACGTTTTATTCTATTACGTAATGACGTATAACGTTATATCCTATTACGTAATAACGTGTAACGTTATATACTATTACCTCATAATGTATAACGTTATATACTATTACGTAATGACGTATAACGTTATATACTATTACGTAATGACGTATAACGTTATATACTATTACGTAATGACGTATAACGTTATATCCTATTACGTAATAACGTATAACGTCATATACTATTACCTTATAACGTAATGACGTATAACGTTATATCATATTACGTAATAACGTATAGCGTTATATACTATTACCTTATAACGTATAACGTTATATCCTATTACGTACTAACGTATAACGTTATATACTATTACGAAATGACGTATAACGTTATATCCTATTACGTAATAACGTATAACGTTATATACTATTACGTCATGACGTATGACGTTATATCCTATTGCGTAATAACGTATAACGTTATGTACTATTACGTAATGACGTATAACGATATATCCTATTACGTAATAATGTGTAACGTTATATACTATAACCTTATAACGTATAACGTTATATGCTATTACGTAATAACGCATAACGTTATATAATAATACCTTATAACGTATAACGTTATATAGTATTACGTAATGACGTATAACGTTATATCCTATTACGTAATAACGTATACCGTTATATAGTATTACGTAATAACGTACAACGTCATATACTATTACGTAATGACGTATTACGTTATATACTATTACGTAATGACGTATAACGTTATATACTATTACGTAATGACGTATAACGTTATATAGTATTACGTAATGACGTATAACGTTATATCCTATTACGTAATAACGTATACCGTTATATAGTATTACGTAATAACGTACAACGTCATATACTATTACGTAATGACGTATTACGTTATATACTATTACGTAATGACGTATAACGTTATATACTATTACGTTATGACGTATAACATTATATAATATTACGTTATGTTGTATAACGTTATATACTATTACGTGATAACGCATAATGTTCTATAGTATAACCTTATAACGTATAACGTATAACGTATAACGTTATAGCATTACGTAACAACGTATAACGTTATATATTATTACGATATAACGTATAACGTTATATACAATCTAGTAGTAACGTACAACGTTATATACTATTGCGTAATAATGTATAACGTTATATAATATTACCCTACAACGTATAACGTTATATAGCATTACTTTATAACGTGTAACGTTAAATAGCATTACTTTATAACGTGTAACGTTATATAGTAATAACCTATAACGTATAACGTTAAATAGTATTACCTTATACTTTATAATGTTATATACTATTACGTTATAAAGTATAACGTTATATGCTATTACGTAATAACGTATAACGTTATATAGTATTACCTTATAACGTATGACGTTATATACTATCACGCAATAACGTATAACGTTAAATACTATTACGTAATGACGTCTAAGGTTATGTAGCGTTACGTAACAACGTATAACGTTATATACTATTACGTAATAACGTATAACGTTATATACTATTACGTAATAACGTATAACGGTACATACTATTACCTTATAACGTATAACGTTATATACTATTACGTACTGTCGTATAGCGTTATTTACTATTACGTACTAACGTATAACGTTATATACTATTACGTAATGACGTATAACATTATATACTATTACGTAATGACGTATAACGTTATATACTATTACGTAATGACGTATAACGTTATATACTATTACGTAATGAAGTATAACGTTATGTAGTATTAGCTAATGACGTATAACCTTATGTAGTATTCCCTTATAACGTACAACGTTATATACTATCACGTACTAACGTATAACGTTATATACTATTACGTACTAACGTATACCGTTATATACCATTACGTAATAACGTATAACGTTATATACTATTACGTAATAACGTATAACGGTACATACTATTACCTTATAACGTATAACGTTATATACTATTACGTACTGTCGTATAGCGTTATTTACTATTACGTACTAACGTATAACGTTATATACTATTACGTAATGACGTATAACATTATATACTATTACGTAATGACGTATAACGTTATATACTATTACGTAATGACGTATAACGTTATATACTATTACGTAATGAAGTATAACGTTATGTAGTATTAGCTAATGACGTATAACCTTATGTAGTATTCCCTTATAACGTATAACGTTATATACTATCACGTACTAACGTATAACGTTATATACTATTACGTAATAACGTATACCGTTATATACCATTACGTAATGACGTATAACGTTATATACTACTACGTAATGACGTATAACGTTATATCCTATTACGATATAACGTATAACGTTATATACTATTACGTACTGTCGTATAACGTTATATACTATTACGTAATAACGTATAACGTTATATATTATTACGTAATAAGGTATAACGTCATATACTATTACGTAATGACGAATAACGTTATATACTATTACGTAATGACGTATAACGTTATATCCTATTACGGAATAACGTATAACGTTATATAGTATTACCTTATAACGTAATAACGTATACCGTTATATACTATTACGTAATAATGTATAACGTTATATACTATTACGTAAAAACATATAACATTATATACTATTACGTAACGACGTATAATGTTATGTAGTATTACCTTATGACGTATAACGTTATGTAGTATTACCTTATGACGTATAACGTTATGTAGGATTACCTTATAACGTATAACGTTATATACTATTACGTACTAATGTATAACGTCATATACTATTACGTAATGACGTATAACGTTATGTAATATTACCTTATAACGTATAACGTTATATAGTATTACGTAATGACGTATAACGTTATATCCTATTACGTAATAACGTATACCGTTATATAGTATTACGTAATAACGTACAACGTCATATACTATTACGTAATGACGTATTACGTTATATACTATTACGTAATGACGTATAACGTCATATACTATTACGTAATGACGTATAACGTTATATCCTATTGCGTAATAACGTATAACGTTATGTACTATTACGTAATGACGTATAACGATATATCCTATTACGTAATAACGTGTAACGTTATATACTATTACCTTATAACGTATAACGTTATATGCTATTACGTAATAACGCATAACGTTATATAATAATACCTTATAACGTATAACGTTATATAGTATTACGTAATGACGTATAACGTTATATCCTATTACGTAATAACGTATACCGTTATATAGTATTACGTAATAACGTACAACGTCATATACTATGACGTATAACGTTATATCCTATTACATAATAACGTATAGCGTTATGTACTATTACGTAATGACGTATAACGATATATCCTATTACGTAATAACGTGTAACGTTATATACTACTACCTTATAACGTATAACGTTATATGCTATTACGTAATAACGCATAACGTTATATAATATTACCTTATAACGTATAGCGTTATGTACTATTACGTAATGACGTATAACGATATATCCTATTACGTAATAACGTGTAACGTTATATACTACTACCTTATAACGTATAACGTTATATGCTATTACGTAATAACGCATAACGTTATATAATATTACCTTATAACGTATAACGTTATATAGTATTACGTAATGACGTATAACGTTATATCCTATTACGTAATAACGTATACCGTTATATAGTATTACGTAATAACGTACAACGTCATATACTATTACGTAATGACGTATTACGTTATATACTATTACGTAATGACGTATAACGTTATATACTATTACGTAATGACGTATAACGTTATATACTATTACGTACTAACGTATAACGTTGTATGCTATGGCGTACTAACGTATAACGTTATATACTATTACATAATAACGCATAACGTTATATAATATTACCTTATGACGTATAACGTTATATACTATTACGTAATGACGTATAACGTTATATCCTATTACGTAATAACGTATATCGTTATATAGTATTACCTTATGACGTATAACGTTATGTAGTATTACCCTATAACGTATAACGTTATATACTACTACGTACTAACGTATAACGTTACATACTATTACGTAATGACGTATAACGTTATATAATATTACGTAATGACGTATAACGTTATATCATATTACGTAATAACGTATACCGTTATATAGTTTTACGTAATAAAATATAACGTCATATACTGTTTACGTAATGACGTATAACGTTATATACTATTACGTAATGACGTATAACGTTATATCCCATTACGTAATAACGTATAACGTTGTATCCTATTACGTAATAACGCATAACGTTATATGATATTACCTTATAACGTATAACGTTATATACTATTACGTAATGACGTATAACGTTATATCCTATTACATAATAACGTATATTTTATATACTATTACGTAATGACGTATAACGTTATATCCTATTACGTAATAACGTATAACGTTATGTACTATTACGTAATGACATATAACGATATATCCTATTACGTAATAACGGGTAACGTTATATACTATTACCTTATGACGTATAACGTTATATAATATTACGTAATGACGTATAACGTTACATCCTATTACGTAATAACGTATATCTTTATATAGTATTACCTTATGACGTATAACGTTTTGCAGTATTACCCTATAACGGATAACGTTATATACTACTAAGTACTAACGTATAACGTTATATACTATTACCTTATAACGTATAACGTTATGTAGTATTACCCTATAACGTATAACGTTATATACTACTACGTACTCACGCATAACGTTATATACTATTACGTAATAACGTATACCGTTATATACTATTACGTAATAACGTATAACGTTATATACTATTACGTAATAAGGTATAACGTTATGTAGTATTACCATATAACGTATAACGTTATATTCTATTACGTACTGTCGTATAACGTTATATACTATTACGTACTAACGTATAACGTTATATACTATTACGTAGTAACGTATAACGTTATATACTAATACCTTATGGCGTATAACGTTATATACTATTACGTAATAACGTATACGTTATATACTATTACGTAATAACGTATAACGTTATATACTATTACGTAATAAGGTATAACGTTATATACTATTACGTAATAACGTATACCGTTATATAGTATTACGTACTAACGTATAACGTTATATACTATTACGTAATGACGTATAACGTTATATACTACTACGTAATGACGTATAACGTTATATCCTATTACGATATAACGTATAACGTTATAGACTATTACGTACTGTCGTATAACGTTATATTCTATTACGTACTGTCGTATAACGTTATATACTATTACGTACTAACGTATAACGTTATATACTATTACGTAGTAACGTATAACGTTATATACTATTACGTAATAACGTATACCGTTATATAGTATTACGTATTAACGTATAACGTTATATACTATTACGTAATGACGTATAACGTTATATACTATTACGTAATAACGTATAACGTTATATATTATTACGTAATAAGGTATAACGTTATATACTATTACGTAACGACGAATAACGTTATATACTATTACGTAATGACGTATAACGTTATATCCTATTACGGAATAACGTATAACGTTATATAGTATTACCTTATAACGTAATAACGTATACCGTTATATACTATTACGTAATAATGTATAACGTTATATACTATTACGTAAAAACATATAACATTATATACTATTACGTAACGACGTATAATGTTATGTAGTATTACCTTATGACGTATAACGTTATGTAGTATTACCTTATGACGTATAACGTTATGTAGGATTACCTTATAACGTATAACGTTATATACTATTACGTACTAATGTATAACGTCATATACTATTACGTAATGACGTATAACGTTATGTAATATTACCTTATGACGTATAACGTTATGTAGTATTACCTTATAACGTATAACGTTATATTCTATTACGTACGGTCGTATAACGTTATATACTATTACGTACTAACGTATAACGTTATATACTATTACGTAGTAACGTATAACGTTATATACTAATACCTTATAACGTATGACGTTATATACTATTACGTAATAACGTATACCGTTATATACTATTACGTAATAACGTATAACGTTAAATATTATTACGTAATGACGTATAACGTTATATCCTATTACGTAATAACGTATAACGTTATATACTATTACGTAATGACGTATAACGTTATATCCTATTACGTAATAACGTATACCGTTATATAGTATTACGTAATAAAATATAACGTCATATACTATTACGTAATGACATATTACGTCATATACTATTACGTAATGACGTATAACGTTATATCCCATTACGTAATAACGTATAACGTTGTATCCTATTACGTAATAACGCATAACGTTATATGATATTACCTTATAATGTATAACGTCATATACTATTACGTAATGACGTATAACGTTATATACTATTACCTTATATCGTATAACGTTATATAATATTACGTAATGACGTATAACGTTATATCCTATTACGTAATAACGTATATCGTTATATCCTATTACGTACTAACGTATAACGTTATATACCACTACGTAATAACGTGTAACGTTATATAATATTACCTTATAACGTATAACGTTATATCCTATTACGTAATAACGTATAACGTTATATACTATTACCTTATAACGTATAACGTTATATAATATTACGTACTAACGTATAACGTTATATACCATTACGTAATAACGTGTACCGTTATATCCTATTATGTAATAACGTATAACGTTTTATTCTATTACGTAATGACGTATAACGTTATATCCTATTACGTAATAACGTGTAACGTTATATACTATTACCTCATAATGTATAACGTTATATACTATTACGTAATGACGTATAACGTTATATACTATTACGTAATGACGTATAACGTTATATACTATTACGTAATGACGTATAACGTTATATCCTATTACGTAATAACGTATAACGTCATATACTATTACCTTATAACGTAATGACGTATAACGTTATATCATATTACGTAATAACGTATAGCGTTATATACTATTACCTTATAACGTATAACGTTATATCCTATTACGTACTAACGTATAACGTTATATACTATTACGAAATGACGTATAACGTTATATCCTATTACGTAATAACGTATAACGTTATATACTATTACGTCATGACGTATGACGTTATATCCTATTGCGTAATAACGTATAACGTTATGTACTATTACGTAATGACGTATAACGATATATCCTATTACGTAATAATGTGTAACGTTATATACTATAACCTTATAACGTATAACGTTATATGCTATTACGTAATAACGCATAACGTTATATAATAATACCTTATAACGTATAACGTTATATAGTATTACGTAATGACGTATAACGTTATATCCTATTACGTAATAACGTATACCGTTATATAGTATTACGTAATAACGTACAACGTCATATACTATTACGTAATGACGTATTACGTTATATACTATTACGTAATGACGTATAACGTTATATACTATTACGTAATGACGTATAACGTTATATACTATTACGTAATGACGCATAACGTTATATCCTACTACGTAATAACGTATAACGTTATATCCTATTACGTACTAACGTATAACGTTATATACCATTACGTAATGACGTATAACGTTATATCCTATTACGTACTAACGTATAACGTTATATACTATTACGTAATGACGTATAACGTTATATCCTATTACGTAATAACGTATAACGTCATATACTATTACCTTATAACGTAATGACGTATAACGTTATATCGTATTACGTAATAACGTATAGCGTTATGTACTATTACGTAATGACGTATTACGTTATATACTATTACGTAATGACGTATAACGTTATATACTATTACGTAATGACGTATAACGTTATATACTATTACGTAATGACGCATAACGTTATATCCTACTACGTAATAACGTATAACGTTATATCCTATTACGTACTAACGTATAACGTTATATACCATTACGTAATGACGTATAACGTTATATCATATTACGTACTAACGTATAACGTTATATACTATTACGTAATGACGTATAACGTTATATCCTATTACGTAATAACGTATACCGTTATATAGTATTACGTAATAAAATATAACGTCATATACTATTACGTAATGACATATTACGTCATATACTATTACGTAATGACGTATAACGTTATATCCTATTACGTACTAACGTATAACGTTATATACTATTACGTAATGACGTATAACGTTATATCCTATTACGTACTAACGTATAACGTTATATACCATTACGTAATGACGTATAACGTTATATCATATTACGTACTAACGTATAACGTAAATATACTATTACCTTATAACGTATAACGTTATATCCTATTACGTACTAACGTATAACGTTATATACTATTACGAAATGACGTATATCGTTATATCCTATTACGTAATAACGTATAACGTTATATACTATTACGTCATGACGTATGACGTTATATCCTATTGCGTAATAACGTATAACGTTATGTACTATTACGTAATGACGTATAACGATATATCCTATTACGTAATAACGTGTAACGTTATATACTATTACCTTATAACGTATAACGTTATATAATATTACGTACTAACATATAACGTTATATACCATTACGTAATAACGTGTACCGTTATATAATAATACCTTATAACGTATAACGTTATATAGTATTACGTAATGACGTATAACGTTATATCCTATTACGTACTAACGTATAACGTTATATACTATTACGAAATGACGTATATCGTTATATCCTATTACGTAATAACGTATAACGTTATATACTATTACGTCATGACGTATGACGTTATATCCTATTGCGTAATAACGTATAACGTTATGTACTATTACGTAATGACGTATAACGATATATCCTATTACGTAATAACGTGTAACGTTATATACTATTACCTTATAACGTATAACGTTATATAATATTACGTACTAACATATAACGTTATATACCATTACGTAATAACGTGTACCGTTATATCCTATTATGTAATAACGTATAACGTTTTATTCTATTACGTAATGACGTATAACGTTATATCCTATTACGTAATAACGTATACCGTTATATAGTATTACGTAATAACGTACAACGTCATATACTATTACGTAATGACGTATTACGTTATATACTATTACGTAATGACGTATAACGTCATATACTATTACGTAATGACGTATAACGTTATATCCTATTGCGTAATAACGTATAACGTTATGTACTATTACGTAATGACGTATAACGATATATCCTATTACGTAATAACGTGTAACGTTATATACTATTACCTTATAACGTATAACGTTATATGCTATTACGTAATAACGCATAACGTTATATAATAATACCTTATAACGTATAACGTTATATAGTATTACGTAATGACGTATAACGTTATATCCTATTACGTAATAACGTATACCGTTATATAGTATTACGTAATAACGTGCAACGTCATATACTATGACGTATAACGTTATATCCTATTACATAATAACGTATAGCGTTATGTACTATTACGTAATGACGTATAACGATATATCCTATTACGTAATAACGTGTAACGTTATATACTACTACCTTATAACGTATAACGTTATATGCTATTACGTAATAACGCATAACGTTATATAATATTACCTTATAACGTATAGCGTTATGTACTATTACGTAATGACGTATAACGATATATCCTATTACGCAATAACGTGTAACGTTATATACTACTGCCTTATAACGTATAACGTTATATGCTATTACGTAATAACGCATAACGTTATATAATATTACCTTATAACGTATAACGTTATATAGTATTACCTAATGACGTATAACGTTATATCCTATTACGTAATAACGTATACCGTTATATAGTATTACGTAATAACGTACAACGTCATATACTATTACGTAATGACGTATTACGTTATATACTATTACGTAATGACGTATAACGTTATATACTATTACGTAATGACGTATAACGTTATATACTATTACGTACTGTCGTATAACGTTATATGCTATTACGTACTATCGTATAACGTTATATACTATTACATAATAACGCATAACGTTATATAATATTACCTTATAACGTATAACGTTATATACTATTACGTAATGACGTATAACGTTATATCCTATTACGTAATAACGTATATCGTTATATAGTATTACCTTATGACGTATAACGTTATGTAGTATTACCCTATAACGTATAACGTTATATACTACTACGTACTAACGTATAACGTTACATACTATTACGTAATGACGTATAACGTTATATAATATTACGTAATGACGTATAACGTTATATCATATTACGTAATAACGTATACCGTTATATAGTTTTACGTAATAAAATATAACGTCATATACTGTTTACGTAATGACGTATAACGTTATATACTATTACGTAATGACGTATAACGTTATATCCCATTACGTAATAACGTATAACGTTGTATCCTATTACGTAATAACGCATAACGTTATATGATATTACCTTATAACGTATAACGTTATATACTATTACGTAATGACGTATAACGTTATATCCTATTACGTAATAACGTATAACGTTATATACTATTACGTAATGACGTATAACGTTATATCCTATTACGTAATAACGTATAGCGTTATATACTATTACGTTATAGGTATAACGTTATATCCTATTACGTACTAACGTATAACGTTATATACTATTACCTTATAACGTATAACGACATATACTATTACGTAATGACATATTACGTCATATACTATTACGTACTGTCGTATAACGTTATATGCTATAACGTACTGTCGTATAACGTTATATACTATTACGTAATAACGCATAACGTTATATACTATTACGTAATAACGTATACCGTTATATAGTATTACGTAATAACGTATAACGTCATATACTAGTACGCAATAACGTATAACGTTACATACTATTACCTTATATCGTATAACGTTATATACTATTACGTAATGACGTATAACGTTATATCCTATTACGTAATAACGTATATCGTTATATAGTATTACCTTATGATGTATAACGTTTTGTAGTATTACGCTATAACGTATAACGTTATATACTACTAAGTACTAACGTATAACGTTATATACTATTACCTTATAACGTATAACATTATATACTATTACGTAATGACGTATAACGTTATATACTATTACGTAATGTTGTATCATGTTATGTAGTATTACCCTATAACGTATAACGTTATATACTACTACGTACTAACGTATAACGTTACATACTATTACGTAATGACGTATAACGTTATATAATATTACGTAATGACGTATAACGTTATATCATATTACGTAATAACGTATACCGTTATATAGTTTTACGTAATAAAATATAACGTCATATACTGTTTACGTAATGACGTATAACGTTATATACTATTACGTAATGACGTATAACGTTATATCCCATTACGTAATAACGTATAACGTTGTATCCTATTACGTAATAACGCATAACGTTATATGATATTACCTTATAACGTATAACGTTATATACTATTACGTAATGACGTATAACGTTATATCCTATTACGTAATAACGTATAACGTTATATACTATTACGTAATGACGTATAACGTTATATCCTATTACGTAATAACGTATAGCGTTATATACTATTACGTTATAGGTATAACGTTATATCCTATTACGTACTAACGTATAACGTTATATACTATTACCTTATAACGTATAACGACATATACTATTACGTAATGACATATTACGTCATATACTATTACGTACTGTCGTATAACGTTATATGCTATAACGTACTGTCGTATAACGTTATATACTATTACGTAATAACGCATAACGTTATATACTATTACGTAATAACGTATACCGTTATATACTATTACGTAATGACGTATAACGTTATATCCTATTACGTACTAACGTATAACGTTATATACCATTACGTAATGACGTATAACGTTATATCATATTACGTACTAACGTATAACGTAAATATACTATTACCTTATAACGTATAACGTTATATCCTATTACGTACTAACGTATAACGTTATATACTATTACGAAATGACGTATATCGTTATATCCTATTACGTAATAACGTATAACGTTATATACTATTACGTCATGACGTATGACGTTATATCCTATTGCGTAATAACGTATAACGTTATGTACTATTACGTAATGACGTATAACGATATATCCTATTACGTAATAACGTGTAACGTTATATACTATTACCTTATAACGTATAACGTTATATAATATTACGTACTAACATATAACGTTATATACCATTACGTAATAACGTGTACCGTTATATCCTATTATGTAATAACGTATAACGTTTTATTCTATTACGTAATGACGTATAACGTTATATCCTATTACGTAATAACGTATACCGTTATATAGTATTACGTAATAACGTACAACGTCATATACTATTACGTAATGACGTATTACGTTATATACTATTACGTAATGACGTATAACGTCATATACTATTACGTAATGACGTATAACGTTATATCCTATTGCGTAATAACGTATAACGTTATGTACTATTACGTAATGACGTATAACGATATATCCTATTACGTAATAACGTGTAACGTTATATACTATTACCTTATAACGTATAACGTTATATGCTATTACGTAATAACGCATAACGTTATATAATAATACCTTATAACGTATAACGTTATATAGTATTACGTAATGACGTATAACGTTATATCCTATTACGTAATAACGTATACCGTTATATAGTATTACGTAATAACGTACAACGTCATATACTATGACGTATAACGTTATATCCTATTACATAATAACGTATAGCGTTATGTACTATTACGTAATGACGTATAACGATATATCCTATTACGTAATAACGTGTAACGTTATATACTACTACCTTATAACGTATAACGTTATATGATATTACGTAATAACGCATAACGTTATATAATATTACCTTATAACGTATAGCGTTATGTACTATTACGTAATGACGTATAACGATATATCCTATTACGTAATAACGTGTAACGTTATATACTACTGCCTTATAACGTATAACGTTATATGCTATTACGTAATAACGCATAACGTTATATAATATTACCTTATAACGTATAACGTTATATACTATTACGTAATGACGTATAACGTTATATCCTATTACGTAATAACGTATAACGTTATATACTATTACGTAATGACGTATAACGTTATATCCCATTACGTAATAACGTATAACGTTGTATCCTATTACGTAATAACGCATAACGTTATATGATATTACCTTATAACGTATAACGTTATATACTATTACGTAATGACGTATAACGTTATATCCTATTACGTAATAACGTATAACGTTATATACTATTACGTAATGACGTATAACGTTATATCCTATTACGTAATAACGTATAGCGTTATATACTATTACGTTATAGGTATAACGTTATATCCTATTACGTACTAACGTATAACGTTATATACTATTACCTTATAACGTATAACGACATATACTATTACGTAATGACATATTACGTCATATACTATTACGTACTGTCGTATAACGTTATATGCTATAACGTACTGTCGTATAACGTTATATACTATTACGTAATAACGCATAACGTTATATACTATTACGTAATAACGTATACCGTTATATAGTATTACGTAATAACGTATAACGTCATATACTAGTACGCAATAACGTATAACGTTACATACTATTACCTTATATCGTATAACGTTATATACTATTACGTAATGACGTATAACGTTATATCCTATTACGTAATAACGTATATCGTTATATAGTATTACCTTATGATGTATAACGTTTTGTAGTATTACGCTATAACGTATAACGTTATATACTACTAAGTACTAACGTATAACGTTATATACTATTACCTTATAACGTATAACATTATATACTATTACGTAATGACGTATAACGTTATATACTATTACGTAATGTTGTATCATGTTATGTAGTATTACCCTATAACGTATAACGTTATATACTACTACGTACTGACGTATAACGTTATATCCTATTACGTAGTAACGTGTAACGTTATATACTATTACCTTATAACGCATAACGTTATATACCATTACCTTATAACGTATAACGTATAACGTTATATCCTATTACGTACTAACGTATAACGTTATATACTACTAAGTAATAACGTATAACGTTAAATACTATTACGTAATGACGTATAACGTTATATACTATTACGTACTGTCGTATAACGTTATATACTACTAAGTAATGACGTATAACGTTAAATACTATTACGTAATGACGTATAACGTTATATACTATTACGTAATGACGTGTAACGTTATATCCCATTACGTAATAACGTATAACGTTGTATCCTATTACGTAATAACGCATAACGTTATATGATATTACCTTATAACGTATAACGTTATATACTATTACGTAATGACGTATAACGTTATATCCTATTACGTAATAACGTATAACGTCATATACTAGTACGCAATAACGTATAACGTTACATACTATTACCTTATATCGTATAACGTTATATACTATTACGTAATGACGTATAACGTTATATCCTATTACGTAATAACGTATATCGTTATATAGTATTACCTTATGATGTTTAACGTTTTGTAGTATTACGCTATAACGTATAACGTTATATACTACTAAGTACTAACGTATAACGTTATATACTATTACCTCATAATGTATAACGTTATATACTATTACGTAATGACGTATAACGTTATATACTATTACGAAATGACGTATAACGTTATATCCTATTACGTAATAACGTATAACGTTATATACTATTACGTCATGACGTATGACGTTATATCCTATTGCGTAATAACGTATAACGTTATGTACTATTACGTAATGACGTATAACGATATATCCTATTACGTAATAATGTGTAACGTTATATACTATAACCTTATAACGTATAACGTTATATGCTATTACGTAATAACGCATAACGTTATATAATAATACCTTATAACGTATAACGTTATATAGTATTACGTAATGACGTATAACGTTATATCCTATTACGTAATAACGTATACCGTTATATAGTATTACGTAATAACGTACAACGTCATATACTATTACGTAATGACGTATTACGTTATATACTATTACGTAATGACGTATAACGTTATATACTATTACGTAATGACGTATAACGTTATATACTATTACGTAATGACGCATAACGTTATATCCTACTACGTAATAACGTATACCGTTATATAGTTTTACGTAATAAAATATAACGTCATATACTGTTTACGTAATGACGTATAACGTTATATACTATTACGTAATGACGTATAACGTTATATCCCATTACGTAATAACGTATAACGTTGTATCCTATTACGTAATAACGCATAACGTTATATGATATTACCTTATAACGTATAACGTTATATACTACTAAGTAATAACGTATAACGTTAAATACTATTACGTAATGACGTATAACGTTATATACTATTACGTACTGTCGTATAACGTTATATACTACTAAGTAATGACGTATAACGTTAAATACTATTACGTAATGACGTATAACATGATATACTATTACGTACTGTCGTATAACGTTATATGCTATTACGTACTGTCGTATACCGTTTTATAATATTACCTTATAACGTATAACGTTATATGCTATTACGTAATGACGTATACCGTTATATAGTATTACGTAGTAACGTGTAACGTTATATACTATTACCTTATAACGCATAACGTTATATACTATTACCTTATAACGTATAACGTATAACGTTATATCCTATTACGTACTAACGTATAACGTTATATACTACTAAGTAATAACGTATAACGTTAAATACTATTACGTAATGACGTATAACGTTATATACTATTACGTACTGTCGTGTAACGTTATATACTACTAAGTAATGACGTATAACGTTAAATACTATTACGTAATGACGTATAACGTTATATACTATTACGTAATGACGTGTAACGTTATATCCCATTACGTAATAACGTATAACGTTGTATCCTATTACGTAATAACGCATAACGTTATATGATATTACCTTATAACGTATAACGTTATATACTATTACGTAATGACGTATAACGTTATATCCTATTACGTAATAACGTATAACGTCATATACTAGTACGCAATAACGTATAACGTTACATACTATTACCTTATATCGTATAACGTTATATACTATTACGTAATGACGTATAACGTTATATCCTATTACGTAATAACGTATATCGTTATATAGTATTACCTTATGATGTTTAACGTTTTGTAGTATTACGCTATAACGTATAACGTTATATACTACTAAGTACTAACGTATAACGTTATATACTATTACCTCATAATGTATAACGTTATATACTATTACGTAATGACGTATAACGTTATATACTATTACGTAATGACGTATAACGTTATATACTATTACGTAATGACGTAGAACGTTATATCCTATTACGTAATAACGTATAACGTCATATACTATTACCTTATAACGTAATGACGTATAACGTTATATCATATTACGTAATAACGTATATCGTTATATACTATTACCTTATAACGTATAACGTTATATCCTATTACGTACTAACGTATAACGTTATATACTATTACGAAATGACGTATAACGTTATATCCTATTACGTAATAACGTATAACGTTATATACTATTACGTCATGACGTATGACGTTATATCCTATTGCGTAATAACGTATAACGTTATGTACTATTACGTAATGACGTATAACGATATATCCTATTACGTAATAATGTGTAACGTTATATACTATAACCTTATAACGTATAACGTTATATGCTATTACGTAATAACGCATAACGTTATATAATAATACCTTATAACGTATAACGTTATATAGTATTACGTAATGACGTATAACGTTATATCCTATTACGTAATAACGTATACCGTTATATAGTATTACGTAATAACGTACAACGTCATATAATATTACGTAATGACGCATAACGTTATATCCTATTACGTACTAACGTATAACGTTATATACTATTACGTAATGACGTATAACGTTATATCCTATTACGTAATAACGTATAACGTCATATACTATTACCTTATAACGTAATGACGTATAACGTTATATCCTATTACGTAATAACGTATAGCGTTATGTACTATTACGTAATGACGTATAACGATATATCCTATTACGTAATAACGTGTAACGTTATATAATATTACCTTATAACGTATAACGTTATATAGTATTACGTAATGACGTATAACGTTATATCCTATTACGTAATAACGTATACCGTTATATAGTATTACGTAATAACGTACAACGTCATATACTATTACGTAATGACGTATTACGTTATATACTATTACGTAATGACGCATAACGTTATATCCTACTACGTAATAACGTATAACGTTATATCCTATTACGCACTAACGTATAACGTTATATACCATTACGTAATGACGTATAACGTTATATCATATTACGTACTAACGTATAACGTTATATACTATTACGTAATGACGTATAACGTTATATCCTATTACGTAATAACGTCATATACTATTATCTTATAACGTAATGACGTATAACGTTATATCCTATTACGTAATAACGTATAGCGTTATGTACTATTACGTAATGACGTATAACGATATATCCTATTACGTAATAACGTGTAACGTTATATAATATTACCTTATAACGTATAACGTTATATAGTATTACGTAATGACGTATAACGTTATATCCTATTACGTAATAACGTATACCGTTATATAGTATTACGTAATAACGTACAACGTCATATACTATTACGTAATGACGTATTACGTTATATACTATTACGTAATGACGTATAACGTCATATACTATTACGTAATGACGTATAACGTTATATCCTATTGCGTAATAACGTATAACGTTATGTACTATTACGTAATGACGTATAACGATATATCCTATTACGTAATAACGTGTAACGTTATATACTATTACCTTATAACGTATAACGTTATATGCTATTACGTAATAACGCATAACGTTATATAATATTACCTTATAACGTATAACGTTATATAGTATTACGTAATGACGTATAACGTTATATCCTATTACGTAATAACGTATACCGTTATATAGTATTACGTAATAACGTACAACGTCATATACTATTACGTAATGACGTATAACGTTATATACTATTACGTAATGACGTATAACGTTATATACTATTACGTACTGTCGTATAACGTTATATGCTATTACGTACTATCGTATAACGTTATATACTATTACATAATAACGCATAACGTTATATACTACTAAGTAATAACGTATAACGTTAAATACTATTACGTAATGACGTATAACGTTATATACTATTACGTACTGTCGTATAACGTTATATACTACTAAGTAATGACGTATAACGTTAAATACTATTACGTAATGACGTATAACATGATATACTATTACGTACTGTCGTATAACGTTATATGCTATTACGTACTGTCGTATACCGTTTTATAATATTACCTTATAACGTATAACGTTATCTACTACTACGTAATGACGTATAACGTTATATACTATTACGTAGTAACGTGTAACGTTATATACTATTACCTTATAACGCATAACGTTATATACTATTACCTTATAACGTATAACGTATAACGTTATATCCTATTACGTACTAACGTATAACGTTATATACTACTAAGTAATGACGTATAACGTTAAATACTATTACGTAATGACGTATAACGTTATATACTATTGCGTACTGTCGTATAACGTTATATGCTATTACGTACTGTCGTATAACGTTTTATAATATTACCTTATAACGCATAACGTTATATACTATTACGTAATGACGTACAACGTTATATCCTATTACGTAATAACGTATATCGTTATATAGTATTACGTAATAACGTATAACGTCATATACTATTACCTTATAACGTATAACGTTATATCCTATTACGTAATGACGTATAACGTTATATCCTATTACGTAATAACGTATAGCGTTATATACTATTACCGTATAACGTATAACGTTTTGTAGTATTACGCTATAACGTATAACGTTATATACTACTAAGTACTAACGTATAACGTTATATAATATTACCGTATAACGTATGACGTTATATACTATTACGTAATGACGTATAACGTTATATAATATTACGTAATGACGTATAACGTTATATACTATTACGTAATGACGTATAACGTTATATACTATTACGTAATGATGTATAACGTTATGTAGTATTACCCTATAACGTATAACGTTATATACTACTACGTCCTGACCTATAACGTTATATCCTATTACGTAGTAACGTGTAACGTTATATACTATTACCTTATAACGCATAACGTTATATACTATTACCTTATAACGTATAACGTATAACGTTATATCCTATTACGTACTAACGTATAACGTGATATACTACTACGTAATGACGTATAACGTTATATACTATTACGTAATGACGTATAACGTTATATACTATTACGTAATGACGTATAACGTTATATACTATTCCGTAATGACGTATAACCTTATATCCTATTACCTAATAACGTATACCGTTATATAGTATTACGTAATAACGTATAACGTTATATACTAGTACGTAATGACGTATTACGTTATATACTATTACGTAATGACGTATAACGTTATATACTATTACGTAATGACGTATAACGTTATATCCTATTACGTAATAACGTATACCGTTATATAGTATTACGTAATAACGTACAACGTCATATACTATTACGTAATAACGTATAACGTTATGTACTATCACGTAATGACGTATAACGATATATCCTATTACGTAATGACGTATTACGTTATATACTATTACGTAATGACGTATAACGTTATATACTATTACCTAATAACGTATACCGTTATATAGTATTACGTAATAACGTATAACGTTATATACTAGTACGTAATGACGTATTACGTTATATACTATTACGTAATGACGTATAACGTTTTATAATATTACCCTATAACGTATAACGTTATATACTATTACGTAATGACGTATAACGTTATATCCGATTACGTACTAACGTATAACGTTATATACTATTACGTAATGACGTATAACGTTATATACTATTCCGTAATGACGTATAACCTTATATCCTATTACCTAATAACGTATACCGTTATATAGTATTACGTAATAACGTATAACGTTATATACTAGTACGTAATGACGTATTACGTTATATACTATTACGTAATGACGTATAACGTTATATACTATTACGTAATGACGTATAACGTTATATCCTATTACGTAATAACGTATACCGTTATATAGTATTACGTA
Source organism: Bombus pascuorum (assembly GCF_905332965.1). NCBI lineage: Eukaryota > Metazoa > Arthropoda > Insecta > Hymenoptera > Apidae > Bombus > Bombus pascuorum. The sequence continues at coordinate 3,604,377 of NC_083498.1, forward strand.
ATAACGTACAACGTCATATACTATTACGTAATAACGTATAACGTTATGTACTATCACGTAATGACGTATAACGATATATCCTATTACGTAATGACGTATTACGTTATATACTATTACGTAATGACGTATAACGTTATATACTATTACGTAATGACGTATAACGTTATATCCTATTACGTAATAACGTATATCGTTATATAGTATTACCTTATGACGTATAACGTTTTGTAGTACTACGCTATAACGTATAACGTTATATACTACTAAGTACTAACGTATAACGTTATATACTATTACCGTATAACGTATAACGTTATATACTATTACGTAATGACGTATTACGTTATATACTATTACGTAATGATGTATAACGTTATATACTATTACCTAATAACGTATACCGTTATATAGTATTACGTAATAACGTATAACGTTATATACTAGTACGTAATGACGTATTACGTTATATACTATTACGTAATGACGTATAACGTTTTATAATATTACCCTATAACGTATAACGTTATATACTATTACGTAATGACGTATAACGTTATATCCTATTACGTACTAACGTATAACGTTATATACTATTACGTAATGACGTATAACGTTATATACTATTCCGTAATGACGTATAACCTTATATCCTATTACCTAATAACGTATACCGTTATATAGTATTACGTAATAACGTATAACGTTATATACTAGTACGTAATGACGTATTACGTTATATACTATTACGTAATGACGTATAACGTTATATACTATTACGTAATGACGTATAACGTTATATCCTATTACGTAATAACGTATACCGTTATATAGTAATACGTAATAACGTACAACGTCATATACTATTACGTAATAACGTATAACGTTATGTACTATCACGTAATGACGTATAACGATATATCCTATTACGTAATGACGTATTACGTTATATACTATTACGTAATGACGTATAACGTTATATACTATTACGTAATGACGTATAACGTTATATCCTATTACGTAATAACGTATATCGTTATATAGTATTACCTTATGACGTATAACGTTTTGTAGTATTACGCTATAACGTATAACGTTATATACTACTAAGTACTAACGTATAACGTTATATGCTATTACCGTATAACGTATAACGTTATATACTATTACGTAATGACGTATAACGTTATATAATATTACGTAATGACGTATAACGTTATATACTATTACGTAATGACGTATAACGTTATATACTATTACGTAATGATGTATAACGTTATGTAGTATTACCCCATTACGTATAACGTTATATACTACTACGTACTGACGTATAACGTTATATCCTATTACGTAGTAACGCGTAACGTTATATACTATTACCTTATGACGCATAACGTTATATACTATTACCTTATAACGTATAACGTTATATACTATTACGTATTGACGTATAACATTATATCCTATTACGTAATAATGTATACCGTAATATAGTATTACGTAATAACATATAACGTCATATACTATTACGTAATGACATATTACGTCATATACTATTACTTAATGACATATAACGTTATATCCCATTACGTAATAACGTATAACGTTATATCCTATTACGTAATAACGCATAACGTTATATAATATTACCTTATAACGTATAACGTTATATACTATTACGTAATGACGTATAACGTTATATCCTATGACGTATTATCGTATAACATTATATACTAATACGTAATGACGTATAACGTTATATCCTATTACGTAGTAACGTGTAACGTTATATACTATTACCTTATAACGCATAACGTTATATACTATTACGTAATGAGGTATAACGTTATATGCTATTACGTACAGTCGTATTACGTTATATACTATTACGTAATAACGCATAACGTTATATACTACTATGTAATAACGTATACCGTTATATAGTATTACGTAATAACGTATAACGTTATATACTAGTACGTAATAACGTATAACGTTACATACTATTACCTTATAACGTATTACGTTATATACTATTACGTAATGACGTATAACGTTATATAATATTACGTAATGACGTATAACGTTATATACTATTACGTAATGACGTATAACGTTATATACTATTACGTAATGTTGTATCATGTTATGTAGTATTACCCTATAACGTATAACGTTATATACTACTACGTACTGACGTATAACGTTATATCCTATTACGTAGTAACGTGTAACGTTATATACTATTACCTTATAACGCATAACGTTATATACTATTACCTTATAACGTATAACGTTATATACTATTACGTAATAACGTATACCGTTATATAGTATTACGTAATAACGTATAACGTCATATACTAGTACGTAATAACGTATATCGTTATATACTATTACCTTATAACGTATAACGTTATATAATATTACGTTATGACGTATAACGTTATATCCTATTACGTAATAACGTATATCGTTATATAGTATTACGTAATAACGTGTAACGTCATATACTATTACCTTATAACGTATAACGTTATATTCTATTACGTAATGACGTATAACGTTATATCCTATTACGTAATAACGTATAGCGTTATATACTATTACCCTATAACGTATAACGTTATATACTACTACGTCCTGACCTATAACGTTATATCCTATTACGTAGTAACGTGTAACGTTATATACTATTACCTTATAACGCATAACGTTATATACTATTACCTTATAACGTATAACGTATAACGTTATATCCTATTACGTACTAACGTATAACGTGATATACTACTACGTAATGACGTATAACGTTAAATACTATTACGTAATGACGTATAACGTTATATACTATTACGTACTGTCGTATAACGTTATATGCTATTACGTACTGTCGTATAACGTTTTATAATATTACCTTATAACGTATAACATTATATGCTATTACGTAATGACGTATACCGTTATATAGTATTACGTAATAACGTATAACGTCATATACTATTACCTTATAACGTATAACGTTATATCCTATTACGTAATGACGTATAACGTTATGTACTATTACGTAATGACGTATAACGATATATCCTATTACGTTATAACGTGTAACGTTATATCCTATTACGTAATAACGTATAACGTTATGTACTATTACGTAATGACGTATAACGATATATCCTATTACGTAATAACGTGTAACGTTATATACTATTACCTTATAACGTATAACGTTATATCCTATTACGTAATAACGCATAACGCTATATCCTATTACGTAATAACGTATAACGTTATGTACTATTACGTAATAACGTATAACGTTATGTACTATTACGTAATGACGTATAACGATATATCCTATTACGCAATAACGTGTAACGTTATATACTATTACCTTATAACGTATAACGTTATATCCTATTACGTAATAACGCATAACGTTATATAATATTACCTTATAACGTATAACGTTATATACTATTACGTAATGACGCATAACGTTATATCCTATTACGTAATAACGTATAACGTTATATACTATTACGTCATGACGCATAACGTTATATCCTATTACGTAATAACGTATAACGTTATGTACTATTACGTAATGACGCATAACGATATATCCTATTACGTAATAACGTGTAACGTTATATACTATTACCTTATAACGTATAACGTTATATGCTATTACGTAATAACGCATAACGTTATATAATATTACCTTATAACGTATAACGTTATATAGTATTAAGTAATGACGTATAACGTTATATCCTATTACGTAATAACGTATACCGTTATATAGTATTACGTAATAACGTACAACGTCATATACTATTACGTAATAACGTATAACGTTATATACTATTACGTAATGACGCATAACGTTATATCCTATTACGTAATAACGTATAACGTTATATACTATTACGTCATGACGCATAACGTTATATCCTATTACGTAATAACGTATAACGTTATGTACTATTACGTAATGACGCATAACGATATATCCTATTACGTAATAACGTGTAACGTTATATACTATTACCTTATAACGTATAACGTTATATGCTATTACGTAATAACGCATAACGTTATATAATATTACCTTATAACGTATATCGTTATATAGTATTACCTTATGACGTATAACGTTTTGTAGTATTACGCTATAACGTATAACGTTATATACTACTAAGTACTAACGTATAACGTTATATACTATTACCGTATAACGTATAACGTTATATACTATTACGTAATGACGTATAACGTTATATAATATTACGTAATGACGTATAACGTTATATACTATTACGTAATGACGTATAACGTTATATACTATTACGTAATGATGTATAACGTTATGTAGTATTACCCCATTACGTATAACGTTATATACTACTACGTACTGACGTATAACGTTATATCCTATTACGTAGTAACGCGTAACGTTATATACTATTACCTTATGACGCATAACGTTATATACTATTACGTATTGACGTATAACATTATATCCTATTACGTAATAATGTATACCGTAATATAGTATTACGTAATAACATATAACGTCATATACTATTACGTAATGACATATTACGTCATATACTATTACTTAATGACATATAACGTTATATCCCATTACGTAATAACGTATAACGTTATATCCTATTACGTAATAACGCATAACGTTATATAATATTACCTTATAACGTATAACGTTATATACTATTACGTAATGACGTATAACGTTATATCCTATGACGTATTATCGTATAACATTATATGCTATTACGTAATGACGTATAACGTTATATCCTATTACGTAGTAACGTGTAACGTTATATACTATTACCTTATAACGCATAACGTTATATACTATTACGTAATGACGTATAACGTTATATACTATTTCGTAATGTTGTATCATGTTATGTAGTATTACCCTGTAACGTATAACGTTATATACTACTACGTACTGACGTATAACGTTATATCCTATTACGTAGTAACGTGTAACGTTATATACTATTACCTTATAACGCATAACGTTATATACTATTATCTTATAACGTATAACGTATAACGTTATATCCTATTACGTACTAACGTATAACGTTATATACTACAAAGTAATGACGTATAACGTTAAATACTATTACGTAATGACGTATAACGTTATATACTATTACGTACTGTCGTATAACGTTATATGCTATTACGTACTGTCGTATAACGTTTTATAATATTACCTTATAACGTATAACATTATATGCTATTACGTAATGACGTATACCGTTATATAGTATTACGTAATAACGTATAACGTCATATACTATTACCTTATAACGTATAACGTTATATCCTATTACGTAATGACGTATAACGTTATGTACTATTACGTAATGACGTATAACGATATATCCTATTACGTTATAACGTGTAACGTTATATCCTATTACGTAATAACGTATAACGTTATGTACTATTACGTAATGACGTATAACGATGTATCCTATTACGTAATAACGTGTAACGTTATATACTATTACCTTATAACGTATAACGTTATATCCTATTACGTAATAACGCATAACGTTATATCCTATTACGTAATAACGTATAACGTTATGTATTATTACGTAATGACGTATAACGATATATCCTATTACGTAATAACGTGTAACGTTATATACTATTACCTTATAACGTATAACGTTATATCCTATTACGTAATAACGCATAACGTTATATAATATTACCTTATAACGTATAACGTTATATACTATTACGTAATGACGTATAACCTTATATCCTATTACCTAATAACGTATACCGTTATATAGTATTACGTAATAACGTATAACGTTATATACTAGTACGTAATAACGTATAACGTTACATACTATTACCTTATAACGTATAACGTTATATACTATTACGTAATGACGTATAACGTTATATCCTATTACGTAATAACGTATAACGTTATATACTATTACGTCATGACGTATAACGTTATATCCTATTACGTAATAACGTATAACGTTATGTACTATTACGTAATGACGTATAACGATATATCCTATTACGCAATAACGTGTAACGTTATATACTATTACCTTATAACGTATAACGTTATATCCTATTACGTAATAACGCATAACGTTATATAATATTACCTTATAACGTATAACGTTATATACTATTACGTAATGACGCATAACGTTATATCCTATTACGTAATAACGTATAACGTTATATACTATTACGTCATGACGCATAACGTTATATCCTATTACGTAATAACGTATAACGTTATGTACTATTACGTAATGACGCATAACGATATATCCTATTACGTAATAACGTGTAACGTTATATACTATTACCTTATAACGTATAACGTTATATGCTATTACGTAATAACGCATAACGTTATATAATATTACCTTATAACGTATAACGTTATATAGTATTAAGTAATGACGTATAACGTTATATCCTATTACGTAATAACGTATACCGTTATATAGTATTACGTAATAACGTACAACGTCATATACTATTACGTAATAACGTATAACGTTATATACTATTACGTAATGACGCATAACGTTATATCCTATTACGTAATAACGTATAACGTTATATACTATTACGTCATGACGCATAACGTTATATCCTATTACGTAATAACGTATAACGTTATGTACTATTACGTAATGACGCATAACGATATATCCTATTACGTAATAACGTGTAACGTTATATACTATTACCTTATAACGTATAACGTTATATGCTATTACGTAATAACGCATAACGTTATATAATATTACCTTATAACGTATATCGTTATATAGTATTACCTTATGACGTATAACGTTTTGTAGTATTACGCTATAACGTATAACGTTATATACTACTAAGTACTAACGTATAACGTTATATACTAATACCGTATAACGTATAACGTTATATACTATTACGTAATGACGTATAACGTTATATAATATTACGTAATGACGTATAACGTTATATACTATTACGTAATGACGTATAACGTTATATACTATTACGTAATGATGTATAACGTTATGTAGTATTACCCCATTACGTATAACGTTATATACTACTACGTACTGACGTATAACGTTATATCCTATTACGTAGTAACGCGTAACGTTATATACTATTACCTTATGACGCATAACGTTATATACTATTACCTTATAACGTATAACGTTATATACTATTACGTATTGACGTATAACATTATATCCTATTACGTAATAATGTATACCGTAATATAGTATTACGTAATAACATATAACGTCATATACTATTACGTAATGACATATTACGTCATATACTATTACTTAATGACATATAACGTTATATCCCATTACGTAATAACGTATAACGTTATATCCTATTACGTAATAACGCATAACGTTATATAATATTACCTTATAACGTATAACGTTATATACTATTACGTAATGACGTATAACGTTATATCCTATGACGTATTATCGTATAACATTATATGCTATTACGTAATGACGTATAACGTTATATCCTATTACGTAGTAACGTGTAACGTTATATACTATTACCTTATAACGCATAACGTTATATACTATTACGTAATGACGTATAACGTTATATACTATTTCGTAATGTTGTATCATGTTATGTAGTATTACCCTGTAACGTATAACGTTATATACTACTACGTACTGACGTATAACGTTATATCCTATTACGTAGTAACGTGTAACGTTATATACTAATACCTTATAACGCATAACGTTATATACTATTATCTTATAACGTATAACGTATAACGTTATATCCTATTACGTACTAACGTATAACGTTATATACTACAAAGTAATGACGTATAACGTTAAATACTATTACGTAATGACGTATAACGTTATATACTATTACGTACTGTCGTATAACGTTATATGCTATTACGTACTGTCGTATAACGTTTTATAATATTACCTTATAACGTAGAACGTTATATGCTATTACGTAATGACGTATACCGTTATATAGTATTACGTAATAACGTATAACGTCATATACTATTACCTTATAACGTATAACGTTATATCCTATTACCTAATGACGTATAACGTTATATCCTATTACGTAATAACGTATAGCGTTATATACTATTATCTTATAACGTATAACGTTATATCCTATTTCGTACTAACGTATAACGTTATATACTATTACGTAATGACGTATAACGTTATATACTATTACGTAATAACGTATACCGTTATGTAGTATTACCCTATAACGTATAACGTTATATACTACTACGTCCTGACGTATAACGTTATATCCTATTACGTAGTAACGTGTAACGTTATATACTATTACCTTATAACGCATAACGTTATATACTATTATCTTATAACGTATAACGTATAACGTTATATCCTATTACGTACTAACGTATAATGTTATATACTACTACGTAATTACGTATAACGTTAAATACTATTACGTAATGACATATTACGTCATATACTATTACGTGATGACGTATAACGTTATATCCCATTACGTAATAACGTATAACGTTATATTCTATTACGTAATAACGCATAACGTTATATAATATTACCTTATAACGTATAACGTTATATACTATTACGTAATGACGTATAACGTTATATCCTATTACGTAATAACGTATAACGTTATATACTATTACGTCATGACGTATAACGTTATTTCCTATTACGTAATAACGTATAACGTTATGTACTATTACGTAATGACGTATAACGATATATCCTATTACGTAATAACGTGTAACGTTATATATTATTACCTTATAACGTATAACGTTATATGCTATTACGTAATAACGCATAACGTTATATAATATTACCTTATAACGTATAACGTTATATACTATTACGTAATGACGTATAACGTTATATCCTATTACGTAATAACGTATACCGTTATATAGTATTACGTAATAACGTACAACGTCATATACTATTACGTAATGACGTATTACGTTATATACTACTACGTAATGACGTATAACGTTATATACTATTACATAATAACGCATAACGTTATATACAAATTACCTTATAACGTATAACGTTCTATACTATTACGTAATGAGGTATAACGTTATATCCTATCACGTAATAACGTATATCGTTATATAGTATTACCTTATGACGTATAACGTTATGTAGTATTACCCTATAACGTATAACGTTATATACTACTACGTACTAACGTATAACGTTACATACTATTACGTAATGACGTATAACGTTATATAATATTACGTAATGACGTATAACGTTATATACTATTACGTAATGACGTATAACGTTATATACTATTACGTAATGATGTATATCGTTATGTAGTATTACCCTATAACGTATAACGTTATATACTACTACGTCCTGACCTATAACGTTATATCCTATTACGTAGTAACGTGTAACGTTATATACTATTACCTTATAACGCATAACATTATATACTATTACCTTATAACGTATAACGTATAACGTTATATCCTATTACGTACTAACGTATAACGTGATATACTACTACGTAATGACGTATAACGTTAAATACTATTACGTAATGACGTATAACGTTATATACTATTACGTACTGTCGTATAACGTTATATGCTATTACGTACTGTCGTATAACGTTTTATAATATTACCTTATAACGTATAACATTATATGCTATTACGTAATGACGTATACCGTTATATAGTATTACGTAATAACGTATAACGTCATATACTATTACCTTATAACGTATAACGTTATATCCTATTACGTAATGACGTATAACGTTATGTACTATTACGTAATGACGTAAAACGATATATCCTATTACGTTATAACGTGTAACGTTATATCCTATTACGTAATAACGTATAACGTTATGTACTATTACGTAATGACGTATAACGATATATCCTATTACGTAATAACGTGTAACGTTATATACTATTACCTTATAACGTATAACGTTATATCCTATTACGTAATAACGCATAACGTTATATCCTATTACGTAATAACGTATAACGTTATGTACTATTACGTAATGACGTATAACGTTATATCCTATTACGTAATAACGTATAGCGTTATATACTATTACCGTATAACGTATAACGTTTTGTAGTATTACGCTATAACGTATAACGTTATATACTACTAAGTACTAACGTATAACGTTATATACTATTACCGTATAACGTATGACGTTATATACTATTACGTAATGACGTATAACGTTATATAATATTACGTAATGACGTATAACGTTATATACTATTACGTAATGACGTATAACGTTATATACTATTACGTAATGATGTATAACGTTATGTAGTATTACCCTATAACGTATAACGTTATATACTACTACGTCCTGACCTATAACGTTATATCCTATTACGTAGTAACGTGTAACGTTATATACTATTACCTTATAACGCATTACGTTATATACTATTACCTTATAACGTATAACGTATAACGTTATATCCTATTACGTACTAACGTATAACGTGATATACTACTACGTAATGACGTATAACGTTAATTACTATTACGTAATGACGTATAACGTTATATACTATTACGTACTGTCGTATAACGTTATATGCTATTACGTACTGTCGTATAACGTTTTATAATATTACCTTATAACGTATAACATTATATGCTATTACGTAATGACGTATACCGTTATAATGTATTACGTAATAACGTATAACGTCATATACTATTACCTTATAACGTATAACGTTATATCCTATTACGTAATGACGTATAACGTTATGTACTATTACGTAATGACGTATAACGATATATCCTATTACGTAATAACGTGTAACGTTATATCCTATTACGTAATAACGTATAACGTTATGTACTATTACGTAATGACGTATAACGATGTATCCTATTACGTAATAACGTGTAACGTTATATACTATTACCTTATAACGTATAACGTCATATCCTATTACGTAATAACGCATAACGTTATATCCTATTACGTAATAACGTATAACGTTATGTACTATTACGTAATGACGTATGACGATATATCCTATTACGTAATAACGTGTAACGTTATATACTATTACGTAATAACGTATAACGTTATATACTAGTACGTAATAACGTATAACGTTACATACTATTACCTTATAACGTATAACGTTATATACTATTACGTAATGACGTATAACCTTATATCCTATTACCTAATAACGTATACCGTTATATAGTATTACGTAATAACGTATAACGTTATATACTAGTACGTAATAACGTATAACGTTACATACTATTACCTTATAACGTATAACGTTATATACTATTACGTAATGACGTATAACGTTATATCCTATTACGTAATAACGTATAACGTTATATACTATTACGTCATGACGTATAACGTTATATCCTATTACGTAATAACGTATAACGTTATGTACTATTACGTAATGACGTATAACGATATATCCTATTACGCAATAACGTGTAACGTTATATACTATTACCTTATAACGTATAACGTTATATCCTATTACGTAATAACGCATAACGTTATATAATATTACCTTATAACGTATAACGTTATATACTATTACGTAATGACATATAACGTTATATCCTATTACGTAATAACGTATAACGTTATATACTATTACGTCATGACGCATAACGTTATATCCTATTACGTAATAACGTATAACGTTATGTACTATTACGTAATGACGCATAACGATATATCCTATTACGTAATAACATATAACGTCATATACTATTACGTAATGACATATTACGTCATATACTATTACTTAATGACATATAACGTTATATCCCATTACGTAATAACGTATAACGTTATATCCTATTACGTAATAACGCATAACGTTATATAATATTACCTTATAACGTATAACGTTATATACTATTACGTAATGACGTATAACGTTATATCCTATGACGTATTATCGTATAACATTATATGCTATTACGTAATGACGTATAACGTTATATCCTATTACGTAGTAACGTGTAACGTTATATACTATTACCTTATAACGCATAACGTTATATACTATTACGTAATGACGTATAACGTTATATACTATTTCGTAATGTTGTATCATGTTATGTAGTATTACCCTGTAACGTATAACGTTATATACTACTACGTACTGACGTATAACGTTATATCCTATTACGTAGTAACGTGTAACGTTATATACTATTACCTTATAACGCATAACGTTATATACTATTATCTTATAACGTATAACGTATAACGTTATATCCTATTACGTACTAACGTATAACGTTATATACTACAAAGTAATGACGTATAACGTTAAATACTATTACGTAATGACGTATAACGTTATATACTATTACGTACTGTCGTATAACGTTATATGCTATTACGTACTGTCGTATAACGTTTTATAATATTACCTTATAACGTAGAACGTTATATGCTATTACGTAATGACGTATACCGTTATATAGTATCACGTAATAACGTATAACGTCATATACTATTACCTTATAACGTATAACGTTATATCCTATTACCTAATGACGTATAACGTTATATCCTATTACGTAATAACGTATAGCGTTATATACTATTATCTTATAACGTATAACGTTATATCCTATTTCGTACTAACGTATAACGTTATATACTATTACGTAATGACGTATAACGTTATATACTATTACGTAATAACGTATACCGTTATGTAGTATTACCCTATAACGTATAACGTTATATACTACTACGTCCTGACGTATAACGTTATATCCTATTACGTAGTAACGTGTAACGTTATATACTATTACCTTATAACGCATAACGTTATATACTATTATCTTATAACGTATAACGTATAACGTTATATCCTATTACGTACTAACGTATAATGTTATATACTACTACGTAATTACGTATAACGTTAAATACTATTACGTAATGACGTATAACGTTATATACTATTACGTACTGTCGTATAACGTTATATGCTATTACGTACTGTCGTATAACGTTTTATAATATTACCTTATAACGTATAACGTTATATGCAATTACGTAATGACGTATACCGTTATATAGTTTTACGTAATAACGTATAACGTCATATACTATTACCTTATAACGTATAACGTTATATCCTATTACGTAATGACGTATAACGTTATATCCTATTACGTTATAACGTATAGCGTTATATACTATTACCTTATAACGTATAACGTTATATCCTATTACGTACTAACGTATAACTTTATATACTATTACGTATTGACGTATAACGTTATATACTATTCCGCAATGACGTATAACCTTATATCCTATTAGCTAATAACGTATAACGTTATATACTATTACCTTATAACGTATAACGTTATATACTATTACGTAATGACGTATAACGATATATCCTATTACGTAATAACGTATACCGTCATATAGTATTACGTAATAACGTATAACGACATATACTATTACGTAATGACATATTACGTCATATACTATTACGTGATGACGTATAACGTTATATCCCATTACGTAATAACGTATAACGTTATATTCTATTACGTAATAACGCATAACGTTATATAATATTACCTTATAACGTATAACGTTATATACTATTACGTAATGACGTATAACGTTATATCCTATTACGTAATAACGTATAACGTTATATACTATTACGTCATGACGTATAACGTTATTTCCTATTACGTAATAACGTATAACGTTATGTACTATTACGTAATGACGTATAACGATATATCCTATTACGTAATAACGTGTAACGTTATATATTATTACCTTATAACGTATAGCGTTATATGCTATTACGTAATAACGCATAACGTTATATAATATTACCTTATAACGTATAACGTTATATACTATTACGTAATGACGTATAACGTTATATCCTATTACGTAATAACGTATACCGTTATATAGTATTACGTAATAACGTACAACGTCATATACTATTACGTAATGACGTATTACGTTATATACTACTACGTAATGACGTATAACGTTATATACTATTACATAATAACGCATAACGTTATATACAAATTACCTTATAACGTATAACGTTCTATACTATTACGTAATGAGGTATAACGTTATATCCTATCACGTAATAACGTATATCGTTATATAGTATTACCTTATGACGTATAACGTTATGTAGTATTACCCTATAACGTATAACGTTATATACTACTACGTACTAACGTATAACGTTACATACTATTACGTAATGACGTATAACGTTATATAATATTACGTAATGACGTATAACGTTATATACTATTACGTAATGACGTATAACGTTATATACTATTACGTAATGATGTATAACGTTATGTAGTATTACCCTATAACGTATAACGTTATATACTACTACGTCCTGACGTATAACGTTATATCCTATTACGTAGTAACGTGTAACGTTATATACTATTACCTTATAACGCATAACGTTATATACTATTACCTTATAACGTATAACGTATAACGTTATATCCTATTACGTACTAACGTATAACGTGATATACTACTACGTAATGACGTATAACGTTAAATACTATTACGTAATGACGTATAACGTTATATACTATTACGTACTGTCGTATAACGTTATATGCTATTACGTACTGTCGTATAACGTTTTATAATATTACCTTATAACGTATAACATTATATGCTATTACGTAATGACGTATACCGTTATATAGTATTACGTAATAACGTATAACGTCATATACTATTACCTTATAACGTATAACGTTATATCCTATTACGTAATGACGTATAACGTTATGTACTATTACGTAATGACGTATAACGATATATCCTATTACGTTATAACGTGTAACGTTATATCCTATTACGTAATAACGTATAACGTTATGTACTATTACGTAATGACGTATAACGATATATCCTATTACGTAATAACGTGTAACGTTATATACTATTACCTTATAACGTATAACGTTATATCCTATTACGTAATAACGCATAACGTTATATCCTATTACGTAATAACGTATAACGTTATGTACTATTACGTAATGACGTATAACGTTATATCCTATTACGTAATAACGTATAGCGTTATATACTATTACCGTATAACGTATAACGTTTTGTAGTATTACGCTATAACGTATAACGTTATATACTACTAAGTACTAACGTATAACGTTATATACTATTACCGTATAACGTATGACGTTATATACTATTACGTAATGACGTATAACGTTATATAATATTACGTAATAACGTGTAACGTTATATACTATTACGTAATAACGTATAACGTTATATACTAGTACGTAATAACGTATAACGTTACATACTATTACCTTATAACGTATAACGTTATATACTATTACGTAATGACGTATAACCTTATATCCTATTACCTAATAACGTATACCGTTATATAGTATTACGTAATAACGTATAACGTTATATACTAGTACGTAATAACGTATAACGTTACATACTATTACCTTATAACGTATAACGTTATATACTATTACGTAATGACGTATAACGTTATATCCTATTACGTAATAACGTATAACGTTATATACTATTACGTCATGACGTATAACGTTATATCCTATTACGTAATAACGTATAACGTTATGTACTATTACGTAATGACGTATAACGATATATCCTATTACGCAATAACGTGTAACGTTATATACTATTACCTTATAACGTATAACGTTATATCCTATTACGTAATAACGCATAACGTTATATAATATTACCTTATAACGTATAACGTTATATACTATTACGTAATGACGTATAACGTTATATCCTATTACGTAATAACGTATAACGTTATATACTATTACGTCATGACGCATAACGTTATATCCTATTACGTTATAACGTATAACGTTATGTACTATTACGTAATGACGCATAACGATATATCCTATTACGTAATAACGTGTAACGTTATATACTATTACCTTATAACGTATAACGTTATATGCTATTACGTAATAACGCATAACGTTATATAATATTACCTTATAACGTATAACGTTATATAGTATTAAGTAATGACGTATAACGTTATATCCTATTACGTAATAACGTATACCGTTATATAGTATTACGTAATAACGTACAACGTCATATACTATTACGTAATAACGTATAACGTTATGTACTATTACGTAATGACGTATAACGATATATCCTATTACGTAATGACGTATTACGTTATATACTATTACGTAATGACGTATAACGTTATATACTATTACGTAGTAACGCGTAACGTTATATACTATTGCCTTATGACGCATAACGTTATATACTATTACCTTATAACGTATAACGTTATATCCTATTACGTAATAACGTATATCGTTATATAGTATTACCTTATGACGTATAACGTTTTGTAGTATTACGCTATAACGTATAACGTTATATACTACTAAGTACTAACGTATAACGTTATATACTACTAAGTACTAACGTATAACGTTATATACTATTACCGTATAACGTATAACGTTATATACTATTACGTAATGACGTATAACGTTATATAATATTACGTAATGACGTATAACGTTATATACTATTACGTAACGACGTATAACGTTATATACTATTACGTAATGATGTATAACGTTATGTAGTATTACCCCATTACGTATAACGTTATATACTACTACGTACTGACGTATAACGTTATATCCTATTACGTAGTAACGCGTAACGTTATATACTATTGCCTTATGACGCATAACGTTATATACTATTACCTTATAACGTATAACGTTATATACTATTACGTATTGACGTATAACATTATATCCTATTACGTAATAATGTATACCGTAATATAGTATTACGTAATAACATATAACGTCATATACTATTACGTAATGACATATTACGTCATATACTATTACTTAATAACATATAACGTTTTATCCCATTACGTAATAACGTATAACGTTATATCCTATTACGTAATAACGCATAACGTTATATAATATTACCTTATAACGTATAACGTTATATACTATTACGTAATGACGTATAACGTTATATCCTATGACGTATTATCGTATAACATTATATGATATTACGTAATGACGTATAACGTTATATCCTATTACGTAGTAACGTGTAACGTTATATACTATTACCTTATAACGCATAACGTTATATACTATTACGTAATGACGTATAACGTTATATACTATTTCGTAATGTTGTATCATGTTATGTAGTATTACCCTGTAACGTATAACGTTATACACTACTACGTACTGACGTATAACGTTATATCCTATTACGTAGTAACGTGTAACGTTATATACTATTACCTTATAACGCATAACGTTATATACTATTATCTTATAACGTATAACGTATAACGTTATATCCTATTACGTACTAACGTATAATGTTATATACTACTACGTAATTACGTATAACGTTAAATACTATTACGTAATGACGTATAACGTTATATCCTATTACGTACTAACGTATAACGTTATATACTACTAAGTAATGACGTATAACGTTAAATACTATTACGTAATGACGTATAACGTTATATACTATTACGTACTGTCGTATAACGTTATATGCTATTACGTACTGTCGTATAACGTTTTATAATATTACCTTATAACGTAGAACGTTATATGCTATTACGTAATGACGTATACCGTTATATAGTATTACGTAATAACGTATAACGTCATATACTATTACCTTATAACGTATAACGTTATATCCTATTACCTAATGACGTATAACGTTATATCCTATTACGTAATAACGTATAGCGTTATATACTATTATCTTATAACGTATAACGTTATATCCTATTTCGTACTAACGTATAACGTTATATACTATTACGTAATGACGTATAACGTTATATACTATTACGTAATAACGTATACCGTTATGTAGTATTACCCTATAACGTATAACGTTATATACTACTACGTCCTGACGTATAACGTTATATCCTATTACGTAGTAACGTGTAACGTTATATACTATTACCTTATAACGCATAACGTTATATACTATTATCTTATAACGTATAACGTATAACGTTATATCCTATTACGTACTAACGTATAATGTTATATACTACTACGTAATTACGTATAACGTTAAATACTATTACGTAATGACGTATAACGTTATATACTATTACGTACTGTCGTATAACGTTATATGCTATTACGTACTGTCGTATAACGTTTTATAATATTACCTTATAACGTATAACGTTATATGCAATTACGTAATGACGTATACCGTTATATAGTTTTACGTAATAACGTATAACGTCATATACTATTACCTTATAACGTATAACGTTATATCCTATTACGTAATGACGTATAACGTTATATCCTATTACGTTATAACGTATAGCGTTATATACTATTACCTTATAACGTATAACGTTATATCCTATTACGTACTAACGTATAACTTTATATACTATTACGTAATGACGTATAACGTTATATACTATTCCGCAATGACGTATAACCTTATATCCTATTACCTAGTAACGTATAACGTTATATACTATTACCTTATAACGTATAACGTTATATACTATTACGTAATGACGTATAACGATATATCCTATTACGTAATAACGTATACCGTTATATAGTATTACGTAATAACGTATAACGACATATACTATTACGTAATGACATATTACGTCATATACTATTACGTGATGACGTATAACGTTATATCCCATTACGTAATAACGTATAACGTTATATCCTATTACGTAATAACGCATAACGTTATATAATATTACCTTATAACGTATAACGTTATATACTATTACGTAATGACGTATAACGTTATATCCTATTACGTAATAACGTATAACGTTAAATACTATTACGTCATGACGTATAACGTTATATCCTATCACGTAATAACGTATATCGTTATATAGTATTACCTTATGACGTATAACGTTATGTAGTATTACCCTATAACGTATAACGTTATATACTACTACGTACTAACGTATAACGTTACATACTATTACGTAATGACGTATAACGTTATATAATATTACGTAATGACGTATAACGTTATATCATATTACGTAATAACGTATACCGTTATATAGTTTTACGTAATAAAATATAACGTCATATACTGTTACGTAATGACGTATAACGTTATATACTATTACGTAATGACGTATAACGTTATATCCCATTACGTAATAACGTTTAACGTTGTATCCTATTACGTAATAACGCATAACGTTATATGATATTACCTTATAACGTATAACGTTATATACTATTACGTAATGACGTATAACGTTATATGCTATTACGTAATAACGTATAACGTTATATACTATTACGTAATGACGTATAACGTTTTATCCTATTACGTAATAACGTATAACGTTATGTACTATTACGTAATGACATATAACGATATATCCTATTACGTAATAACGGGTAACGTTATATACTATTACCTTATGACGTACAACGTTACATAATATTACGTAATGACGTATAACGTTACATCCTATTACGTAATAACGTATATCTTTATATAGTATTACCTTATGACGTATAACGTTTTGCAGTATTACCCTATAACGGATAACGTTATATACTACTAAGTACTAACGTATAACGTTATATACTATTACCTTATGACGTATAACGTTATGTAGTATTACCCTATAACGTATAACGTTATATACTACTACGTACTAACGTATAACGTTATATACTATTACGTAATGACGTATAACGTTATATCCTATTACGTAATAACGTATTTACATCATATACTATTACCTTATAACGTATAACGTTATATCCTATTACGTAATGACGTATAACGTTATATCCTATTACGTAATAACGTATAGCGTTATATACTATTACGTTATAGGTATAACGTTATATCCTATTACGTACTAACGTATAACGTTATATACTATTACCTTATAACGTATAACGACATATACTATTACGTAATGACATATTACGTCATATACTATTACGTACTGTCGTATAACGTTATATGCTATAACGTACTGTCGTATAACGTTATATACTATTACGTAATAACGCATAACGTTATATACTATTACGTAATAACGTATACCGTTATATAGTATTACGTAATAACGTATAACGTCATATACTAGTACGCAATAACGTATAACGTTACATACTATTACCTTATATCGTATAACGTTATATACTATTACGTAATGACGTATAACGTTATATCCTATTACGTAATAACGTATATCGTTATATAGTATTACCTTATGATGTATAACGTTTTGTAGTATTACGCTATAACGTATAACGTTATATACTACTAAGTACTAACGTATAACGTTATATACTATTACCTTATAACGTATAACGTTATATACTATTACGTAATGACGTATAACGTTATATACTATTACGTAATGTTGTATCATGTTATGTAGTATTACCCTATAACGTATAACGTTATATACTACTACGTACTGACGTATAACGTTATATCCTATTACGTAGTAACGTGTAACGTTATATACTATTACCTTATAACGCATAACGTTATATACTATTACCTTATAACGTATAACGTATAACGTTATATCCTATTACGTACTAACGTATAACGTTATATACTACTAAGTAATAACGTATAACGTTAAATACTATTACGTAATGACGTATAACGTTATATACTATTACGTACTGTCGTATAACGTTATATACTACTAAGTAATGACGTATAACGTTAAATACTATTACGTAATGACGTATAACGTTATATACTATTACGTACTGTCGTATAACGTTATATGCTATTACGTACTGTCGTATACCGTTTTATAATATTACCTTATAACGTATAACGTTATATGCTATTACGTAATGACGTATACCGTTATATAGTATTACGTAATAACGTATAACGTCATATAGTATTACCTTATGATGTATAACGTTTTGTAGTATTACGCTATAACGTATAACGTTATATACTACTAAGCACTAACGTATAACGTTATATACTATTACCTTATAACGTATAACGTTATATACTATTACGTAATGACGTATAACGTTATATACTATTACGTACTGTC
Source organism: Bombus pascuorum (assembly GCF_905332965.1). Classification (NCBI taxonomy): domain Eukaryota; kingdom Metazoa; phylum Arthropoda; class Insecta; order Hymenoptera; family Apidae; genus Bombus; species Bombus pascuorum. The sequence continues at coordinate 3,625,708 of NC_083498.1, forward strand.
GTATAACGTTATATGCTATTACGTACTGTCGTATTACGTTATATACTATTACGTAATAACGCATAACGTTATATACTACTACGTAATAACGTATACCGTTATATAGTATTACGTAATAACGTATAACGTTATATACTAGTACGTAATAACGTATAACGTTACATACTATTACCTTATAACGTATTACGTTATATACTATTACGTAATGACGTATAACGTTATATAATATTACGTAATGACGTATAACGTTATATACTATTACGTAATGACGTATAACGTTATATACTATTACGTAATGATGTATAACGTTATGTAGTATTACCCTATAACGTATAACGTTATATACTACTACGTCCTGACCTATAACGTTGTATCCTATTACGTAGTAACGTGTAACGTTATATACTATTACCTTATAACGCATAACGTTATATACTATTACCTTATAACGTATAACGTATAACGTTATATCCCATTACGTACTAACGTATAACGTGATATACTACTACGTAATGACGTATAACGTTAAATACTATTACGTAATGACGTATAACGTTATATACTATTACGTACTGTCGTATAACGTTATATGCTATTACGTACTGTCGTATAACGTTTTATAATATTACCTTATAACGTATAACATTATATGCTATTACGTAATGACGTATACCGTTATATAGTATTACGTAATAACGTATAACGTCATATACTATTACCTTATAACGTATAACGTTATATCCTATTACGTAATGACGTATAACGTTATATCCTATTACGTAATAACGTATAGCGTTATATACTATTACCTTATAAGGTATAACGTTATATCCTATTACGTACTAACGTATAACGTTATATACTATTACGTAATGACGTATAACGTTATATCCTATTACGTAATAACGTATAACGTTATATACTATTACGTCATGACGCATAACGTTATATCCTATTACGTAATAACGTATAACGTTATGTACTATTACGTAATGACGCATAACGATATATCCTATTACGTAATAACGTGTAACGTTATATACTATTACCTTATAACGTATAACGTTATATGCTATTACGTAATAACGCATAACGTTATATAATATTACCTTATAACGTATAACGTTATATAGTATTAAGTAATGACGTATAACGTTATATCCTATTACGTAATAACGTATACCGTTATATAGTATTACGTAATAACGTACAACGTCATATACTATTACGTAATAACGTATAACGTTATGTACTATTACGTAATGACGTATAACGATATATCCTATTACGTAATGACGTATTACGTTATATACTATTACGTAATGACGTATAACGTTATATACTATTACGTAATGACGTATAACGTTATATCCTATTACGTAATAACGTATATCGTTATATAGTATTACCTTATGACGTATAACGTTTTGTAGTATTACGCTATAACGTATAACGTTATATACTACTAAGTACTAACGTATAACGTTATATACTACTAAGTACTAACGTATAACGTTATATACTATTACCGTATAACGTATAACGTTATATACTATTACGTAATGACGTATAACGATATATCCTATTACGTAATGACGTATTACGTTATATACTATTACGTAATGACGTATAACGTTATATACTATTACGTACTGTCGTATAACGTTATATGCTATTACGTACTGTCGTATTACGTTATATACTATTACGTAATAACGCATAACGTTATATACTACTACGTAATAACGTATACCGTTATATAGTATTACGTAATAACGTATAACGTTATATACTAGTACGTAATAACGTATAACGTTACATACTATTACCTTATAACGTATAACGTTATATACTATTACGTAATGACGTATAACGTTATATAATATTACGTAATGACGTATAACGTTATATACTATTACGTAATGACGTATAACGTTATATACTATTACGTAATGTTGTATCATGTTATGTAGTATTACCCTATAACGTATAACGTTATATACTACTACGTACTGACGTATAACGTTATATCCTATTACGTAGTAACGTGTAACGTTATATACTATTACCTTATAACGCATAACGTTATATACTATTACCTTATAACGTATAACGTATAACGTTATATCCTATTACGTAATGACGTATAACGTTATATCCTATTACGTAATAACGTATAGCGTTATATACTATTACCGTATAACGTATAACGTTTTGTAGTATTACGCTATAACGTATAACGTTATATACTACTAAGTACTAACGTATAACGTTATATAATATTACCGTATAACGTATGACGTTATATACTATTACGTAATGACGTATAACGTTATATAATATTACGTAATGACGTATAACGTTATATACTATTACGTAATGACGTATAACGTTATATACTATTACGTAATGATGTATAACGTTATGTAGTATTACCCTATAACGTATAACGTTATATACTACTACGTCCTGACCTATAACGTTATATCCTATTACGTAGTAACGTGTAACGTTATATACTATTACCTTATAACGCATAACGTTATATACTATTACCTTATAACGTATAACGTATAACGTTATATCCTATTACGTACTAACGTATAACGTGATATACTACTCCGTAATGACGTATAACGTTATATACTATTACGTAATGACGTATAACGTTATATACTATTACGTAATGACGTATAACGTTATATACTATTCCGTAATGACGTATAACCTTATATCCTATTACCTAATAACGTATACCGTTATATAGTATTACGTAATAACGTATAACGTTATATACTAGTACGTAATGACGTATTACGTTATATACTATTACGTAATGACGTATAACGTTATATACTATTACGTAATGACGTATAACGTTATATCCTATTACGTAATAACGTATACCGTTATATAGTATTACGTAATAACGTACAACGTCATATACTATTACGTAATAACGTATAACGTTATGTACTATCACGTAATGACGTATAACGATATATCCTATTACGTAATGACGTATTACGTTATATACTATTACGTAATGACGTATAACGTTATATACTATTACCTAATAACGTATACCGTTATATAGTATTACGTAATAACGTATAACGTTATATACTAGTACGTAATGACGTATTACGTTATATACTATTACGTAATGACGTATAACGTTTTATAATATTACCCTATAACGTATAACGTTATATACTATTACGTAATGACGTATAACGTTATATCCGATTACGTACTAACGTATAACGTTATATACTATTACGTAATGACGTATAACGTTATATACTATTCCGTAATGACGTATAACCTTATATCCTATTACCTAATAACGTATACCGTTATATAGTATTACGTAATAACGTATAACGTTATATACTAGTACGTAATGACGTATTACGTTATATACTATTACGTAATGACGTATAACGTTATATACTATTACGTAATGACGTATAACGTTATATCCTATTACGTAATAACGTATACCGTTATATAGTATTACGTAATAACGTACAACGTCATATACTATTACGTAATAACGTATAACGTTATGTACTATCACGTAATGACGTATAACGATATATCCTATTACGTAATGACGTATTACGTTATATACTATTACGTAATGACGTATAACGTTATATACTATTACGTAATGACGTATAACGTTATATCCTATTACGTAATAACGTATATCGTTATATAGTATTACCTTATGACGTATAACGTTTTGTAGTACTACGCTATAACGTATAACGTTATATACTACTAAGTACTAACGTATAACGTTATATACTATTACCGTATAACGTATAACGTTATATACTATTACGTAATGACGTATTACGTTATATACTATTACGTAATGATGTATAACGTTATATACTATTACCTAATAACGTATACCGTTATATAGTATTACGTAATAACGTATAACGTTATATACTAGTACGTAATGACGTATTACGTTATATACTATTACGTAATGACGTATAACGTTTTATAATATTACCCTATAACGTATAACGTTATATACTATTACGTAATGACGTATAACGTTATATCCTATTACGTACTAACGTATAACGTTATATACTATTACGTAATGACGTATAACGTTATATACTATTCCGTAATGACGTATAACCTTATATCCTATTACCTAATAACGTATACCGTTATATAGTATTACGTAATAACGTATAACGTTATATACTAGTACGTAATGACGTATTACGTTATATACTATTACGTAATGACGTATAACGTTATATACTATTACGTAATGACGTATAACGTTATATCCTATTACGTAATAACGTATACCGTTATATAGTATTACGTAATAACGTACAACGTCATATACTATTACGTAATAACGTATAACGTTATGTACTATCACGTAATGACGTATAACGATATATCCTATTACGTAATGACGTATTACGTTATATACTATTACGTAATGACGTATAACGTTATATACTATTACGTAATGACGTATAACGTTATATCCTATTACGTAATAACGTATATCGTTATATAGTATTACCTTATGACGTATAACGTTTTGTAGTATTACGCTATAACGTATAACGTTATATACTACTAAGTACTAACGTATAACGTTATATGCTATTACCGTATAACGTATAACGTTATATACTATTACGTAATGACGTATAACGTTATATAATATTACGTAATGACGTATAACGTTATATACTATTACGTAATGACGTATAACGTTATATACTATTACGTAATGATGTATAACGTTATGTAGTATTACCCCATTACGTATAACGTTATATACTACTACGTACTGACGTATAACGTTATATCCTATTACGTAGTAACGCGTAACGTTATATACTATTACCTTATGACGCATAACGTTATATACTATTACCTTATAACGTATAACGTTATATACTATTACGTATTGACGTATAACATTATATCCTATTACGTAATAATGTATACCGTAATATAGTATTACGTAATAACATATAACGTCATATACTATTACGTAATGACATATTACGTCATATACTATTACTTAATGACATATAACGTTATATCCCATTACGTAATAACGTGTAACGTTATATACTATTACCTTATAACGTATAACGTTATATCCTATTACGTAGTAACGTGTAACGTTATATACTATTACCTTATAACGCATAACGTTATATACTATTACGTAATGAGGTATAACGTTATATGCTATTACGTACAGTCGTATTACGTTATATACTATTACGTAATAACGCATAACGTTATATACTACTATGTAATAACGTATACCGTTATATAGTATTACGTAATAACGTATAACGTTATATACTAGTACGTAATAACGTATAACGTTACATACTATTACCTTATAACGTATTACGTTATATACTATTACGTAATGACGTATAACGTTATATAATATTACGTAATGACGTATAACGTTATATACTATTACGTAATGACGTATAACGTTATATACTATTACGTAATGTTGTATCATGTTATGTAGTATTACCCTATAACGTATAACGTTATATACTACTACGTACTGACGTATAACGTTATATCCTATTACGTAGTAACGTGTAACGTTATATACTATTACCTTATAACGCATAACGTTATATACTATTACCTTATAACGTATAACGTTATATACTATTACGTAATAACGTATACCGTTATATAGTATTACGTAATAACGTATATCGTTATATAGTATTACGTAATAACGTGTAACGTCATATACTATTACCTTATAACGTATAACGTTATATTCTATTACGTAATGACGTATAACGTTATATCCTATTACGTAATAACGTATAGCGTTATATACTATTACCCTATAACGTATAACGTTATATACTACTACGTCCTGACCTATAACGTTATATCCTATTACGTAGTAACGTGTAACGTTATATACTATTACCTTATAACGCATAACGTTATATACTATTACCTTATAACGTATAACGTATAACGTTATATCCTATTACGTACTAACGTATAACGTGATATACTACTACGTAATGACGTATAACGTTAAATACTATTACGTAATGACGTATAACGTTATATACTATTACGTACTGTCGTATAACGTTATATGCTATTACGTACTGTCGTATAACGTTTTATAATATTACCTTATAACGTATAACATTATATGCTATTACGTAATGACGTATACCGTTATATAGTATTACGTAATAACGTATAACGTCATATACTATTACCTTATAACGTATAACGTTATATCCTATTACGTAATGACGTATAACGTTATGTACTATTACGTAATGACGTATAACGATATATCCTATTACGTTATAACGTGTAACGTTATATCCTATTACGTAATAACGTATAACGTTATGTACTATTACGTAATGACGTATAACGATATATCCTATTACGTAATAACGTGTAACGTTATATACTATTACCTTATAACGTATAACGTTATATCCTATTACGTAATAACGCATAACGTTATATCCTATTACGTAATAACGTATAACGTTATGTACTATTACGTAATAACGTATAACGTTATGTACTATTACGTAATGACGTATAACGATATATCCTATTACGCAATAACGTGTAACGTTATATACTATTACCTTATAACGTATAACGTTATATCCTATTACGTAATAACGCATAACGTTATATAATATTACCTTATAACGTATAACGTTATATACTATTACGTAATGACGCATAACGTTATATCCTATTACGTAATAACGTATAACGTTATATACTATTACGTCATGACGCATAACGTTATATCCTATTACGTAATAACGTATAACGTTATGTACTATTACGTAATGACGCATAACGATATATCCTATTACGTAATAACGTGTAACGTTATATACTATTACCTTATAACGTATAACGTTATATGCTATTACGTAATAACGCATAACGTTATATAATATTACCTTATAACGTATAACGTTATATAGTATTAAGTAATGACGTATAACGTTATATCCTATTACGTAATAACGTATACCGTTATATAGTATTACGTAATAACGTACAACGTCATATACTATTACGTAATAACGTATAACGTTATATACTATTACGTAATGACGCATAACGTTATATCCTATTACGTAATAACGTATAACGTTATATACTATTACGTCATGACGCATAACGTTATATCCTATTACGTAATAACGTATAACGTTATGTACTATTACGTAATGACGCATAACGATATATCCTATTACGTAATAACGTGTAACGTTATATACTATTACCTTATAACGTATAACGTTATATGCTATTACGTAATAACGCATAACGTTATATAATATTACCTTATAACGTATATCGTTATATAGTATTACCTTATGACGTATAACGTTTTGTAGTATTACGCTATAACGTATAACGTTATATACTACTAAGTACTAACGTATAACGTTATATACTATTACCGTATAACGTATAACGTTATATACTATTACGTAATGACGTATAACGTTATATAATATTACGTAATGACGTATAACGTTATATACTATTACGTAATGACGTATAACGTTATATACTATTACGTAATGATGTATAATGTTATGTAGTATTACCCCATTACGTATAACGTTATATACTACTACGTACTGACGTATAACGTTATATCCTATTACGTAGTAACGCGTAACGTTATATACTATTACCTTATGACGCATAACGTTATATACTATTACCTTATAACGTATAACGTTATATACTATTACGTATTGACGTATAACATTATATCCTATTACGTAATAATGTATACCGTAATATAGTATTACGTAATAACATATAACGTCATATACTATTACGTAATGACATATTACGTCATATACTATTACTTAATGACATATAACGTTATATCCCATTACGTAATAACGTATAACGTTATATCCTATTACGTAATAACGCATAACGTTATATAATATTACCTTATAACGTATAACGTTATATACTATTACGTAATGACGTATAACGTTATATCCTATGACGTATTATCGTATAACATTATATGCTATTACGTAATGACGTATAACGTTATATCCTATTACGTAGTAACGTGTAACGTTATATACTATTACCTTATAACGCATAACGTTATATACTATTACGTAATGACGTATAACGTTATATACTATTTCGTAATGTTGTATCATGTTATGTAGTATTACCCTGTAACGTATAACGTTATATACTACTACGTACTGACGTATAACGTTATATCCTATTACGTAGCAACGTGTAACGTTATATACTATTACCTTATAACGCATAACGTTATATACTATTATCTTATAACGTATAACGTATAACGTTATATCCTATTACGTACTAACGTATAACGTTATATACTACAAAGTAATGACGTATAACGTTAAATACTATTACGTAATGACGTATAACGTTATATACTATTACGTACTGTCGTATAACGTTATATGCTATTACGTACTGTCGTATAACGTTTTATAATATTACCTTATAACGTATAACATTATATGCTATTACGTAATGACGTATACCGTTATATAGTATTACGTAATAACGTATAACGTCATATACTATTACCTTATAACGTATAACGTTATATCCTATTACGTAATGACGTATAACGTTATGTACTATTACGTAATGACGTATAACGATATATCCTATTACGTTATAACGTGTAACGTTATATCCTATTACGTAATAACGTATAACGTTATGTACTATTACGTAATGACGTATAACGATGTATCCTATTACGTAATAACGTGTAACGTTATATACTATTACCTTATAACGTATAACGTTATATCCTATTACGTAATAACGCATAACGTTATATCCTATTACGTAATAACGTATAACGTTATGTATTATTACGTAATGACGTATAACGATATATCCTATTACGTAATAACGTGTAACGTTATATACTATTACCTTATAACGTATAACGTTATATCCTATTACGTAATAACGCATAACGTTATATAATATTACCTTATAACGTATAACGTTATATACTATTACGTAATGACGTATAACCTTATATCCTATTACCTAATAACGTATACCGTTATATAGTATTACGTAATAACGTATAACGTTATATACTAGTACGTAATAACGTATAACGTTACATACTATTACCTTATAACGTATAACGTTATATACTATTACGTAATGACGTATAACGTTATATCCTATTACGTAATAACGTATAACGTTATATACTATTACGTCATGACGTATAACGTTATATCCTATTACGTAATAACGTATAACGTTATGTACTATTACGTAATGACGTATAACGATATATCCTATTACGCAATAACGTGTAACGTTATATACTATTACCTTATAACGTATAACGTTATATCCTATTACGTAATAACGCATAACGTTATATAATATTACCTTATAACGTATAACGTTATATACTATTACGTAATGACGCATAACGTTATATCCTATTACGTAATAACGTATAACGTTATATACTATTACGTCATGACGCATAACGTTATATCCTATTACGTAATAACGTATAACGTTATGTACTATTACGTAATGACGCATAACGATATATCCTATTACGTAATAACGTGTAACGTTATATACTATTACCTTATAACGTATAACGTTATATGCTATTACGTAATAACGCATAACGTTATATAATATTACCTTATAACGTATAACGTTATATAGTATTAAGTAATGACGTATAACGTTATATCCTATTACGTAATAACGTATACCGTTATATAGTATTACGTAATAACGTACAACGTCATATACTATTACGTAATAACGTATAACGTTATATACTATTACGTAATGACGCATAACGTTATATCCTATTACGTAATAACGTATAACGTTATATACTATTACGTCATGACGCATAACGTTATATCCTATTACGTAATAACGTATAACGTTATGTACTATTACGTAATGACGCATAACGATATATCCTATTACGTAATAACGTGTAACGTTATATACTATTACCTTATAACGTATAACGTTATATGCTATTACGTAATAACGCATAACGTTATATAATATTACCTTATAACGTATATCGTTATATAGTATTACCTTATGACGTATAACGTTTTGTAGTATTACGCTATAACGTATAACGTTATATACTACTAAGTACTAACGTATAACGTTATATACTAATACCGTATAACGTATAACGTTATATACTATTACGTAATGACGTATAACGTTATATAATATTACGTAATGACGTATAACGTTATATACTATTACGTAATGACGTATAACGTTATATACTATTACGTAATGATGTATAACGTTATGTAGTATTACCCCATTACGTATAACGTTATATACTACTACGTACTGACGTATAACGTTATATCCTATTACGTAGTAACGCGTAACGTTATATACTATTACCTTATGACGCATAACGTTATATACTATTACCTTATAACGTATAACGTTATATACTATTACGTATTGACGTATAACATTATATCCTATTACGTAATAATGTATACCGTAATATAGTATTACGTAATAACATATAACGTCATATACTATTACGTAATGACATATTACGTCATATACTATTACTTAATGACATATAACGTTATATCCCATTACGTAATAACGTATAACGTTATATCCTATTACGTAATAACGCATAACGTTATATAATATTACCTTATAACGTATAACGTTATATACTATTACGTAATGACGTATAACGTTATATCCTATTACGTAATAACGTATACCGTTATATAGTATTACGTAATAACGTACAACGTCATATACTATTACGTAATGACGTATTACGTTATATACTACTACGTAATGACGTATAACGTTATATACTATTACATAATAACGCATAACGTTATATACAAATTACCTTATAACGTATAACGTTCTATACTATTACGTAATGAGGTATAACGTTATATCCTATCACGTAATAACGTATATCGTTATATAGTATTACCTTATGACGTATAACGTTATGTAGTATTACCCTATAACGTATAACGTTATATACTACTACGTACTAACGTATAACGTTACATACTATTACGTAATGACGTATAACGTTATATAATATTACGTAATGACGTATAACGTTATATACTATTACGTAATGACGTATAACGTTATATACTATTACGTAATGATGTATATCGTTATGTAGTATTACCCTATAACGTATAACGTTATATACTACTACGTCCTGACCTATAACGTTATATCCTATTACGTAGTAACGTGTAACGTTATATACTATTACCTTATAACGCATAACATTATATACTATTACCTTATAACGTATAACGTATAACGTTATATCCTATTACGTACTAACGTATAACGTGATATACTACTACGTAATGACGTATAACGTTAAATACTATTACGTAATGACGTATAACGTTATATACTATTACGTACTGTCGTATAACGTTATATGCTATTACGTACTGTCGTATAACGTTTTATAATATTACCTTATAACGTATAACATTATATGCTATTACGTAATGACGTATACCGTTATATAGTATTACGTAATAACGTATAACGTCATATACTATTACCTTATAACGTATAACGTTATATCCTATTACGTAATGACGTATAACGTTATGTACTATTACGTAATGACGTAAAACGATATATCCTATTACGTTATAACGTGTAACGTTATATCCTATTACGTAATAACGTATAACGTTATGTACTATTACGTAATGACGTATAACGATATATCCTATTACGTAATAACGTGTAACGTTATATACTATTACCTTATAACGTATAACGTTATATCCTATTACGTAATAACGCATAACGTTATATCCTATTACGTAATAACGTATAACGTTATGTACTATTACGTAATGACGTATAACGTTATATCCTATTACGTAATAACGTATAGCGTTATATACTATTACCGTATAACGTATAACGTTTTGTAGTATTACGCTATAACGTATAACGTTATATACTACTAAGTACTAACGTATAACGTTATATACTATTACCGTATAACGTATGACGTTATATACTATTACGTAATGACGTATAACGTTATATAATATTACGTAATGACGTATAACGTTATATACTATTACGTAATGACGTATAACGTTATATACTATTACGTAATGATGTATAACGTTATGTAGTATTACCCTATAACGTATAACGTTATATACTACTACGTCCTGACCTATAACGTTATATCCTATTACGTAGTAACGTGTAACGTTATATACTATTACCTTATAACGCATTACGTTATATACTATTACCTTATAACGTATAACGTATAACGTTATATCCTATTACGTACTAACGTATAACGTGATATACTACTACGTAATGACGTATAACGTTAATTACTATTACGTAATGACGTATAACGTTATATACTATTACGTACTGTCGTATAACGTTATATGCTATTACGTACTGTCGTATAACGTTTTATAATATTACCTTATAACGTATAACATTATATGCTATTACGTAATGACGTATACCGTTATAATGTATTACGTAATAACGTATAACGTCATATACTATTACCTTATAACGTATAACGTTATATCCTATTACGTAATGACGTATAACGTTATGTACTATTACGTAATGACGTATAACGATATATCCTATTACGTAATAACGTGTAACGTTATATCCTATTACGTAATAACGTATAACGTTATGTACTATTACGTAATGACGTATAACGATGTATCCTATTACGTAATAACGTGTAACGTTATATACTATTACCTTATAACGTATAACGTCATATCCTATTACGTAATAACGCATAACGTTATATCCTATTACGTAATAACGTATAACGTTATGTACTATTACGTAATGACGTATGACGATATATCCTATTACGTAATAACGTGTAACGTTATATACTATTACGTAATAACGTATAACGTTATATACTAGTACGTAATAACGTATAACGTTACATACTATTACCTTATAACGTATAACGTTATATACTATTACGTAATGACGTATAACCTTATATCCTATTACCTAATAACGTATACCGTTATATAGTATTACGTAATAACGTATAACGTTATATACTAGTACGTAATAACGTATAACGTTACATACTATTACCTTATAACGTATAACGTTATATACTATTACGTAATGACGTATAACGTTATATCCTATTACGTAATAACGTATAACGTTATATACTATTACGTCATGACGTATAACGTTATATCCTATTACGTAATAACGTATAACGTTATGTACTATTACGTAATGACGTATAACGATATATCCTATTACGCAATAACGTGTAACGTTATATACTATTACCTTATAACGTATAACGTTATATCCTATTACGTAATAACGCATAACGTTATATAATATTACCTTATAACGTATAACGTTATATACTATTACGTAATGACGTATAACGTTATATCCTATTACGTAATAACGTATAACGTTATATACTATTACGTCATGACGCATAACGTTATATCCTATTACGTAATAACGTATAACGTTATGTACTATTACGTAATGACGCATAACGATATATCCTATTACGTAATAACATATAACGTCATATACTATTACGTAATGACATATTACGTCATATACTATTACTTAATGACATATAACGTTATATCCCATTACGTAATAACGTATAACGTTATATCCTATTACGTAATAACGCATAACGTTATATAATATTACCTTATAACGTATAACGTTATATACTATTACGTAATGACGTATAACGTTATATCCTATGACGTATTATCGTATAACATTATATGCTATTACGTAATGACGTATAACGTTATATCCTATTACGTAGTAACGTGTAACGTTATATACTATTACCTTATAACGCATAACGTTATATACTATTACGTAATGACGTATAACGTTATATACTATTTCGTAATGTTGTATCATGTTATGTAGTATTACCCTGTAACGTATAACGTTATATACTACTACGTACTGACGTATAACGTTATATCCTATTACGTAGTAACGTGTAACGTTATATACTATTACCTTATAACGCATAACGTTATATACTATTATCTTATAACGTATAACGTATAACGTTATATCCTATTACGTACTAACGTATAACGTTATATACTACAAAGTAATGACGTATAACGTTAAATACTATTACGTAATGACGTATAACGTTATATACTATTACGTACTGTCGTATAACGTTATATGCTATTACGTACTGTCGTATAACGTTTTATAATATTACCTTATAACGTAGAACGTTATATGCTATTACGTAATGACGTATACCGTTATATAGTATCACGTAATAACGTATAACGTCATATACTATTACCTTATAACGTATAACGTTATATCCTATTACCTAATGACGTATAACGTTATATGCTATTACGTAATAACGTATAGCGTTATATACTATTATCTTATAACGTATAACGTTATATCCTATTTCGTACTAACGTATAACGTTATATACTATTACGTAATGACGTATAACGTTATATACTATTACGTAATAACGTATACCGTTATGTAGTATTACCCTATAACGTATAACGTTATATACTACTACGTCCTGACGTATAACGTTATATCCTATTACGTAGTAACGTGTAACGTTATATACTATTACCTTATAACGCATAACGTTATATACTATTATCTTATAACGTATAACGTATAACGTTATATCCTATTACGTACTAACGTATAATGTTATATACTACTACGTAATTACGTATAACGTTAAATACTATTACGTAATGACGTATAACGTTATATACTATTACGTACTGTCGTATAACGTTATATGCTATTACGTACTGTCGTATAACGTTTTATAATATTACCTTATAACGTATAACGTTATATGCAATTACGTAATGACGTATACCGTTATATAGTTTTACGTAATAACGTATAACGTCATATACTATTACCTTATAACGTATAACGTTATATCCTATTACGTAATGACGTATAACGTTATATCCTATTACGTTATAACGTATAGCGTTATATACTATTACCTTATAACGTATAACGTTATATCCTATTACGTACTAACGTATAACTTTATATACTATTACGTATTGACGTATAACGTTATATACTATTCCGCAATGACGTATAACCTTATATCCTATTAGCTAATAACGTATAACGTTATATACTATTACCTTATAACGTATAACGTTATATACTATTACGTAATGACGTATAACGATATATCCTATTACGTAATAACGTATACCGTCATATAGTATTACGTAATAACGTATAACGACATATACTATTACGTAATGACATATTACGTCATATACTATTACGTGATGACGTATAACGTTATATCCCATTACGTAATAACGTATAACGTTATATTCTATTACGTAATAACGCATAACGTTATATAATATTACCTTATAACGTATAACGTTATATACTATTACGTAATGACGTATAACGTTATATCCTATTACGTAATAACGTATAACGTTATATACTATTACGTCATGACGTATAACGTTATTTCCTATTACGTAATAACGTATAACGTTATGTACTATTACGTAATGACGTATAACGATATATCCTATTACGTAATAACGTGTAACGTTATATATTATTACCTTATAACGTATAGCGTTATATGCTATTACGTAATAACGCATAACGTTATATAATATTACCTTATAACGTATAACGTTATATACTATTACGTAATGACGTATAACGTTATATCCTATTACGTAATAACGTATACCGTTATATAGTATTACGTAATAACGTACAACGTCATATACTATTACGTAATGACGTATTACGTTATATACTACTACGTAATGACGTATAACGTTATATACTATTACATAATAACGCATAACGTTATATACAAATTACCTTATAACGTATAACGTTCTATACTATTACGTAATGAGGTATAACGTTATATCCTATCACGTAATAACGTATATCGTTATATAGTATTACCTTATGACGTATAACGTTATGTAGTATTACCCTATAACGTATAACGTTATATACTACTACGTACTAACGTATAACGTTACATACTATTACGTAATGACGTATAACGTTATATAATATTACGTAATGACGTATAACGTTATATACTATTACGTAATGACGTATAACGTTATATACTATTACGTAATGATGTATAACGTTATGTAGTATTACCCTATAACGTATAACGTTATATACTACTACGTCCTGACGTATAACGTTATATCCTATTACGTAGTAACGTGTAACGTTATATACTATTACCTTATAACGCATAACGTTATATACTATTACCTTATAACGTATAACGTATAACGTTATATCCTATTACGTACTAACGTATAACGTGATATACTACTACGTAATGACGTATAACGTTAAATACTATTACGTAATGACGTATAACGTTATATACTATTACGTACTGTCGTATAACGTTATATGCTATTACGTACTGTCGTATAACGTTTTATAATATTACCTTATAACGTATAACGTTATATGCTATTACGTAATGACGTATACCGTTATATAGTATTACGTAATAACGTATAACGTCATATACTATTACCTTATAACGTATAACGTTATATCCTATTACGTAATGACGTATAACGTTATGTACTATTACGTAATGACGTATAACGATATATCCTATTACGTTATAACGTGTAACGTTATATCCTATTACGTAATAACGTATAACGTTATGTACTATTACGTAATGACGTATAACGATATATCCTATTACGTAATAACGTGTAACGTTATATACTATTACCTTATAACGTATAACGTTATATCCTATTACGTAATAACGCATAACGTTATATCCTATTACGTAATAACGTATAACGTTATGTACTATTACGTAATGACGTATAACGTTATATCCTATTACGTAATAACGTATAGCGTTATATACTATTACCGTATAACGTATAACGTTTTGTAGTATTACGCTATAACGTATAACGTTATATACTACTAAGTACTAACGTATAACGTTATATACTATTACCGTATAACGTATGACGTTATATACTATTACGTAATGACGTATAACGTTATATAATATTACGTAATAACGTGTAACGTTATATACTATTACGTAATAACGTATAACGTTATATACTAGTACGTAATAACGTATAACGTTACATACTATTACCTTATAACGTATAACGTTATATACTATTACGTAATGACGTATAACCTTATATCCTATTACCTAATAACGTATACCGTTATATAGTATTACGTAATAACGTATAACGTTATATACTAGTACGTAATAACGTATAACGTTACATACTATTACCTTATAACGTATAACGTTATATACTATTACGTAATGACGTATAACGTTATATCCTATTACGTAATAACGTATAACGTTATATACTATTACGTCATGACGTATAACGTTATATCCTATTACGTAATAACGTATAACGTTATGTACTATTACGTAATGACGTATAACGATATATCCTATTACGCAATAACGTGTAACGTTATATACTATTACCTTATAACGTATAACGTTATATCCTATTACGTAATAACGCATAACGTTATATAATATTACCTTATAACGTATAACGTTATATACTATTACGTAATGACGTATAACGTTATATCCTATTACGTAATAACGTATAACGTTATATACTATTACGTCATGACGCATAACGTTATATCCTATTACGTTATAACGTATAACGTTATGTACTATTACGTAATGACGCATAACGATATATCCTATTACGTAATAACGTGTAACGTTATATACTATTACCTTATAACGTATAACGTTATATGCTATTACGTAATAACGCATAACGTTATATAATATTACCTTATAACGTATAACGTTATATAGTATTAAGTAATGACGTATAACGTTATATCCTATTACGTAATAACGTATACCGTTATATAGTATTACGTAATAACGTACAACGTCATATACTATTACGTAATAACGTATAACGTTATGTACTATTACGTAATGACGTATAACGATATATCCTATTACGTAATGACGTATTACGTTATATACTATTACGTAATGACGTATAACGTTATATACTATTACGTAGTAACGCGTAACGTTATATACTATTGCCTTATGACGCATAACGTTATATACTATTACCTTATAACGTATAACGTTATATCCTATTACGTAATAACGTATATCGTTATATAGTATTACCTTATGACGTATAACGTTTTGTAGTATTACGCTATAACGTATAACGTTATATACTACTAAGTACTAACGTATAACGTTATATACTACTAAGTACTAACGTATAACGTTATATACTATTACCGTATAACGTATAACGTTATATACTATTACGTAATGACGTATAACGTTATATAATATTACGTAATGACGTATAACGTTATATACTATTACGTAACGACGTATAACGTTATATACTATTACGTAATGATGTATAACGTTATGTAGTATTACCCCATTACGTATAACGTTATATACTACTACGTACTGACGTATAACGTTATATCCTATTACGTAGTAACGCGTAACGTTATATACTATTGCCTTATGACGCATAACGTTATATACTATTACCTTATAACGTATAACGTTATATACTATTACGTATTGACGTATAACATTATATCCTATTACGTAATAATGTATACCGTAATATAGTATTACGTAATAACATATAACGTCATATACTATTACGTAATGACATATTACGTCATATACTATTACTTAATAACATATAACGTTTTATCCCATTACGTAATAACGTATAACGTTATATCCTATTACGTAATAACGCATAACGTTATATAATATTACCTTATAACGTATAACGTTATATACTATTACGTAATGACGTATAACGTTATATCCTATGACGTATTATCGTATAACATTATATGATATTACGTAATGACGTATAACGTTATATCCTATTACGTAGTAACGTGTAACGTTATATACTATTACCTTATAACGCATAACGTTATATACTATTACGTAATGACGTATAACGTTATATACTATTTCGTAATGTTGTATCATGTTATGTAGTATTACCCTGTAACGTATAACGTTATACACTACTACGTACTGACGTATAACGTTATATCCTATTACGTAGTAACGTGTAACGTTATATACTATTACCTTATAACGCATAACGTTATATACTATTATCTTATAACGTATAACGTATAACGTTATATCCTATTACGTACTAACGTATAATGTTATATACTACTACGTAATTACGTATAACGTTAAATACTATTACGTAATGACGTATAACGTTATATCCTATTACGTACTAACGTATAACGTTATATACTACTAAGTAATGACGTATAACGTTAAATACTATTACGTAATGACGTATAACGTTATATACTATTACGTACTGTCGTATAACGTTATATGCTATTACGTACTGTCGTATAACGTTTTATAATATTACCTTATAACGTAGAACGTTATATGCTATTACGTAATGACGTATACCGTTATATAGTATTACGTAATAACGTATAACGTCATATACTATTACCTTATAACGTATAACGTTATATCCTATTACCTAATGACGTATAACGTTATATCCTATTACGTAATAACGTATAGCGTTATATACTATTATCTTATAACGTATAACGTTATATCCTATTTCGTACTAACGTATAACGTTATATACTATTACGTAATGACGTATAACGTTATATACTATTACGTAATAACGTATACCGTTATGTAGTATTACCCTATAACGTATAACGTTATATACTACTACGTCCTGACGTATAACGTTATATCCTATTACGTAGTAACGTGTAACGTTATATACTATTACCTTATAACGCATAACGTTATATACTATTATCTTATAACGTATAACGTATAACGTTATATCCTATTACGTACTAACGTATAATGTTATATACTACTACGTAATTACGTATAACGTTAAATACTATTACGTAATGACGTATAACGTTATATACTATTACGTACTGTCGTATAACGTTATATGCTATTACGTACTGTCGTATAACGTTTTATAATATTACCTTATAACGTATAACGTTATATGCAATTACGTAATGACGTATACCGTTATATAGTTTTACGTAATAACGTATAACGTCATATACTATTACCTTATAACGTATAACGTTATATCCTATTACGTAATGACGTATAACGTTATATCCTATTACGTTATAACGTATAGCGTTATATACTATTACCTTATAACGTATAACGTTATATCCTATTACGTACTAACGTATAACTTTATATACTATTACGTAATGACGTATAACGTTATATACTATTCCGCAATGACGTATAACCTTATATCCTATTACCTAATTACGTATAACGTTATATACTATTACCTTATAACGTATAACGTTATATACTATTACGTAATGACGTATAACGATATATCCTATTACGTAATAACGTATACCGTTATATAGTATTACGTAATAACGTATAACGACATATACTATTACGTAATGACATATTACGTCATATACTATTACGTGATGACGTATAACGTTATATCCCATTACGTAATAACGTATAACGTTATATCCTATTACGTAATAACGCATAACGTTATATAATATTACCTTATAACGTATAACGTTATATACTATTACGTAATGACGTATAACGTTATATCCTATTACGTAATAACGTATAACGTTAAATACTATTACGTCATGACGTATAACGTTATATCCTATCACGTAATAACGTATATCGTTATATAGTATTACCTTATGACGTATAACGTTATGTAGTATTACCCTATAACGTATAACGTTATATACTACTACGTACTAACGTATAACGTTACATACTATTACGTAATGACGTATAACGTTATATAATATTACGTAATGACGTATAACGTTATATCATATTACGTAATAACGTATACCGTTATATAGTTTTACGTAATAAAATATAACGTCATATACTGTTACGTAATGACGTATAACGTTATATACTATTACGTAATGACGTATAACGTTATATCCCATTACGTAATAACGTTTAACGTTGTATCCTATTACGTAATAACGCATAACGTTATATGATATTACCTTATAACGTATAACGTTATATACTATTACGTAATGACGTATAACGTTATATGCTATTACGTAATAACGTATAACGTTATATACTATTACGTAATGACGTATAACGTTTTATCCTATTACGTAATAACGTATAACGTTATGTACTATTACGTAATGACATATAACGATATATCCTATTACGTAATAACGGGTAACGTTATATACTATTACCTTATGACGTACAACGTTACATAATATTACGTAATGACGTATAACGTTACATCCTATTACGTAATAACGTATATCTTTATATAGTATTACCTTATGACGTATAACGTTTTGCAGTATTACCCTATAACGGATAACGTTATATACTACTAAGTACTAACGTATAACGTTATATACTATTACCTTATGACGTATAACGTTATGTAGTATTACCCTATAACGTATAACGTTATATACTACTACGTACTAACGTATAACGTTATATACTATTACGTAATGACGTATAACGTTATATCCTATTACGTAATAACGTATTTACATCATATACTATTACCTTATAACGTATAACGTTATATCCTATTACGTAATGACGTATAACGTTATATCCTATTACGTAATAACGTATAGCGTTATATACTATTACCTTATAACGTATAACGACATATACTATTACGTAATGACATATTACGTCATATACTATTACGTACTGTCGTATAACGTTATATGCTATAACGTACTGTCGTATAACGTTATATACTATTACGTAATAACGCATAACGTTATATACTATTACGTAATAACGTATACCGTTATATAGTATTACGTAATAACGTATAACGTCATATACTAGTACGCAATAACGTATAACGTTACATACTATTACCTTATATCGTATAACGTTATATACTATTACGTAATGACGTATAACGTTATATCCTATTACGTAATAACGTATATCGTTATATAGTATTACCTTATGATGTATAACGTTTTGTAGTATTACGCTATAACGTATAACGTTATATACTACTAAGTACTAACGTATAACGTTATATACTATTACCTTATAACGTATAACGTTATATACTATTACGTAATGACGTATAACGTTATATACTATTACGTAATGTTGTATCATGTTATGTAGTATTACCCTATAACGTATAACGTTATATACTACTACGTACTGACGTATAACGTTATATCCTATTACGTAGTAACGTGTAACGTTATATACTATTACCTTATAACGCATAACGTTATATACTATTACCTTATAACGTATAACGTATAACGTTATATCCTATTACGTACTAACGTATAACGTTATATACTACTAAGTAATAACGTATAACGTTAAATACTATTACGTAATGACGTATAACGTTATATACTATTACGTACTGTCGTATAACGTTATATACTACTAAGTAATGACGTATAACGTTAAATACTATTACGTAATGACGTATAACGTTATATACTATTACGTACTGTCGTATAACGTTATATGCTATTACGTACTGTCGTATACCGTTTTATAATATTACCTTATAACGTATAACGTTATATGCTATTACGTAATGACGTATACCGTTATATAGTATTACGTAATAACGTATAACGTCATATAGTATTACCTTATGATGTATAACGTTTTGTAGTATTACGCTATAACGTATAACGTTATATACTACTAAGCACTAACGTATAACGTTATATACTATTACCTTATAACGTATAACGTTATATACTATTACGTAATGACGTATAACGTTATATACTATTACGTACTGTCGTATAACGTTATATGCTATTACGTACTGTCGTATTACGTTATATACTATTACGTAATAACGCATAACGTTATATACTACTACGTAATAACGTATACCGTTATATAGTATTACGTAATAACGTATAACGTTATATACTAGTACGTAATAACGTATAACGTTACATACTATTACCTTATAACGTATTACGTTATATACTATTACGTAATGACGTATAACGTTATATAATATTACGTAATGACGTATAACGTTATATACTATTACGTAATGACGTATAACGTTATATACTATTACGTAATGATGTATAACGTTATGTAGTATTACCCTATAACGTATAACGTTATATACTACTACGTCCTGACCTATAACGTTGTATCCTATTACGTAGTAACGTGTAACGTTATATACTATTACCTTATAACGCATAACGTTATATACTATTACCTTATACCGTATAACGTATAACGTTATATCCCATTACGTACTAACGTATAACGTGATATACTACTACGTAATGACGTATAACGTTAAATACTATTACGTAATGACGTATAACGTTATATACTATTACGTACTGTCGTATAACGTTATATGCTATTACGTACTGTCGTATAACGTTTTATAATATTACCTTATAACGTATAACATTATATGCTATTACGTAATGACGTATACCGTTATATAGTATTACGTAATAACGTATAGCGTTATATACTATTACCTTATAACGTATAACGTTATATCCTATTACGTACTAACGTATAACGTTATATACTATTACGTAATGACGTATAACGTTATATCCTATTACGTAATAACGTATAACGTTATATACTATTACGTCATGACGCATAACGTTATATCCTATTACGTAATAACGTATAACGTTATGTACTATTACGTAATGACGCATAACGATATATCCTATTACGTAATAACGTGTAACGTTATATACTATTACCTTATAACGTATAACGTTATATGCTATTACGTAATAACGCATAACGTTATATAATATTACCTTATAACGTATAACGTTATATAGTATTAAGTAATGACGTATAACGTTATATCCTATTACGTAATAACGTATACCGTTATATAGTATTACGTAATAACGTACAACGTCATATACTATTACGTAATAACGTATAACGTTATGTACTATTACGTAATGACGTATAACGATATATCCTATTACGTAATGACGTATTACGTTATATACTATTACGTAATGACGTATAACGTTATATACTATTACGTAATGACGTATAACGTTATATCCTATTACGTAATAACGTATATCGTTATATAGTATTACCTTATGACGTATAACGTTTTGTAGTATTACGCTATAACGTATAACGTTATATACTACTAAGTACTAACGTATAACGTTATATACTACTAAGTACTAACGTATAACGTTATATACTATTACCGTATAACGTATAACGTTATATACTATTACGTAATGACGTATAACGATATATCCTATTACGTAATGACGTATTACGTTATATACTATTACGTAATGACGTATAACGTTATATACTATTACGTAATGACGTATAACGTTATATACTATTACGTAACGACGTATAACGTTATATACTATTACGTAATGATGTATAACGTTATGTAGCATTACCCCATTACGTATAACGTTATATACTACTACGTACTGACGTATAACGTTATATCCTATTACGTAGTAACGCGTAACGTTATATACTATTGCCTTATGACGCATAACGTTATATACTATTACCTTATAACGTATAACGTTATATACTATTACGTATTGACGTATAACATTATATCCTATTACGTAATAATGTATACCGTAATATAGTATTACGTAATAACATATAACGTCATATACTATTACGTAATGACATATTACGTCATATACTATTACTTAATAACATATAACGTTATATCCCATTACGTAATAACGTATAACGTTATATCCTATTACGTAATAACGCATAACGTTATATAATATTACCTTATAACGTATAACGTTATATACTATTACGTAATGACGTATAACGTTATATCCTATGACGTATTATCGTATAACATTATATGCTATTACGTAATGACGTATAACGTTATATCCTATTACGTAGTAACGTGTAACGTTATATACTATTACCTTATAACGCATAACGTTATATACTATTACGTAATGACGTATAACGTTATATACTATTTCGTAATGTTGTATCATGTTATGTAGTATTACCCTGTAACGTATAACGTTATATACTACTACGTACTGACGTATAACGTTATATCCTATTACGTAGTAACGTGTAACGTTATATACTATTACCTTATAACGCATAACGTTATATACTATTATCTTATAACGTATAACGTATAACGTTATATCCTATTACGTACTAACGTATAACGTTATATACTACTAAGTAATGACGTATAACGTTAAATACTATTACGTAATGACGTATAACGTTATATACTATTACGTACTGTCGTATAACGTTATATGCTATTACGTACTGTCGTATAACGTTTTATAATATTACCTTACAACGTAGAACGTTATATGCTATTACGTAATGACGTATACCGTTATATAGTATTACGTAATAACGTATAACGTCATATACTGTTACCTTATAACGTATAACGTTATATCCTATTACCTAATGACGTATAACGTTATATCCTATTACGTAATAACGTATAGCGTTATATACTATTATCTTATAACGTATAACGTTATATCCTATTTCGTACTAACGTATAACGTTATATACTATTACGTAATGACGTATAACGTTATATACTATTACGTAATAACGTATACCGTTATGTAGTATTACCCTATAACGTATAACGTTATATACTACTACGTCCTGACGTATAACGTTATATCCTATTACGTAGTAACGTGTAACGTTATATACTATTACCTTATAACGCATAACGTTATATACTATTATCTTATAACGTATAACGTATAACGTTATATCCTATTACGTACTAACGTATAATGTTATATACTACTACGTAATTACGTATAACGTTAAATACTATTACGTAATGACGTATAACGTTATATACTATTACGTACTGTCGTATAACGTTATATGCTATTACGTACTGTCGTATAACGTTTTATAATATTACCTTATAACGTATAACGTTATATGCAATTACGTAATGACGTATACCGTTATATAGTTTTACGTAATAACGTATAACGTCATATACTATTACCTTATAACGTATAACGTTATATCCTATTACGTAATGACGTATAACGTTATATCCTATTACGTTATAACGTATAGCGTTATATACTATTACCTTATAACGTATAACGTTATATCCTATTACGTACTAACGTATAACTTTATATACTATTACGTAATGACGTATAACGTTATATACTATTCCGCAATGACGTATAACCTTATATCCTATTACCTAATAACGTATAACGTTATATACAATTACCTTATAACGTATAACGTTATATACTATTACGTAATGACGTATAACGATATATCCTATTACGTAATAACGTATACCGTTATATAGTATTACGTAATAACGTATAACGACATATACTATTACGTAATGACATATTACGTCATATACTATTACGTGATGACGTATAACGTTATATCCCATTACGTAATAACGTATAACGTTATATCCTATTACGTAATAACGCATAACGTTATATAATATTACCTTATAACGTATAACGTTATATACTATTACGTAATGACGTATAACGTTATATCCTATTACGTAATAACGTATAACGTTAAATACTATTACGTCATGACGTATAACGTTATATCCTAGCACGTAATAACGTATATCGTTATATAGTATTACCTTATGACGTATAACGTTATGTAGTATTACCCTATAACGTATAACGTTATATACTACTACGTACTAACGTATAACGTTACATACTATTACGTAATGACGTATAACGTTATATAATATTACGTAATGACGTATAACGTTATATCATATTACGTAATAACGTATACCGTTATATAGTTTTACGTAATAAAATATAACGTCATATACTGTTACGTAATGACGTATAACGTTATATACCATTACGTAATGACGTATAACGTTATATCCCATTACGTAATAACGTTTAACGTTGTATCCTATTACGTAATAACGCATAACGTTATATGATATTACCTTATAACGTATAACGTTATATACTATTACGTAATGACGTATAACGTTATATGCTATTACGTAATAACGTATAACGTTATATA
Organism: Bombus pascuorum; assembly: GCF_905332965.1. Classification (NCBI taxonomy): domain Eukaryota; kingdom Metazoa; phylum Arthropoda; class Insecta; order Hymenoptera; family Apidae; genus Bombus; species Bombus pascuorum. The sequence goes on from NC_083498.1 coordinate 3,653,138, forward strand.
CTATTACGTAATGACGTATAACGTTTTATCCTATTACGTAATAACGTATAACGTTATGTACTATTACGTAATGACATATAACGATATATCCTATTACGTAATAACGGGTAACGTTATATACTATTACCTTATGACGTACAACGTTATATAATATTACGTAATGACGTATAACGTTACATCCTATTACGTAATAACGTATATCTTTATATAGTATTACCTTATGACGTATAACGTTTTGCAGTATTACCCTATAACGGATAACGTTATATACTACTAAGTACTAACGTATAACATTATATACTATTACCTTATGACGTATAACGTTATGTAGTATTACCCTATAACGTATAACGTTATATACTACTACGTACTAACGTATAACGTTATATACTATTACGTAATGACGTATAACGTTATATCCTATTACGTAATAACGTATTTACATCATATACTATTACCTTATAACGTATAACGTTATATCCTATTACGTAATGACGTATAACGTTATATCCTATTACGTAATAACGTATAGCGTTATATACTATTACGTTATAGGTATAACGTTATATCCTATTACGTACTAACGTATAACGTTATATACTATTACCTTATAACGTATAACGACATATACTATTACGTAATGACATATTACGTCATATACTATTACGTACTGTCGTATAACGTTATATGCTATAACGTACTGTCGTATAACGTTATATACTATTACGTAATAACGCATAACGTTATATACTATTACGTAATAACGTATACCGTTATATAGTATTACGTAATAACGTATAACGTCATATACTAGTACGCAATAACGTATAACGTTACATACTATTACCTTATATCGTATAACGTTATATACTATTACGTAATGACGTATAACGTTATATCCTATTACGTAATAACGTATATCGTTATATAGTATTACCTTATGATGTATAACGTTTTGTAGTATTACGCTATAACGTATAACGTTATATACTACTAAGTAATAACGTATAACGTTATATACTATTACCTTATAACGTATAACGTTATATACTATTACGTAATGACGTATAACGTTATATACTATTACGTAATGTTGTATCATGTTATGTAGTATTACCCTATAACGTATAACGTTATATACTACTACGTACTGACGTATAACGTTATATCCTATTACGTAGTAACGTGTAACGTTATATACTATTACCTTATAACGCATAACGTTATATACTATTACCTTATAACGTATAACGTATAACGTTATATCCTATTACGTACTAACGTATAACGTTATATACTACTAAGTAATAACGTATAACGTTAAATACTATTACGTAATGACGTATAACGTTATATACTATTACGTACTGTCGTATAACGTTATATACTACTAAGTAATGACGTATAACGTTAAATACTATTACGTAATGACGTATAACGTTATATACTATTACGTACTGTCGTATAACGTTATATGCTATTACGTACTGTCGTATACCGTTTTATAATATTACCTTATAACGTATAACGTTATATGCTATTACGTAATGACGTATACCGTTATATAGTATTACGTAATAACGTATAACGTCATATAGTATTACCTTATGATGTATAACGTTTTGTAGTATTACGCTATAACGTATAACGTTATATACTACTAAGCACTAACGTATAACGTTATATACTATTACCTTATAACGTATAACGTTATATACTATTACGTAATGACGTATAACGTTATATACTATTACGTACTGTCGTATAACGTTATATGCTATTACGTACTGTCGTATTACGTTATATACTATTACGTAATAACGCATAACGTTATATACTACTACGTAATAACGTATAGCGTTATATAGTATTACGTAATAACGTATAACGTTATATACTAGTACGTAATAACGTATAACGTTACATACTATTACCTTATAACGTATTACGTTATATACTATTACGTAATGACGTATAACGTTATATAATATTACGTAATGACGTATAACGTTATATACTATTACGTAATGACGTATAATGTTATATACTATTACGTAATGATGTATAACGTTATGTAGTATTACCCTATAACGTATAACGTTATATACTACTACGTCCTGACCTATAACGTTGTATCCTATTACGTAGTAACGTGTAACGTTATATACTATTACCTTATAACGTATAACGTATAACGTTATATCCTATTACGTACTAACGTATAACGTGATATACTACTACGTAATGACGTATAACGTTAAATACTATTACGTAATGACGTATAACGTTATATACTATTACGTACTGTCGTATAACGTTACATGCTATTACGTACTGTCGTATAACGTTTTATAATATTACCTTATAACGTATAACATTATATGCTATTACGTAATGACGTATACCGTTATATAGTATTACGTAATAACGTATAACGTCATATACTATTACCTTATAACGTATAACGTTATATCCTATTACGTAATGACGTATAACGTTATATCCTATTACGTAATAACGTATAGCGTTATATACAGGGTGCGCCGTTAGAATTCGGACAGAATTCAATTTGTAGTTCCCACCATATTAGAATTCAGATGTTTGTGCTGATTGACTCTGAAGTTAGTTAAATATGTCAATAAGTCTTCTATAACCTCAAAATGACAGAACTCGTTAAGCAAAACCCGGAATACGATAGAAGAGCGGCGATTATAGAAAGTCTTCGCGCCGGGAGAACGCCGGTCGAAATTATAAAATTCTTTAGCTACCCAAGATCGACGGTATACGACATTGCTAAGAGATACGCAGCCTCAGAGTGGTTCGAGAAGGGTTCTCCTTCTCCGGCGAGAAAAGTTCAGGTTAGGGAAAAATCAACAAGGACGCCAGAAATTATTCAAAGGGCCCAAGACATGATTTTGGAAGATCCGGGAACTTCTGACAGGTCCTGAAGACAGTAATAAAGCCGTGGATGGAAATTACGGCTTCTGGAAGGCCGTATTTATTTCAACAAGATGGCGCACCTGCTCACACAAGTCATCTTGTTCAAAATTGGCTCTCTGACAATGTGGACATGTTTTGGTCGAAAGATTTCTGGCCTCCTAACAGTCCCGACCTAAACCCATTGGACTATTACGTGTGGGGCGTTATCGAGAGACAAACTAATAAATGCAGGCACCCCAACGTCAACTCCCTACGAGCTGCTATCGAGTCAGAATTCGCGACAATTAAACGCGACCAGTTGAAGTCAGCGTGCTCGCGCTTTAGAGCAAGAATAGAGCAGGTCATAGAGGCAGAGGGTGGTTACATAGAATAAAAGTTCTCAGCAAGGACCCTTTAAATGAGATATAACAACATTTTCATGTGTTTTTGTGTATTGACTTAAATAAACAACTTTCTGCACAAAACTTCTTTTGTCCGGATTCTAACGGCGCACCCTGTACTATTACCTTATAACGTATAACGTTATATCCTATTACGTACTAACGTATAACGTTATATACTATTACGTAATGACGTATAACGTTATATACTATTCCGTAATGACGTATAACCTTATATCCTATTACCTAATAACGTATAACGTTATATACTATTACCTTATAACGTATAACGTTATATACTATTACGTAATGACGTATAACGATATATCCTATTACGTAATAACGTATACCGTTATATAGTATTACGTAATAACGTATAACGACATATACTATGACGTATAACGTTATATCCCATTACGTGTTAACGTATAACGTTATATCCTATTACGTAATAACGCATAACGTTATATAATATTACCTTATAACGTATAACGTTATATGCTATTACGTAATAACGCATAACGTTATATAATATTACCTTATAACGTATAACGTTATATAGTATTAAGTAATGACGTATAACGTTATATCCTATTACGTAATAACGTATACCGTTATATAGTATTACGTAATAACGTACAACGTCATATACTATTACGTAATAACGTATAACGTTATGTACTATTACGTAATGACGTATAACGATATATCCTATTACGTAATGACGTATTACGTTATATACTATTACGTAATGACGTATAACGTTATATACTATTACGTAATGACGTATAACGTTATATAATATTACGTAATGACGTATAACGTTATATACTATTACGTAATGACGTATAACGTTATATACTATTACGTAATGATGTATAACGTTATGTAGTATTACCCTATAACGTATAACGTTATATACTACTACGTCCTGACGTATAACGTTATATCCTATTACGTAGTAACGTGTAACGTTATGTACTATTACCTTATAACGCATAACGTTATATACTATTACCTTATAACGTATAACGTATAACGTTATATACTATTACCGTATAACGTATAACGTTATATACTATTACGTAATGACGTATAACGTTATATAATATTACGTAATGACGTATAACGTTATATACTATTCCGTACTGTCGTATAACGTTATATACTATTCCATAATGACGTATAACCTTATATCCTATTACCTAATAACGTATACCGTTATATAGTATTACGTAATAACGTATAACGTTATATACTAGTACGTAATAACGTATAACGTTACATACTATTACCTTATAACGTATAACGTATAACGTTATATACTATTACGTAATGACGTATAACGTTATATCCTATTACGTAATAACGTATATCGTTATATACTATTACCTTATAACGTATAACGTTATATAATATTACGTTATGACGTATAACGTTATATCCTATTACGTAATAACGTATATCGTTATATAGTATTACGTAATAACGTATAACGTCATATACTATTACCTTATAACGTATAACGTTATATCCTATTACGTAATGACGTATAACGTTATATCCTATTACGTAATAACGTATAGCGTTATATACTATTACCGTATAACGTATAACGTTTTGTAGTATTACGCTATAACGTATAACGTTATATACTACTAAGTACTAACGTATAACGTTATATACTATTACCGTATAACGTATGACGTTATATACTATTACGTAATGACGTATAACGTTATATAATATTACGTAATGACGTATAACGTTATATACTATTACGTAATGACGTATAACGTTATATACTATTTCGTAATGTTGTATCATGTTATGTAGTATTACCCTGTAACGTATAACGTTATATACTACTACGTACTGACGTATAACGTTATATCCTATTACGTAGTAACGTGTAACGTTATATACTATTACCTTATAACGCATAACGTTATATACTATTATCTTATAACGTATAACGTATAACGTTATATCCTATTACGTACTAACGTATAACGTTATATACTACAAAGTAATGACGTATAACGTTAAATACTATTACGTAATGACGTATAACGTTATATACTATTACGTACTGTCGTATAACGTTATATGCTATTACGTACTGTCGTATAACGTTTTATAATATTACCTTATAACGTAGAACGTTATATGCTATTACGTAATGACGTATACCGTTATATAGTATTACGTAATAACGTATAACGTCATATACTATTACCTTATAACGTATAACGTTATATCCTATTACCTAATGACGTATAACGTTATATCCTATTACGTAATAACGTATAGCGTTATATACTATTATCTTATAACGTATAACGTTATATCCTATTACGTACTAACGTATAACGTTATATACTATTACGTAATGACGTATAACGTTATATACTATTACGTAATAACGTATACCGTTATGTAGTATTACCCTATAACGTATAACGTTATATACTACTACGTCCTGACGTATAACGTTATATCCTATTACGTAGTAACGTGTAACGTTATATACTATTACCTTATAACGCATAACGTTATATACTATTATCTTATAACGTATAACGTATAACGTTATATCCTATTACGTACTAACGTATAATGTTATATACTACTACGTAATTACGTATAACGTTAAATACTATTACGTAATGACGTATAACGTTATATACTATTACGTACTGTCGTATAACGTTATATGCTATTACGTACTGTCGTATAACGTTTTATAATATTACCTTATAACGTATAACGTTATATGCAATTACGTAATGACGTATACCGTTATATAGTTTTACGTAATAACGTATAACGTCATATACTATTACCTTATAACGTATAACGTTATATACTATTACGTAATGACGTATAACGTTATATCCTATTACGTAATAACGTATAACGTTATATACTATTACGTCATGACGTATAACGTTATTTCCTATTACGTAATAACGTATAACGTTATGTACTATTACGTAATGACGTATAACGATATATCCTATTACGTAATAACGTGTAACGTTATATATTATTACCTTATAACGTATAACGTTATATACTATTACGTAATGACGTATAACGTTATATCCTATTACGTAATAACGTATAACGTTATATACTATTACGTCATGACGTATAACGTTATTTCCTATTACGTAATAACGTATAACGTTATGTACTATTACGTAATGACGTATAACGATATATCCTATTACGTAATAACGTGTAACGTTATATATTATTACCTTATAACGTATAGCGTTATATGCTATTACGTAATAACGCATAACGTTATATAATATTACCTTATAACGTATAACGTTATATACTATTACGTAATGACGTATAACGTTATATCCTATTACGTAATAACGTATACCGTTATATAGTATTACGTAATAACGTACAACGTCATATACTATTACGTAATGACGTATTACGTTATATACTACTACGTAATGACGTATAACGTTATATACTATTACATAATAACGCATAACGTTATATACAAATTACCTTATAACGTATAACGTTCTATACTATTACGTAATGAGGTATAACGTTATATCCTATCACGTAATAACGTATATCGTTATATAGTATTACCTTATGACGTATAACGTTATGTAGTATTACCCTATAACGTATAACGTTATATACTACTACGTACTAACGTATAACGTTACATACTATTACGTAATGACGTATAACGTTATATAATATTACGTAATGACGTATAACGTTATATACTATTACGTAATGACGTATAACGTTATATACTATTACGTAATGATGTATAACGTTATGTAGTATTACCCTATAACGTATAACGTTATATACTACTACGTCCTGACGTATAACGTTATATCCTATTACGTAGTAACGTGTAACGTTATATACTATTACCTTATAACGCATAACGTTATATACTATTACCTTATAACGTATAACGTATAACGTTATATCCTATTACGTACTAACGTATAACGTGATATACTACTACGTAATGACGTATAACGTTAAATACTATTACGTAATGACGTATAACGTTATATACTATTACGTACTGTCGTATAACGTTATATGCTATTACGTACTGTCGTATAACGTTTTATAATATTACCTTATAACGTATAACATTATATGCTATTACGTAATGACGTATACCGTTATATAGTATTACGTAATAACGTATAACGTCATATACTATTACCTTATAACGTATAACGTTATATCCTATTACGTAATGACGTATAACGTTATGTACTATTACGTAATGACGTATAACGATATATCCTATTACGTTATAACGTGTAACGTTATATCCTATTACGTAATAACGTATAACATTATGTACTATTACGTAATGACGTATAACGATATATCCTATTACGTAATAACGTGTAACGTTATATACTATTACCTTATAACGTATAACGTTATATCCTATTACGTAATAACGCATAACGTTATATCCTATTACGTAATAACGTATAACGTTATGTACTATTACGTAATGACGTATAACGTTATATCCTATTACGTAATAACGTATAGCGTTATATACTATTACCGTATAACGTATAACGTTTTGTAGTATTACGCTATAACGTATAACGTTATATACTACTAAGTACTAACGTATAACGTTATATACTATTACCGTATAACGTATGACGTTATATACTATTACGTAATGACGTATAACGTTATATAATATTACGTAATAACGTGTAACGTTATATACTATTACGTAATAACGTATAACGTTATATACTAGTACGTAATAACGTATAACGTTACATACTATTACCTTATAACGTATAACGTTATATACTATTACGTAATGACGTATAACCTTATATCCTATTACCTAATAACGTATACCGTTATATAGTATTACGTAATAACGTATAACGTTATATACTAGTACGTAATAACGTATAACGTTACATACTATTACCTTATAACGTATAACGTTATATACTATTACGTAATGACGTATAACGTTATATCCTATTACGTAATAACGTATAACGTTATATACTATTACGTCATGACGTATAACGTTATATCCTATTACGTAATAACGTATAACGTTATGTACTATTACGTAATGACGTATAACGATATATCCTATTACGCAATAACGTGTAACGTTATATACTATTACCTTATAACGTATAACGTTATATCCTATTACGTAATAACGCATAACGTTATATAATATTACCTTATAACGTATAACGTTATATACTATTACGTAATGACGTATAACGTTATATCCTATTACGTAATAACGTATAACGTTATATACTATTACGTCATGACGCATAACGTTATATCCTATTACGTTATAACGTATAACGTTATGTACTATTACGTAATGACGCATAACGATATATCCTATTACGTAATAACGTGTAACGTTATATACTATTACCTTATAACGTATAACGTTATATGCTATTACGTAATAACGCATAACGTTATATAATATTACCTTATAACGTATAACGTTATATAGTATTAAGTAATGACGTATAACGTTATATCCTATTACGTAATAACGTATACCGTTATATAGTATTACGTAATAACGTACAACGTCATATACTATTACGTAATAACGTATAACGTTATGTACTATTACGTAATGACGTATAACGATATATCCTATTACGTAATGACGTATTACGTTATATACTATTACGTAATGACGTATAACGTTATATACTATTACGTAGTAACGCGTAACGTTATATACTATTGCCTTATGACGCATAACGTTATATACTATTACCTTATAACGTATAACGTTATATCCTATTACGTAATAACGTATATCGTTATATAGTATTACCTTATGACGTATAACGTTTTGTAGTATTACGCTATAACGTATAACGTTATATACTACTAAGTACTAACGTATAACGTTATATACTACTAAGTACTAACGTATAACGTTATATACTATTACCGTATAACGTATAACGTTATATACTATTACGTAATGACGTATAACGTTATATAATATTACGTAATGACGTATAACGTTATATACTATTACGTAACGACGTATAACGTTATATACTATTACGTAATGATGTATAACGTTATGTAGTATTACCCCATTACGTATAACGTTATATACTACTACGTACTGACGTATAACGTTATATCCTATTACGTAGTAACGCGTAACGTTATATACTATTGCCTTATGACGCATAACGTTATATACTATTACCTTATAACGTATAACGTTATATACTATTACGTATTGACGTATAACATTATATCCTATTACGTAATAATGTATACCGTAATATAGTATTACGTAATAACATATAACGTCATATACTATTACGTAATGACATATTACGTCATATACTATTACTTAATAACATATAACGTTTTATCCCATTACGTAATAACGTATAACGTTATATCCTATTACGTAATAACGCATAACGTTATATAATATTACCTTATAACGTATAACGTTATATACTATTACGTAATGACGTATAACGTTATATCCTATGACGTATTATCGTATAACATTATATGCTATTACGTAATGACGTATAGCGTTATATCCTATTACGTAGTAACGTGTAACGTTATATACTATTACCTTATAACGCATAACGTTATATACTATTACGTAATGACGTATAACGTTATATACTATTTCGTAATGTTGTATCATGTTATGTAGTATTACCCTGTAACGTATAACGTTATACACTACTACGTACTGACGTATAACGTTATATCCTATTACGTAGTAACGTGTAACGTTATATACTATTACCTTATAACGCATAACGTTATATACTATTATCTTATAACGTATAACGTATAACGTTATATCCTATTACGTACTAACGTATAATGTTATATACTACTACGTAATTACGTATAACGTTAAATACTATTACGTAATGACGTATAACGTTATATCCTATTACGTACTAACGTATAACGTTATATACTACTAAGTAATGACGTATAACGTTAAATACTATTACGTAATGACGTATAACGTTATATACTATTACGTACTGTCGTATAACGTTATATGCTATTACGTACTGTCGTATAACGTTTTATAATATTACCTTATAACGTAGAACGTTATATGCTATTACGTAATGACGTATACCGTTATATAGTATTACGTAATAACGTATAACGTCATATACTATTACCTTATAACGTATAACGTTATATCCTATTACCTAATGACGTATAACGTTATATCCTATTACGTAATAACGTATAGCGTTATATACTATTATCTTATAACGTATAACGTTATATCCTATTTCGTACTAACGTATAACGTTATATACTATTACGTAATGACGTATAACGTTATATACTATTACGTAATAACGTATACCGTTATGTAGTATTACCCTATAACGTATAACGTTATATACTACTACGTCCTGACGTATAACGTTATATCCTATTACGTACTAACGTATAACTTTATATACTATTACGTATTGACGTATAACGTTATATACTATTATCTTATAACGTATAACGTATAACGTTATATCCTATTACGTACTAACGTATAATGTTATATACTACTACGTAATTACGTATAACGTTAAATACTATTACGTAATGACGTATAACGTTATATACTATTACGTACTGTCGTATAACGTTATATGCTATTACGTACTGTCGTATAACGTTTTATAATATTACCTTATAACGTATAACGTTATATGCAATTACGTAATGACGTATACCGTTATATAGTTTTACGTAATAACGTATAACGTCATATACTATTACCTTATAACGTATAACGTTATATCCTATTACGTAATGACGTATAACGTTATATCCTATTACGTTATAACGTATAGCGTTATATACTATTACCTTATAACGTATAACGTTATATCCTATTACGTACTAACGTATAACTTTATATACTATTACGTAATGACGTATAACGTTATATACTATTCCGCAATGACGTATAACCTTATATCCTATTACCTAATAACGTATAACGTTATATACTATTACCTTATAACGTATAACGTTATATACTATTACGTAATGACGTATAACGATATATCCTATTACGTAATAACGTATACCGTTATATAGTATTACGTAATAACGTATAACGACATATACTATTACGTAATGACATATTACGTCATATACTATTACGTGATGACGTATAACGTTATATCCCATTACGTAATAACGTATAACGTTATATCCTATTACGTAATAACGCATAACGTTATATAATATTACCTTATAACGTATAACGTTATATACTATTACGTAATGACGTATAACGTTATATCCTATTACGTAATAACGTATAACGTTAAATACTATTACGTCATGACGTATAACGTTATATCCTATCACGTAATAACGTATATCGTTATATAGTATTACCTTATGACGTATAACGTTATGTAGTATTACCCTATAACGTATAACGTTATATACTACTACGTACTAACGTATAACGTTACATACTATTACGTAATGACGTATAACGTTATATAATATTACGTAATGACGTATAACGTTATATCATATTACGTAATAACGTATACCGTTATATAGTTTTACGTAATAAAATATAACGTCATATACTGTTACGTAATGACGTATAACGTTATATACTATTACGTAATGACGTATAACGTTATATCCCATTACGTAATAACGTTTAACGTTGTATCCTATTACGTAATAACGCATAACGTTATATGATATTACCTTATAACGTATAACGTTATATACTATTACGTAATGACGTATAACGTTATATGCTATTACGTAATAACGTATAACGTTATATACTATTACGTAATGACGTATAACGTTTTATCCTATTACGTAATAACGTATAACGTTATGTACTATTACGTAATGACATATAACGATATATCCTATTACGTAATAACGGGTAACGTTATATACTATTACCTTATGACGTACAACGTTATATAATATTACGTAATCACGTATAACGTTACATCCTATTACGTAATAACGTATATCTTTATATAGTATTACCTTATGACGTATAACGTTTTGCAGTATTACCCTATAACGGATAACGTTATATACTACTAAGTACTAACGTATAACGTTATATACTATTACCTTATGACGTATAACGTTATGTAGTGTTACCCTATAACGTATAACGTTATATACTACTACGTACTAACGTATAACGTTATATACTATTACGTAATGACGTATAACGTTATATCCTATTACGTAATAACGTATTTACATCATATACTATTACCTTATAACGTATAACGTTATATCCTATTACGTAATGACGTATAACGTTATATCCTATTACGTAATAACGTATAGCGTTATATACTATTACGTTATAGGTATAACGTTATATCCTATTACGTACTAACGTATAACGTTATATACTATTACCTTATAACGTATAACGACATATACTATTACGTAATGACATATTACGTCATATACTATTACGTACTGTCGTATAACGTTATATGCTATAACGTACTGTCGTATAACGTTATATACTATTACGTAATAACGCATAACGTTATATACTATTACGTAATAACGTATACCGTTATATAGTATTACGTAATAACGTATAACGTCATATACTAGTACGCAATAACGTATAACGTCATATACTATTACCTTATAACGTATAACGTTATATCCTATTACCTAATGACGTATAACGTTATATCCTATTACGTAATAACGTATAGCGTTATATACTATTATCTTATAACGTATAACGTTATATCCTATTTCGTACTAACGTATAACGTTATATACTATTACGTAATGACGTATAACGTTATATACTATTACGTAATAACGTATACCGTTATGTAGTATTACCCTATAACGTATAACGTTATATACTACTACGTCCTGACGTATAACGTTATATCCTATTACGTAGTAACGTGTAACGTTATATACTATTACCTTATAACGCATAACGTTATATACTATTATCTTATAACGTATAACGTATAACGTTATATCCTATTACGTACTAACGTATAATGTTATATACTACTACGTAATTACGTATAACGTTAAATACTATTACGTAATGACGTATAACGATATATCCTATTACGTAATAACGTATACCGTTATATAGTATTACGTAATAACGTATAACGACATATACTATTACGTAATGACATATTACGTCATATACTATTACGTGATGACGTATAACGTTATATCCCATTACGTAATAACGTATAACGTTATATCCTATTACGTAATAACGCATAACGTTATATAATATTACCTTATAACGTATAACGTTATATACTATTACGTAATGACGTATAACGTTATATCCTATTACGTAATAACGTATAACGTTAAATACTATTACGTCATGACGTATAACGTTATATCCTATCACGTAATAACGTATATCGTTATATAGTATTACCTTATGACGTATAACGTTATGTAGTATTACCCTATAACGTATAACGTTATATACTACTACGTACTAACGTATAACGTTACATACTATTACGTAATGACGTATAACGTTATATAATATTACGTAATGACGTATAACGTTATATCATATTACGTAATAACGTATACCGTTATATAGTTTTACGTAATAAAATATAACGTCATATACTGTTACGTAATGACGTATAACGTTATATACCATTACGTAATGACGTATAACGTTATATCCCATTACGTAATAACGTTTAACGTTGTATCCTATTACGTAATAACGCATAACGTTATATGATATTACCTTATAACGTATAACGTTATATACTATTACGTAATGACGTATAACGTTATATGCTATTACGTAATAACGTATAACGTTATATACTATTACGTAATGACGTATAACGTTTTATCCTATTACGTAATAACGTATAACGTTATGTACTATTACGTAATGACATATAACGATATATCCTATTACGTAATAACGGGTAACGTTATATACTATTACCTTATGACGTACAACGTTATATAATATTACGTAATGACGTATAACGTTACATCCTATTACGTAATAACGTATATCTTTATATAGTATTACCTTATGACGTATAACGTTTTGCAGTATTACCCTATAACGGATAACGTTATATACTACTAAGTACTAACGTATAACGTTATATACTATTACCTTATGACGTATAACGTTATGTAGTATTACCCTATAACGTATAACGTTATATACTACTACGTACTAACGTATAACGTTATATACTATTACGTAATGACGTATAACGTTATATCCTATTACGTAATAACGTATTTACATCATATACTATTACCTTATAACGTATAACGTTATATCCTATTACGTAATGACGTATAACGTTATATCCTATTACGTAATAACGTATAGCGTTATATACTATTACGTTATAGGTATAACGTTATATCCTATTACGTACTAACGTATAACGTTATATACTATTACCTTATAACGTATAACGACATATACTATTACGTAATGACATATTACGTCATATACTATTACGTACTGTCGTATAACGTTATATGCTATAACGTACTGTCGTATAACGTTATATACTATTACGTAATAACGCATAACGTTATATACTATTACGTAATAACGTATACCGTTATATAGTATTACGTAATAACGTATAACGTCATATACTAGTACGCAATAACGTATAACGTTACATACTATTACCTTATATCGTATAACGTTATATACTATTACGTAATGACGTATAACGTTATATCCTATTACGTAATAACGTATATCGTTATATAGTATTACCTTATGATGTATAACGTTTTGTAGTATTACGCTATAACGTATAACGTTATATACTACTAAGTAATAACGTATAACGTTATATACTATTACCTTATAACGTATAACGTTATATACTATTACGTAATGACGTATAACGTTATATACTATTACGTAATGTTGTATCATGTTATGTAGTATTACCCTATAACGTATAACGTTATATACTACTACGTACTGACGTATAACGTTATATCCTATTACGTAGTAACGTGTAACGTTATATACTATTACCTTATAACGTATAACGTTATATACTATTACGTAATGACGTATAACGTTATATCCTATTACGTACTAACGTATAACTTTATATACTATTACGTAATGACGTATAACGTTATATACTATTCCGCAATGACGTATAACCTTATATCCTATTACCTAATAACGTATAACGTTATATACAATTACCTTATAACGTATAACGTTATATACTATTACGTAATGACGTATAACGATATATCCTATTACGTAATAACGTATACCGTTATATAGTATTACGTAATAACGTATAACGACATATACTATTACGTAATGACATATTACGTCATATACTATTACGTGATGACGTATAACGTTATATCCCATTACGTAATAACGTATAACGTTATATCCTATTACGTAATAACGCATAACGTTATATAATATTACCTTATAACGTATAACGTTATATACTATTACGTAATGACGTATAACGTTATATCCTATTACGTAATAACGTATAACGTTAAATACTATTACGTCATGACGTATAACGTTATATCCTATCACGTAATAACGTATATCGTTATATAGTATTACCTTATGACGTATAACGTTATGTAGTATTACCCTATAACGTATAACGTTATATACTACTACGTACTAACGTATAACGTTACATACTATTACGTAATGACGTATAACGTTATATAATATTACGTAATGACGTATAACGTTATATCATATTACGTAATAACGTATACCGTTATATAGTTTTAGGTAATAAAATATAACGTCATATACTGTTACGTAATGACGTATAACGTTATATACCATTACGTAATGACGTATAACGTTATATCCCATTACGTAATAACGTTTAACGTTGTATCCTATTACGTAATAACGCATAACGTTATATGATATTACCTTATAACGTATAACGTTATATACTATTACGTAATGACGTATAACGTTATATGCTATTACGTAATAACGTATAACGTTATATACTATTACGTAATGACGTATAACGTTTTATCCTATTACGTAATAACGTATAACGTTATGTACTATTACGTAATGACATATAACGATATATCCTATTACGTAATAACGGGTAACGTTATATACTATTACCTTATGACGTACAACGTTATATAATATTACGTAATGACGTATAACGTTACATCCTATTACGTAATAACGTATATCTTTATATAGTATTACCTTATGACGTATAACGTTTTGCAGTATTACCCTATAACGGATAACGTTATATACTACTAAGTACTAACGTATAACGTTATATACTATTACCTTATGACGTATAACGTTATGTAGTATTACCCTATAACGTATAACGTTATATACTACTACGTACTAACGTATAACGTTATATACTATTACGTAATGACGTATAACGTTATATCCTATTACGTAATAACGTATTTACATCATATACTATTACCTTATAACGTATAACGTTATATCCTATTACGTAATGACGTATAACGTTATATCCTATTACGTAATAACGTATAGCGTTATATACTATTACGTTATAGGTATAACGTTATATCCTATTACGTACTAACGTATAACGTTATATACTATTACCTTATAACGTATAACGACATATACTATTACGTAATGACATATTACGTCATATACTATTACGTACTGTCGTATAACGTTATATGCTATAACGTACTGTCGTATAACGTTATATACTATTACGTAATAACGCATAACGTTATATACTATTACGTAATAACGTATACCGTTATATAGTATTACGTAATAACGTATAACGTCATATACTAGTACGCAATAACGTATAACGTTACATACTATTACCTTATATCGTATAACGTTATATACTATTACGTAATGACGTATAACGTTATATCCTATTACGTAATAACGTATATCGTTATATAGTATTACCTTATGATGTATAACGTTTTGTAGTATTACGCTATAACGTATAACGTTATATACTACTAAGCACTAACGTATAACGTTATATACTATTACCTTATAACGTATAACGTTATATACTATTACGTAATGACGTATAACGTTATATACTATTACGTACTGTCGTATAACGTTATATGCTATTACGTACTGTCGTATTACGTTATATACTATTACGTAATAACGCATAACGTTATATACTACTACGTAATAACGTATACCGTTATATAGTATTACGTAATAACGTATAACGTTATATACTAGTACGTAATAACGTATAACGTTACATACTATTACCTTATAACGTATTACGTTATATACTATTACGTAATGACGTATAACGTTATATAATATTACGTAATGACGTATAACGTTATATACTATTACGTAATGACGTATAACGTTATATACTATTACGTAATGATGTATAACGTTATGTAGTATTACCCTATAACGTATAACGTTATATACTACTACGTCCTGACCTATAACGTTGTATCCTATTACGTAGTAACGTGTAACGTTATATACTATTACCTTATAACGTATAACGTATAACGTTATATCCTATTACGTACTAACGTATAACGTGATATACTACTACGTAATGACGTATAACGTTAAATACTATTACGTAATGACGTATAACGTTATATACTATTACGTACTGTCGTATAACGTTACATGCTATTACGTACTGTCGTATAACGTTTTATAATATTACCTTATAACGTATAACATTATATGCTATTACGTAATGACGTATACCGTTATATAGTATTACGTAATAACGTATAACGTCATATACTATTACCTTATAACGTATAACGTTATATCCTATTACGTAATGACGTATAACGTTATATCCTATTACGTAATAACGTATAGCGTTATATACTATTACCTTATAACGTATAACGTTATATCCTATTACGTACTAACGTATAACGTTATATACTATTACGTAATGACGTATAACGTTATATACTATTCCGTAATGACGTATAACCTTATATCCTATTACCTAATAACGTATAACGTTATATACTATTACCTTATAACGTATAACGTTATATACTATTACGTAATGACGTATAACGATATATCCTATTACGTAATAACGTATACCGTTATATAGTATTACGTAATAACGTATAACGACATATACTATGACGTATAACGTTATATCCCATTACGTGTTAACGTATAACGTTATATCCTATTAAGTAATAACGCATAACGTTATATAATATTACCTTATAACGTATAACGTTATATGCTATTACGTAATAACGCATAACGTTATATAATATTACCTTATAACGTATAACGTTATATAGTATTAAGTAATGACGTATAACGTTATATCCTATTACGTAATAACGTATACCGTTATATAGTATTACGTAATAACGTACAACGTCATATACTATTACGTAATAACGTATAACGTTATGTACTATTACGTAATGACGTATAACGATATATCCTATTACGTAATGACGTATTACGTTATATACTATTACGTAATGACGTATAACGTTATATACTATTACGTAATGACGTATAACGTTATATAATATTACGTAATGACGTATAACGTTATATACTATTACGTAATGACGTATAACGTTATATACTATTACGTAATGACGTATAACGTTATATCCTATTACGTAATAACGTATAGCGTTATATACTATTACGTTATAGGTATAACGTTATATCCTATTACGTACTAACGTATAACGTTATATACTATTACCTTATAACGTATAACGACATATACTATTACGTAATGACATATTACGTCATATACTATTACGTACTGTCGTATAACGTTATATGCTATAACGTACTGTCGTATAACGTTATATACTATTACGTAATAACGCATAACGTTATATACTATTACGTAATAACGTATACCGTTATATAGTATTACGTAATAACGTATAACGTCATATACTAGTACGCAATAACGTATAACGTTACATACTATTACCTTATATCGTATAACGTTATATACTATTACGTAATGACGTATAACGTTATATCCTATTACGTAATAACGTATATCGTTATATAGTATTACCTTATGATGTATAACGTTTTGTAGTATTACGCTATAACGTATAACGTTATATACTACTAAGCACTAACGTATAACGTTATATACTATTACCTTATAACGTATAACGTTATATACTATTACGTAATGACGTATAACGTTATATACTATTACGTACTGTCGTATAACGTTATATGCTATTACGTACTGTCGTATTACGTTATATACTATTACGTAATAACGCATAACGTTATATACTACTACGTAATAACGTATACCGTTATATAGTATTACGTAATAACGTATAACGTTATATACTAGTACGTAATAACGTATAACGTTACATACTATTACCTTATAACGTATTACGTTATATACTATTACGTAATGACGTATAACGTTATATAATATTACGTAATGACGTATAACGTTATATACTATTACGTAATGACGTATAACGTTATATACTATTACGTAATGATGTATAACGTTATGTAGTATTACCCTATAACGTATAACGTTATATACTACTACGTCCTGACCTATAACGTTGTATCCTATTACGTAGTAACGTGTAACGTTATATACTATTACCTTATAACGTATAACGTATAACGTTATATCCTATTACGTACTAACGTATAACGTGATATACTACTACGTAATGACGTATAACGTTAAATACTATTACGTAATGACGTATAACGTTATATACTATTACGTACTGTCGTATAACGTTACATGCTATTACGTACTGTCGTATAACGTTTTATAATATTACCTTATAACGTATAACATTATATGCTATTACGTAATGACGTATACCGTTATATAGTATTACGTAATAACGTATAACGTCATATACTATTACCTTATAACGTATAACGTTATATCCTATTACGTAATGACGTATAACGTTATATCCTATTACGTAATAACGTATAGCGTTATATACTATTACCTTATAACGTATAACGTTATATCCTATTACGTACTAACGTATAACGTTATATACTATTACGTAATGACGTATAACGTTATATACTATTCCGTAATGACGTATAACCTTATATCCTATTACCTAATAACGTATAACGTTATATACTATTACCTTATAACGTATAACGTTATATACTATTACGTAATGACGTATAACGATATATCCTATTACGTAATAACGTATACCGTTATATAGTATTACGTAATAACGTATAACGACATATACTATGACGTATAACGTTATATCCCATTACGTGTTAACGTATAACGTTATATCCTATTACGTAATAACGCATAACGTTATATAATATTACCTTATAACGTATAACGTTATATGCTATTACGTAATAACGCATAACGTTATATAATATTACCTTATAACGTATAACGTTATATAGTATTAAGTAATGACGTATAACGTTATATCCTATTACGTAATAACGTATACCGTTATATAGTATTACGTAATAACGTACAACGTCATATACTATTACGTAATAACGTATAACGTTATGTACTATTACGTAATGACGTATAACGATATATCCTATTACGTAATGACGTATTACGTTATATACTATTACGTAATGACGTATAACGTTATATACTATTACGTAATGACGTATAACGTTATATAATATTACGTAATGACGTATAACGTTATATACTATTACGTAATGACGTATAACGTTATATACTATTACGTAATGATGTATAACGTTATGTAGTATTACCCTATAACGTATAACGTTATATACTACTACGTCCTGACGTATAACGTTATATCCTATTACGTAGTAACGTGTAACGTTATGTACTATTACCTTATAACGCATAACGTTATATACTATTACCTTATAACGTATAACGTATAACGTTATATACTATTACCGTATAACGTATAACGTTATATACTATTACGTAATGACGTATAACGTTATATAATATTACGTAATGACGTATAACGTTATATACTATTCCGTACTGTCGTATAACGTTATATACTATTCCATAATGACGTATAACCTTATATCCTATTACCTAATAACGTATACCGTTATATAGTATTACGTAATAACGTATAACGTTATATACTAGTACGTAATAACGTATAACGTTACATACTATTACCTTATAACGTATAACGTATAACGTTATATACTATTACCGTATAACGTATAACGTTATATACTATTACGTAATGACGTATAACGTTATATCCTATTACGTACTAACGTATAACGTTATATACTATTACGTAATGACGTATAACGTTATATACTATTCCATAATGACGTATAACCTTATATCCTATTACCTAATAACGTATACCGTTATATAGTATTACGTAATAACGTATAACGTTATATACTAGTACGTAATAACGTATAACGTTACATACTATTACCTTATAACGTATAACGTTATATACTATTACGTAATGACGTATAACGTTATATCCTATTACGTAATAACGTATATCGTTATATACTATTACCTTATAACGTATAACGTTATATAATATTACGTTATGACGTATAACGTTATATCCTATTACGTAATAACGTATATCGTTATATAGTATTACGTAATAACGTATAACGTCATATACTATTACCTTATAACGTATAACGTTATATCCTATTACGTAATGACGTATAACGTTATATCCTATTACGTAATAACGTATAGCGTTATATACTATTACCGTATAACGTATAACGTTTTGTAGTATTACGCTATAATGTATAACGTTATATACTACTAAGTACTAACGTATAACGTTATATACTATTGCCGCATAACGTATGACGTTATATACTATTACGTAATGACGTATAACGTTATATAATATTACGTAATGACGTATAACGTTATATACTATTACGTAATGACGTATAACGTTATATACTATTACGTAATGATGTATAACGCTATGTAGTATTACCCTATAACGTATAACGTTATATACTACTACGTCCTGACGTATAACGTTATATCCTATTACGTAGTAACGTGTAACGTTATATACTATTACCTTATAACGCATAACGTTATATACTATTACCTTATAACGTATAACGTATAACGTTATATCCTATTACGTACTAACGTATAATATTATATACTATTACGTAATGACGTATAACGTTATATACTATTCCGTAATGACGTATAACCTTATATCCTCTTACCTAATAACGTATACCGTTATATAGTATTACGTAATAACGTATAACGACATATACTGTTACGTAATGACATATTACGTCATATACTATTATGTGATGACGTATAACGTTATATCCCATTACGTGTAAACGTATAACGTTATATCCTATTACGTAATAACGCATAACGTTATATAATATTACCTTATAACGTATAACGTTATATACTATTACGTAATGACGTATAACGTTATATCCTATTACGTAATAACGTATAACGTTATATACTATTACGTCATGACGTATAACGTTATATCCTATTACGTAATAATGTATAACGTTATGTACTATTACGTAATGACGTATAACGATATATCCTATTACGTAATAACGTGTAACGTTATATACTATTACCTTATAACGTATAACGTTATATGCTATTACGTAATGACGTATAACGTTATATCCTATTACGTAATAACGTATATCGTTATATAGTATTACCTTATGACGTATAACGTTTTGTAGTATTACGCTATAACGTATAACGTTATATACTACTAAGTACTAACGTATAACGTTATATACTATTACCGTATAACGTATAACGTTATATACTATTACGTAATGACGTATAACGTTATATAATATTACGTAATGACGTATAACGTTATATACTATTACGTACTGTCGTATAACGTTATATGCTATTACGTACTGTCGTATAACGTTTTATAATATTACCTTATAACGTATAACATTATATGCTATTACGTAATGACGTATACCGTTATATAGTATTACGTAATAACGTATAACGTCATATACTATTACCTTATGACGTATAACGTTTTGTAGTATTACGCTATAACGTATAACGTTATATACTACTAAGTACTAACGTATAACGTTATATACTATTACCGTATAACGTATAACGTTATATACTATTACGTAATGACGTATAACGTTATATAATATTACGTAATGACGTATAACGTTATATACTATTACGTAATGACGTATAACGTTTTATACTATTACGTAATGATGTATAACGTTATGTAGTATTACCCCATTACGTATAACGTTATATACTACTACGTACTGACGTATAACGTTATATCCTATTACGTAGTAACGCGTAACGTTATATACTATTACCTTATGACGCATAACGTTATATACTATTACCTTATAACGTATAACGTTATATACTATTACGTATTGACGTATAACATTATATCCTATTACGTAATAATGTATACCGTAATATAGTATTACGTAATAACATATAACGTCATATACTATTATGTAATGACATATTACGTCATATACTATTACTTAATGACATATAACGTTATATCCCATTACGTAATAACGTATAACGTTATATCCTATTACGTAATAACGCATAACGTTATATAATATTACCTTATAACGTATAACGTTATATACTATTACGTAATGACGTATAACGTTATATCCTATGACGTATTATCGTATAACGTTATATACTATTACGTAATGACGTATAACGTTATATCCTATTACGTAATAACGTATATCGTTATATAGTATTACCTTATGACGTATAACGTTTTGTAGTATTACCCTATAACGTATAACGATATATACTACTAAGTACTAACGTATAACGTTATATACAATTACCTTATAACGTATAACGTTATATACTACTACGTAATGACGTATAACGTTATATACTATTCCGTAATGACGTATAACCTTATATCCTATTACCTAATAACGTATAACGTTATATAATATTACGTTATGACGTATAACGTTATATCCTATTACGTAATAACGTATATCGTTATATAGTATTACCTTATGACGTATAACGTTTTGTAGTATTACGCTATAACGTATAACGTTATATACTACTAAGTATTAACGTATAACGTTATATACTATTACCGTATAACGTATAACGTATAACGTTATATCCTATTACGTACTAACGTATAACGTTATATACTACTACGTAATGACGTATAACGTTATGTACTAGTCCGTAATGACGTATAACCTTATATCCTATTACCTAATAACGTATAACGTTATATACTATTACCTTATAACGTATAACGTTATATACTATTACGTATTGACGTATAACATTATATCCTATTACGTAATAATGTATACCGTAATATAGTATTACGTAATAACATATAACGTCATATACTATTACGTAATGACATATTACGTCATATACTATTACTTAATGACATATAACGTTATATCCCATTACGTAATAACGTATAACGTTATATCCTATTACGTAATATCGCATAACGTTATATAATATTACCTTATAACGTATAACGTTATATACTATTACGTAATGACGTATAACGTTATATCCTATTACGTATTATCGTATAACGTTATATACTATTACGTAATGACGTATAACGTTATATCCTATTACGTAATAACGTATATCGTTATATAGTATTACCTTATGACGTATAACGTTTTGTAGTATTACCCTATAACGTATAACGATATATACTACTAAGTACTAACGTATAACGTTATATACAATTACCTTATAACGTATAACGTTATATACTACTACGTAATGACGTATAACGTTATATACTATTCCGTAATGACGTATAACCTTATATCGTATTACCCAATAACGTATAACGTTATATACTGTTACGTATTGACGTATAACGTTATATCCTAGTACGTAATAACGTGTAACGTTATATACTATTACCTTATAATGTATGACGTTATATACTATTACGTAATGACGTATAACCTTATATCTTATTACCTAATAACGTATAACGTTATATACTATTACGTAATAACGTATAACGTTATATCCTACTACGTAATAACGTTTAACGTTATATACAATTACGTAATGACGTATAACGTTATATCCTATTACGTATTATCGTATAACGTTATATACTATTACGTAATGACGTATAACGTTATATCCTATTACGTAATGACGTATAACGTTATATCCTATTACGTAAAAACGTGTAACGCTATATACTATTACATTATAATGTATAACGTTATATACTATTACGTAATAACGTATAACGATATATCCAATTACGTAATAACGTGTAACGTTATATACTATTACCTTATAACGTATAACGTTATATAATATTACGTAATGAGGTATAACGTTATATCCTATTACGTAATAACGTATATCGTTATATAGTATAACCTTATGACGTATAACTTTATGTAGTATTACCCTATAACGTATAACGTTATATACTACTACGTACTAACGTATAACGTTATATCATATTACGTAATGACGTATAACGTTATATCCTATTACGTAATAACGTATAACGTTATATACTATTACCTTATAACGTATAACGTTATATCCTATTACGTACTAACGTATAACGTTATATACCATTAAGTAATAACGTGTAACGTTATATACCAATACGTTATATAATATTACCTTATAACGTATAACGTTATATACTATTACGTAATGACGTATAACGTTATATACTATTACGTATAACGCATACCGTTATACAGTATTACGTAATAACGTATAACGTTATATCCTATTACGTAATAACGTAAAACGTTATATACTATTACGTAATAACGAATACCGTTATATAGTACTACGTAATAACGTATATCGTTATATAGTATTACATTATGACGTATAACGTTATGTAGTATTACCCTATAACGTATAACGTTATATCCTATTACGTACTAACGTATAACGTTATATACCATTACGTAGTAACACATAACGTTAGATAATATTACCTTATAACGTATAACGTTATATACTACTACGTACTAACGTATAACGTTATATCCTATTACGTAGTAACGTGTAACGTTATATACTATTACCTTATACCGGATAACGTTATATACTATTACGTAATGACGTATAACGTTATATCCTATTACGTAATAACGTATAACGTTATATACTATTACCTTATGACGTATAACGTTATGTAGTATAATCCTATAACGTATAACGTTATATACTACTAAGTACTAACGTATAACGTTATATACTATTACCTTATAACGTATAACGTTATATACTATTACGTAATGACGTATAACGTTACATACTATTACGCAATGACGTATAACGTTATATACTATTACGTAATGACGTATAACGTTATATACTGTTACGTAATAACGTATAACGTTAAATCCTATTACGTAGTAACGTGTAACGTTATACACTATTACGTAATGACGTATAACGTTATATCCTATTAGGTAATAACGTATAACGTTATATCCTATTATGTAATAACGTGTAACGTTATATAATATTACCTTATAACGTATAACGTTATATACTATTACGTAATGACGTATAACGTTATATCCTATTACGTAATAACGTATAACGTTATATACTATTACCTTGTAACGTATAACGTTATATCCTATTACGTACTAACGTATAACGTTATATACCATTAAGTAATAACGTGTAACGTTATTTAATATTACCTTATAACGTATAACGATATATACTATTACGTAATGACGTATAACGTTATATCCTATTACGTAATAACGTATAACGTTATATACTATTTCCTTATAACGTATAACGCTATATCCTATTACGTACTAACGTATAACGTTATATACCATTACGTAATAACGTGTAACGTTATATAATATTACCTTATAACGTATAACGTTATATACTATTACGTAATGACGTATAACGTTATATCCTATTACGTAATAACGTATAACGTTATATACTACTACGTTCTAACGTATAACGTTATATCCTATTACGTAGTAACGTGTAACGTTGTATACTATTACCTTATAACGGATAACGTTATATACTATTACGTAATGACGTATAACGTTATATCCTATTACGTAATAACGTATAACGTTATATACTATTACGTAATGACGTATAACGTTATATCCTATTACGTAATAACGTATAACGTTATATCCTATTACGTAATAACGTGTAACGTTATATACTATTACCTTATAACGTATAACGTTATATACTATTACGTAATGACGTATAACGTTATACACTATTACGTAATGACGTATAACGTTATATCCTATTAGGTAATAACGTATAACGTTATATCCTATTACGTAATAACGTGTAACGTTATATAATATTACCTTATAACGTATAACGTTATATACTATTACGTAATGACGTATAACGTTATATCCTATTACGTAATAACGTATAACGTTATATACTATTACGTAATGACGTATAACGTTATATACTATTACGTAATGACGTATAACGTTATATCCTATTACGTAATAACGTATAACGTTATATACTATTACGTAATAACGCATACCGTTATATAGTACTACGTAATAACGCATATCGTTATATAGTATTACCTTATGACGTTAACGTTATGTAGTATTACCCTATAACGTATAACGTTATATCCTATTACGTAGTAACGTATAACGTTATATACCATTACGTAATAACGTGTAACGTTATATAATATTACCTTATAACGTATAACGTTATATACTATTACGTAATGACGTATAACGTTATATCCTATTACGTAATAACGTATAACGTTATATACTATTACCTTGTAACGTATAACGTTATATCCTATTACGTACTAACGTATAACGTTATATACCATTAAGTAATAACGTGTAACGTTATTTAATATTACCTTATAACGTATAACGATATATACTATTACGTAATGATGTATAACGTTATATCCTATTACGTAATAACGTATAACGTTATATACTATTACCTTATAACGTATAACGTTATATACTATTACGTAGTAACGCATACCGTTATATAGTGTTACGTAATAACGTACAACGTTATATACTATTACGTAATAACGCATACCGTTATATAGTACTACGTAATAACACATATCGTTATATAGTATTACCTTATGACGTATAACGTTATGTAGTATTACCCTATAACGTATAACGTTATATCCTATTACGTAGTAACGTATAACGTTATATACTATTACGTAATGACGTATAACGTTATATAATATTACGTTATGACGTATAACGTTATATCCTATTACGTAATAACGTACAACGTTATATAATATTACCTTATAACGTATAACGTTATATCCTATTACGTAATAACGTGTAACGTTATATACTATTACCTTATAACGTATAACGTTATATAATATTACGTAATGACGTATAACGTTATATCCTATTACGTAATAACGTATATCGTTATATAGTATTACCTTATGACGTATAACATTATGTAGTATTATGCTATAACGTATAACGTTATATACTACTAAGTACTAACGTATAGCGTTATATACTATTACCTTATAACGTATAACGTTATATACTATTACGTAATGACGTATAAAGTTATATAATATTACGTAATGACGTATAACGTTATATCCTATTACGTAATAACGTATATCGTTATATAGTATTACCTTATGACGTATAACGTTATATACTGATACGTAATAACGTATAACGTTACATACTATTACCTTATAACGTAAAACGTTATATACTATTACGTAATGACGTATAACGTTATATCCTATTACGTAATAACGTATATCGTTATATAGTATTACCTTATGTCGTATAACGTTATGTAGTATTACCCTATAACGTATAACGCTATATCCTATTACGTACTAACGTATAACGTTATATACCATTACGTAATAACGTGTAACGTGATATAATATTACCTTATAACGTATAACGTTATATACTATTACGTAATGACGTATAACGTTATATCCGAATTACGTAATAACGTATAACGTTATATACTACTACGTACTAACGTATAACGTTATATCCTATTACGTAGTAACGTGTAACGTTATATACTATTACCTTATAACGGATAACGTTATATACTATTACGTAATGACGTATAACGTTATATCCTATTACGTAATAACGTATAACGTTATATACTATTACGTAATGACGTATAACGTTATATCCTATTACGTAATAACGTATAACGTTATATCCTATTACGTAATAACGTGTAACGTTATATACTATTACCTTATAACGTATAACGTTATATACTATTACGTAATGACGTATAACGTTATATACTATTACGCAATGACGTATAACGTTATATACTATTACGTAATGACGTAAAACGTTATATACTGTTACGTAATAACGTATAACGTTATATCCTATTACGTAGTAACGTGTAACGTTATACACTATTACGTAATGACGTATATCGTTATATCCTATTAGGTAATAACGTATAACGTTATATCCTACTACGTAATAACGTGTAACGCTATATAATATTACCTTATAACGTATAACGTTATATACTATTACGTAATGACGTATAACGTTAAATCCTATTACGTAATAACGTATAACGTTATATACTAGTACCTTGCAACGTATAACGGTATATCCTATTACGTACTAACGTATAACGTTATATACCATTACGTAATAACGTGTAACGTTATTTAATATTACCTTATAACGTATAACGATATATACTATTACGTAATGACGTATAACGTTATATCCTATTACGTAATAACGTATAACGTTATATACTATTACCTTATAACGTATAACGTTATATACTATTACGTAATAACGCATACCATTATATAGTATTACGTAATAACGCATACCGTTATATAGTACTACGTAATAACGCATATCGTTATATAGTATTACCTTATGACGTATAACGTTATGTAGTATTACCCTATAACGTATAACGTTATATCCTATTACGTAGTAACGTATAACGTTATATACTATTACGTAATGACGTATAACGTTATATAATATTACGTTATGACGTATAACGTTATATCCTATTACGTAATAACGTATAACGTTATATAATATTACCTTATAACGTATAACGTTATATCCTATTACGTAATAACGTGTAACGTTATATACTATTACCTTATAACGTATAACGTTATATACTATTACGTAATGACGTATAACGTTATATACTATTACGCAATGACGTATAACGTTATATACTATTACGTAATGACGTATAACGTTATATACTGTTACGTAATAACGTATAACGTTATATCCTATTACGTAGTAACGTGTAACGTTATACACTATTACGTAATGACGTATAACGTTATATCCTATTAGGTAATAACGTATAACGTTATATCCTACTACGTAATAACGTGTAACGCTATATACTATTACCTTATAACGTATAACGTTATATCCTATTACGTACTAACGTATAACGTTATATACCATTACGTAATAACGTGTAACGTTATATAATAGTACCTTATAACGTATAACGTTATATACTATTACGTAATGACGTATAACGTTATATCCTATTACGTAATAACGTATAACGTTATATACTACTACGTACTAACGTATAACGTTATATCCTATTACGTAGTAACGTGTAACGTTATATACTATTACCTTATAACGGATAACGTTATATACTATTACGTAATGACGTATAACGTTATATCTTATTACGTAATAACGTATAACGTTATATACTATTACGTAATGACGTATAACGTTATATCCTATTACGTAATAACGTATAACGTTATATCCTATTACGTAATAACGTGTAACGTTATATACTATTACCTTATAACGTATAACGTTATATACTATTACGTAATGACGTATAACGTTACATACTATTACGCAATGACGTATAACGTTATATACTATTACGTAATGACGTATAACGTTATATACTGTTACGTAATAACGTATAACGTTATATCCTATTACGTAGTAACGTGTAACGTTATACACTATTACGTAATGACGTATAACGTTATATCCTATTAGGTAATAACGTATAACGTTATATCCTATTAGGTAATAACGTGTATCGTTATATAATATTACCTTATAACGTATAACGTTATATACTATTACGTAATGATGTATAACTTTATATCCTATTACGTAATAACGTATAACGTTATGTACTATTACCTTGTAACGTATAACGTTATATCCTATTACGTACTAACGTATAACGTTATATACCATTACGTAATAACGTGTAACGTTATTTAATATTACCTTATAACGTATAACGATATATACTATTACGTAATGACGTATAACGTTATATCCTATTACGTAATAACGTATAATGTTATATACTATTACCTTATAACGTATAACGTTATATACTATTACGTAATAACGCATACCGTTATATAGTATTACGTAATAACGTATAACGTTATATACTATTACGTAATGACGTATAACGTTATATAATATTGCGTTATGACGTATAACGTTATATACTATTACGTAATGACGTATAACGTTATATACTATTACGTAATGACGTATAACGTTATATCCTATTACGTAATAACGTATAACGTTATATACTATTTCGTAATAACGCATACCGTTATATAGTACTACGTAATAACGCATATCGTTATATAGTATTACCTTATGACGTATAACGTTATGTAGTATTACCCTATAACGTATAACGTTATATCCTATTACGTAGTAACGTATAACGTTATATACCATTACGTAATAACGTGTAACGTTATATACTATTACGTAATGACGTATAACGTTATATACTGTTACGTAATAACGTATACCGTTATATAGTATTACGTAATAACGTATAACGTTATATACTAATACGTAATAACGTATAACGTTACATACTATTACCTTATAACGGATAACGTTATATACTATTACCTTATAACGGATAACGTTATATACTATTACGTAATGACGTATAACGTTATATCCTATTACGTAATGACGTATAACGTTATATCCTATTACGTAATAACGTATAACGTTATATACTATTACGTAATAACGCATACCGTTATATAGTACTACGTAATAACGCATATCGTTATATAGTATTACCTTATGACGTATAACGTTATGTAGTATCACCCTATAACGTATAACGTTATATCCTATTACGTAGTAACGTATATCGTTATATACCATTACGTAATAACGTGTAACGTTATATACTATTACGTAATGACGTATAACGTTATATACTGTTACGTAATAACGTATACCGTTATATAGTATTACGTAATAACGTATAACGTTATATACTAATACGTAATAACGAATAACGTTACATACTATTACCTTATAACGGATAACGTTATATACTATTACCTTATAACGGATAACGTTATATACTATTACGTAATGACGTATAACGTTATATCCTATTACGTAATGACGTATAACGTTATATCCTATTACGTAATAACGTATAACGTTATACACTATTACCTTGTAACGTATAACGTTATATCTTATTACGTACTAACGTATAACGTTATATACCATTACGTAATAACGTGTAACGTTATTTAATATTACCTTATAACGTATAACGATATATACTATTACGTAATGACGTATAACGTTATATCCTATTACGTAATGACGTATAACGTTATATCCTATTACGTAATAACGTATAACGTTATATACTATTACGTAATAACGCATACCGTTATATAGTACTACGTAATAACGCATATCGTTATATAGTATTACCTTATGACGTATAACGTTATGTAGTATCACCCTATAACGTATAACGTTATATCCTATTACGTAGTAACGTATATCGTTATATACCATTACGTAATAACGTGTAACGTTATATACTATTACGTAATGACGTATAACGTTATATACTGTTACGTAATAACGTATACCGTTATATAGTATTACGTAATAACGTATAACGTTATATACTAATACGTAATAACGAATAACGTTACATACTATTACCTTATAACGGATAACGTTATATACTATTACCTTATAACGGATAACGTTATATACTATTACGTAATGACGTATAACGTTATATCCTATTACGTAATGACGTATAACGTTATATCCTATTACGTAATAACGTATAACGTTATACACTATTACCTTGTAACGTATAACGTTATATCTTATTACGTACTAACGTATAACGTTATATACCATTACGTAATAACGTGTAACGTTATTTAATATTACCTTATAACGTATAACGATATATACTATTACGTAATGACGTATAACGTTATATAATATTACGTAATGACGTATAACGTTATATCCTATTACGTAATAACGTGTTACGTTATATACTATTACCTTATAACGTATAACGTTATATAATATTACGTAATGACGTATAACGTTATATCCTATTACGTAATAACGTATATCGTTATATAGTATTACCTCATGACGTATAACATAATGTAGTATTATGCTATAACGTATGACGCTATATACTACTAAGTACTAACGTATAACGTTATATACTATTACGTAATGACGGATAACGTTATATAATATTACGTAATGACGTATAACGTTATATCCTATTACGTAATAACGTATATCGTTATATAGTATTACTATATGACGTATAACGTTATATACTAATACGTAATAACGTATAACGTTACATACTATTACCTTATAACGTAAAACGTTATATACTATTACGTAATGACGTATAACGTTATATCCTATTACGTAATAACGTATATCGTTATATAGTATTACCTTATGTCGTATAACGTTATGTAGTATTACCCTATAACGTATAACGCTATATCCTATTAGGTACTAACGTATAACGTTATATACCATTACGTAATAACGTGTAACGTTATTTACTATTACGTAATGACGTATAACGTTATATCCTATTACGCAATAACGTATAACGTTATATACTATTACCTTATAACGTATAACGTTATATCCCATTACGTACTAACGCATAACGTTATATACCATTACGTAATAACGTGTAACGTGATATAATATTACCTTATAACGTATAACGTTATATACTATTACGTAATGACGTATAACGTTATATCCGAATTACGTAATAACGTATAACGTTATATCCTATTAGGTAATAACGTATAACGTTATATCCTATTACGTAATAACGTGTAACGTTATATAATATTACCTTATAACGTATAACGTTATATACTATTACGTAATGACGTATAACGTTATATCCTATTACGTAATAACGTATAACGTTATATACTAGTACCTTGCAACGTATAACGGTATATCCTATTACGTACTAACGTATAACGTTATATACCATTACGTAATAACGTGTAACGTTATTTAATATTACCTTATAACGTATAACGATATATACTATTACGTAATGACGTATAACGTTATATCCTATTACGTAATAACGTATAACGTTATATACTATTACCTTATAACGTATAACGTTATATACTATTACGTAATAACGCATACCATTATATAGTATTACGTAATAACGCATACCGTTATATAGTACTACGTAATAACGCATATCGTTATATAGTATTACCTTATGACGTATAACGTTATGTAGTATTACCCTATAACGTATAACGTTATATCCTATTACGTAGTAACGTATAACGTTATATACTATTACGTAATGACGTATAACGTTATATAATATTACGTTATGACGTATAACGTTATATCCTATTACGTAATAACGTATAACGTTATATAATATTACCTTATAACGTATAACGTTATATAATATTACGTTATGACGTATAACGTTATATCCTATTACGTAATAACGAATAACGTTACATACTATTACCTTATAACGGATAACGTTATATACTATTACCTTATAACGGATAACGTTATATACTATTACGTAATGACGTATAACGTTATATCCTATTACGTAATGACGTATAACGTTATATCCTATTACGTAATAACGTATAACGTTATACACTATTACCTTGTAACGTATAACGTTATATCTTATTACGTACTAACGTATAACGTTATATACCATTACGTAATAACGTGTAACGTTATTTAATATTACCTTATAACGTATAACGATATATACTATTACGTAATGACGTATAACGTTATATAATATTACGTAATGACGTATAACGTTATATCCTATTACGTAATAACGTGTTACGTTATATACTATTACCTTATAACGTATAACGTTATATAATATTACGTAATGACGTATAACGTTATATCCTATTACGTAATAACGTATATCGTTATATAGTATTACCTCATGACGTATAACATAATGTAGTATTATGCTATAACGTATGACGCTATATACTACTAAGTACTAACGTATAACGTTATATACTATTACGTAATGACGGATAACGTTATATAATATTACGTAATGACGTATAACGTTATATCCTATTACGTAATAACGTATATCGTTATATAGTATTACCATATGACGTATAACGTTATATACTAATACGTAATAACGTATAACGTTACATACTATTACCTTATAACGTAAAACGTTATATACTATTACGTAATGACGTATAACGTTATATCCTATTACGTAATAACGTATATCGTTATATAGTATTACCTTATGTCGTATAACGTTATGTAGTATTACCCTATAACGTATAACGCTATATCCTATTAGGTACTAACGTATAACGTTATATACCATTACGTAATAACGTGTAACGTTATTTACTATTACGTAATGACGTATAACGTTATATCCTATTACGTAATAACGTATAACGTTATATACTATTACCTTATAACGTATAACGTTATATCCCATTACGTACTAACGCATAACGTTATATACCATTACGTAATAACGTGTAACGTGATATAATATTACCTTATAACGTATAACGTTATATACTATTACGTAATGACGTATAACGTTATATCCGAATTACGTAATAACGTATAACGTTATATCCTATTAGGTAATAACGTATAACGTTATATCCTATTACGTAATAACGTGTAACGTTATATAATATTACCTTATAACGTATAACGTTATATACTATTACGTAATGACGTATAACGTTATATCCTATTACGTAATAACGTATAACGTTATATACTAGTACCTTGCAACGTATAACGGTATATCCTATTACGTACTAACGTATAACGTTATATACCATTACGTAATAACGTGTAACGTTATTTAATATTACCTTATAAAGTATAACGTTATATACTATTACGTAATGACGTATAACGTTATATCCTATTACGTAATAACGTATAACGTTATATACTATTACCTTATAACGTATAACGTTATATACTATTACGTAATAACGCATACCATTATATAGTATTACGTAATAACGCATACCGTTATATAGTACTACGTAATAACGCATATCGTTATATAGTATTACCTTATGACGTATAACGTTATGTAGTATTACCCTATAACGTATAACGTTATATCCTATTACGTAGTAACGTATAACGTTATATACTATTACGTAATGACGTATAACGTTATATAATATTACGTTATGACGTATAACGTTATATCCTATTACGTAATAACGTATAACGTTATATAATATTACCTTATAACGTATAACGTTATATAATATTACGTAATGACGTATAACGTTATATCCTATTACGTAATAACGTGTAACGTTATATACTATTACCTTATAACGTATAACGTTATATAATATTACGTAATGACGTATAACGTTATATCCTATTACGTAATAACGTATATCGTTATATAGTATTACCTTATGACGTATAACATAATGTAGTATTATGCTATAACGTATAACGCTATATACTACTAAGTACTAACGTATAACGTTATATACTATTACCTTATAACGTATAACGTTATATACTATTACGTAATGACGTATAACGTTATATAATATTACGTAATGACGTATAACGTTATATCCTATTACGTAATAACGTATATCGTTATATAGTATTACCATATGACGTATAACGTTATATACTAATACGTAATAACGTATAACGTTACATACTTTTACCTTATAACGTAAAGCGTTATATACTATTACGTAATGACGTATAACGTTATATCCTATTACGTAATAACGTATATCGTTATATAGTATTACCTTATGTCGTATAACGTTATGTAGTATTACCCTATAACGTATAACGCTATATCCTATTACGTACTAACGTATAACGTTATATACCATTACGTAATAACGTGTAACGGTATATAATATTACCTTATAACGTATAACGTTATATACTAATACGTAATAACGCATACCGTTATATAGTATTACGTAATAACGTATAACGTTATATACTATTACGTAATGACGTATAACGTTAAATAATATTGCGTTATGACGTATAACGTTATATACTATTACGTCATGACGTATAACGTTATATACTATTACGTAATGACGTATAACGTTATATCCTATTACGTAATAACGTATAACGTTATATACTATTACGTAATAACGCATACCGTTATATAGTACTACGTAATAACGCATATCGTTATATAGTATTACCTTATGACGTATAAGGTTATGTAGTATCACCCTATAACGTGTAACGTTATATCCTATTACGTAGTAACGTATAACGTTATATACCATTACGTAATAACGTGTAACGTTATATACTATTACGTAATGACGTATAACGTTATATACTGTTACGTAATAACGTATAACGTTATATACTATTACCTTGTAACGTATAACGTTATATCCTATTACGTACTAACGTATAACGTTATATACCATTACGTAATAACGTGTAACGTTATTTAATATTACCTTATAACGTATAACGATATATACTATTACGTAATGACGTATAACGTTATATAATATTACGTAATGACGTATAACGTTATATCCTATTACGTAATAACGTGTTACGTTATATACTATTACCTTATAACGTATAACGTTATATAATATTACGTAATGACGTATAACGTTATATCCTATTACGTAATAACGTATATCGTTATATAGTATTACCTTATGACGTATAACATAATGTAGTATTATGCTATAACGTATAACGCTATATACTACTAAGTACTAACGTATAACGTTATATACTATTACGTAATGACGTATAACGTTATATAATATTACGTAATGACGTATAACGTTATATCCTATTACGTAATAACGTATATCGTTATATAGTATTACCATATGACGTATAACGTTATATACTAATACGTAATAACGTATAACGTTACATACTATTACCTTATAACGTAAAACGTTATATACTATTACATAATGACGTATAACGTTATATCCTATTACGTAATAACGTATATCGTTATATAGTATTACCTTATGTCGTATAACGTTATGTAGTATTACCCTATAACGTATAACGCTATATCCTATTAGGTACTAACGTATAACGTTATATACCATTACGTAATAACGTGTAACGTTATATACTATTACGTAATGACGTATAACGTTATATCCTATTACGTAATAACGTATAACGTTATATACTATTACCTTATAACGTATAACGTTATATCCCATTACGTACTAACGTATAACGTTATATACCATTACGTAATAACGTGTAACGTGATATAATATTACCTTATAACGTATAACGTTATATACTATTACGTAATGACGTATAACGTTATATCCGAATTACGTAATAACGTATAACGTTATATACTACTACGTACTAACGTATAACGTTATATCCTATTACGTAGTAACGTGTAACGTTATATACTATTACCTTATAACGGATAACGTTATATACTATTACGTAATGACGTATAACGTTATATACTATTACGTAATAACGTATAACGTTATATACTATTACGTAATGACGTATAACGTTATATCCTATTACGTACTAACGTATAACGTTATATACCATTACGTAATAACGTGTAACGTGATATAATATTACCTTATAACGTATAACGTTATATCCTATTACGTAATAACGTACAACGTTATATAATATTACCTTATAACGTATAACGTTATATCCTATTACGTAATAACGTGTAACGTTATATACTATTACCTTATAACGTATAACGTTATATAATATTACGTAATGACGTATAACGTTATATCCTATTACGTAATAACGTATATCGTTATATAGTATTACCTTATGACGTATAACATTATGTAGTATTATGCTATAACGTATAACGTTATATACTACTAAGTACTAACGTATAGCGTTATATACTATTACCTTATAACGTATAACGTTATATACTATTACGTAATGACGTATAAAGTTATATAATATTACGTAATGACGTATAACGTTATATCCTATTACGTGATAACGTATATCGTTATATAGTACTACCTTATGACGTATAACGTTATATACTGATACGTAATAACGTATAACGTTACATACTATTACCTTATAACGTAAAACGTTATATACTATTACGTAATGACGTATAACGTTATATCCTATTACGTAATAACGTATATCGTTATACAGTATTACCTTATGTCGTATAACGTTATGTGGTATTACCCTATAACGTATAACGCTATATCCT
The DNA here is from genome assembly GCF_905332965.1 of Bombus pascuorum. Lineage (NCBI taxonomy): Eukaryota > Metazoa > Arthropoda > Insecta > Hymenoptera > Apidae > Bombus > Bombus pascuorum. Next base: position 3,693,330 of record NC_083498.1, read on the forward strand.
ATTACGTACTAACGTATAACGTTATATACCATTACGTAATAACGTGTAACGTTATATAATAGTACCTTATAACGTATAACGTTATATACTATTACGTAATTACGTATAACGTTATATCCTATTACGTAATAACGTATAACGTTATATACTACTACGTACTAACGTATAACGTTATATCCTATTACGTAGTAACGTGTAACGTTATATACTATTACCTTATAACGGATAACGTTATATACTATTACGTATTGACGTATAACGTTATATCTTATTACGTAATAACGTATAACGTTATATACTATTACGTAATGACGTATAACGTTATATCCTATTACGTAATAACGTATAACGTTATATCCTATTACGTAATAACGTGTAACGTTATATACTATTACCTTATAACGTATAACGTTATATACTATTACGTAATGACGTATAACGTTACATACTATTACGCAATGACGTATAACGTTATATACTATTACGTAATGACGTATAACGTTATATACTGTTACGTAATAACGTATAACGTTATATCCTATTACGTAGTAACGTGTAACGTTATACACTATTACGTAATGACGTATAACGTTATATCCTATTAGGTAATAACGTATAACGTTATATCCTATTAGGTAATAACGTGTAACGTTATATAATATTACCTTATAACGTATAACGTTATATACTATTACGTAATGACGTATAACGTTATATCCTATTACGTAATAACGTATAACGTTATGTACTATTACCTTGTAACGTATAACGTTATATTCTATTACGTACTAACGTATAACGTTATATACCATTACGTAATAACGTGTAACGTTATTTAATATTACCTTATAACGTATAACGATATATACTATTACGTAATGACGTATAACGTTATATCCTATTACGTAATAACGTATAATGTTATATACTATTACCTTATAACGTATAACGTTATATACTATTACGTAATAACGCATACCGTTATATAGTATTACGTAATAACGTATAACGTTATATACTATTACGTAATGACGTATAACGTTATATAATATTGCGTTATGACGTATAACGTTATATACTATTACGTAATGACGTATAACGTTATATACTATTACGTAATGACGTATAACGTTATATCCTATTACGTAATAACGTATAACGTTATATACTATTACGTAATAACGCATACCGTTATATAGTACTACGTAATAACGCATATCGTTATATAGTATTACCTTATGACGTATAACGTTATGTAGTATTACCCTATAACGTATAACGTTATATCCTATTACGTAGTAACGTATAACGTTATATACCATTACGTAATAACGTGTAACGTTATATACTATTACGTAATGACGTATAACGTTATATACTGTTACGTAATAACGTATACCGTTATATAGTATTACGTAATAACGTATAACGTTATATACTAATACGTAATAACGTATAACGTTACATACTATTACCTTATAACGGATAACGTTATATACTATTACCTTATAACGGATAACGTTATATACTATTACGTAATGACGTATAACGTTATATCCTATTACGTAATGACGTATAACGTTATATCCTATTACGTAATAACGTATAACGTTATATACTATTACGTAATAACGCATACCGTTATATAGTACTACGTAATAACGCATATCGTTATATAGTATTACCTTATGACGTATAACGTTATGTAGTATCACCCTATAACGTATAACGTTATATCCTATTACGTAGTAACGTATAACGTTATATACCATTACGTAATAACGTGTAACGTTATATACTATTACGTAATGACGTATAACGTTATATACTGTTACGTAATAACGTATACCGTTATATAGTATTACGTAATAACGTATAACGTTAGATACTAATACGTAATAACGAATAACGTTACATACTATTACCTTATAACGGATAACGTTATATACTATTACGTAATGACGTATAACGTTATATCCTATTACGTAATGACGTATAACGTTATATCCTATTACGTAATAACGTATAACGTTATACACTATTACCTTGTAACGTATAACGTTATATCTTATTACGTACTGACGTATAACGTTATATACCATTACGTAATAACGTGTAACGTTATTTAATATTACCTTATAACGTATAACGATATATACTATTACGTAATGACGTATAACGTTATATAATATTACGTAATGACGTATAACGTTATATCCTATTACGTAATAACGTGTTACGTTATATACTATTACCTTATAACGTATAACGTTATATAATATTACGTAATGACGTATAACGTTATATCCTATTACGTAATAACGTATATCGTTATATAGTATTACCTCATGACGTATAACATAATGTAGTATTATGCTATAACGTATGACGCTATATACTACTAAGTACTAACGTATAACGTTATATACTATTACGTAATGACGTATAACGTTATATAATATTACGTAATGACGTATAACGTTATATCCTATTACGTAATAACGTATATCGTTATATAGTATTACCATATGACGTATAACGTTATATACTAATACGTAATAACGTATAACGTTACATACTATTACCTTATAACGTAAAACGTTATATACTATTACGTAATGACGTATAACGTTATATCCTATTACGTAATAACGTATATCGTTATATAGTATTACCTTATGTCGTATAACGTTATGTAGTATTACCCTATAACGTATAACGCTATATCCTATTAGGTACTAACGTATAACGTTATATACCATTACGTAATAACGTGTAACGTTATATACTATTACGTAATGACGTATAACGTTATATCCTATTACGTAATAACGTATAACGTTATATACTATTACCTTATAACGTATAACGTTATATCCCATTACGTACTAACGTATAACGTTATATACCATTACGTAATAACGTGTAACGTGATATAATATTACCTTATAACGTATAACGTTATATACTATTACGTAATGACGTATAACGTTATATCCGAATTACGTAATAACGTATAACGTTATATCCTATTAGGTAATAACGTATAACGTTATATCCTATTACGTAATAACGTGTAACGTTATATAATATTACCTTATAACGTATAACGTTATATACTATTACGTAATGACGTATAACGTTATATCCTATTACGTAATAACGTATAACGTTATATACTAGTACCTTGCAACGTATAACGGTATATCCTATTACGTAATAACGCATACCATTATATAGTATTACGTAATAACGCATACCGTTATATAGTACTACGTAATAACGCATATCGTTATATAGTATTACCTTATGACGTATAACGTTATGTAGTATTACCCTATAACGTATAACGTTATATCCTATTACGTAGTAACGTATAACGTTATATCCTATTACGTAATAACGTATAACGTTATATACTATTACCTTGTAACGTATAACGTTATATCCTATTACGTACTAACGTATAACGTTATATACCATTACGTAATAACGTGTAACGTTATTTAATATTAACTTATAACGTATAACGATATATACTATTACGTAATGACGTATAACGTTATATAATATTACGTAATGACGTATAACGTTATATCCTATTACGTAATAACGTGTTACGTAATATACTATTACCTTATAACGTATAACGTTATATAATATTACGTAATGACGTATAACGTTATATCCTATTACGTAATAACGTGTAACGTTATATAATATTACCTTATAACGTATAACGTTATATACTATTACGTAATGACGTATAACGTTATATCCTATTACGTAATAACGTATAACGTTATATACTAGTACCTTGCAACGTATAACGGTATATCCTATTACGTACTAACGTATAACGTTATATACCATTACGTAATAACGTGTAACGTTATTTAATATTACCTTATAACGTATAACGATATATACTATTACGTAATGACGTATAACGTTATATCCTATTACGTAATAACGTATAACGTTATATACTATTACCTTATAACGTATAACGTTATATACTATTACGTAATAACGCATACCATTATATAGTATTACGTAATAACGCATACCGTTATATAGTACTACGTAATAACGCATATCGTTATATAGTATTACCTTATGACGTATAACGTTATGTAGTATTACCCTATAACGTATAACGTTATATCCTATTACGTAGTAACGTATAACGTTATATACTATTACGTAATGACGTATAACGTTATATAATATTACGTTATGACGTATAACGTTATATCCTATTACGTAATAACGTATAACGTTATATAATATTACCTTATAACGTATAACGTTATATAATATTACGTAATGACGTATAACGTTATATCCTATTACGTAATAACGTGTAACGTTATATACTATTACCTTATAACGTATAACGTTATATAATATTACGTAATGACGTATAACGTTATATCCTATTACGTAATAACGTATATCGTTATATAGTATTACCTTATGACGTATAACATAATGTAGTATTATGCTATAACGTATAACGCTATATACTACTAAGTACTAACGTGAACGTTATATACTATTACCTTATAACGTATAACGTTATATACTATTACGTAATGACGTATAACGTTATATAATATTACGTAATGACGTATAACGTTATATCCTATTACGTAATAACGTATATCGTTATATAGTATTACCATATGACGTATAACGTTATATACTAATACGTAATAACGTATAACGTTACATACTTTTACCTTATAACGTAAAGCGTTATATACTATTACGTAATGACGTATAACGTTATATCCTATTACGTAATAACGTATATCGTTATATAGTATTACCTTATGTCGTATAACGTTATGTAGTATTACCCTATAACGTATAACGCTATATCCTATTACGTACTAACGTATAACGTTATATACCATTACGTAATAACGTGTAACGGTATATAATATTACCTTATAACGTATAACGTTATATACTAATACGTAATAACGCATACCGTTATATAGTATTACGTAATAACGTATAACGTTATATACTATTACGTAATGACGTATAACGTTAAATAATATTGCGTTATGACGTATAACGTTATATACTATTACGTCATGACGTATAACGTTATATACTATTACGTAATGACGTATAACGTTATATCCTATTACGTAATAACGTATAACGTTATATACTATTACGTAATAACGCATACCGTTATATAGTACTACGTAATAACGCATATCGTTATATAGTATTACCTTATGACGTATAACGTTATGTAGTATCACCCTATAACGTGTAACGTTATATCCTATTACGTAGTAACGTATAACGTTATATACCATTACGTAATAACGTGTAACGTTATATACTATTACGTAATGACGTATAACGTTATATACTGTTACGTAATAACGTATACCGTTATATAGTATTACGTAATAACGTATAACGTTATATACTAATACGTAATAACGTATAACGTTACATACTATTACCTTATAACGGATAACGTTATATACTATTACCTTATAACGGATAACGTTATATACTATTACGTAATGACGTATAACGTTATATCCTATTACGTAATGACGTATAACGTTATATCCTATTACGTAATAACGTATAACGTTATATACTATTACCTTGTAACGTATAACGTTATATCCTATTACGTACTAACGTATAACGTTATATACCATTACGTAATAACGTGTAACGTTATTTAATATTACCTTATAACGTATAACGATATATACTATTACGTAATGACGTATAACGTTATATAATATTACGTAATGACGTATAACGTTATATCCTATTACGTAATAACGTGTTACGTTATATACTATTACCTTATAACGTATAACGTTATATAATATTACGTAATGACGTATAACGTTATATCCTATTACGTAATAACGTATATCGTTATATAGTATTACCTTATGACGTATAACATAATGTAGTATTATGCTATAACGTATAACGCTATATACTACTAAGTACTAACGTATAACGTTATATACTATTACGTAATGACGTATAACGTTATATAATATTACGTAATGACGTATAACGTTATATCCTATTACGTAATAACGTATATCGTTATATAGTATTACCATATGACGTATAACGTTATATACTAATACGTAATAACGTATAACGTTACATACTATTACCTTATAACGTAAAACGTTATATACTATTACGTAATGACGTATAACGTTATATCCTATTACGTAATAACGTATATCGTTATATAGTATTACCTTATGTCGTATAACGTTATGTAGTATTACCCTATAACGTATAACGCTATATCCTATTAGGTACTAACGTATAACGTTATATACCATTACGTAATAACGTGTAACGTTATATACTATTACGTAATGACGTATAACGTTATATCCTATTACGTAATAACGTATAACGTTATATACTATTACCTTATAACGTATAACGTTATATCCCATTACGTACTAACGTATAACGTTATATACCATTACGTAATAACGTGTAACGTGATATAATATTACCTTATAACGTATAACGTTATATACTATTACGTAATGACGTATAACGTTATATCCGAATTACGTAATAACGTATAACGTTATATACTACTACGTACTAACGTATAACGTTATATCCTATTACGTAGTAACGTGTAACGTTATATACTATTACCTTATAACGGATAACGTTATATACTATTACGTAATGACGTATAACGTTATATCCTATTACGTAATAACGTATAACGTTATATACTATTACGTAATGACGTATAACGTTATATCCTATTACGTACTAACGTATAACGTTATATACCATTACGTAATAACGTGTAACGTGATATAATATTACCTTATAACGTATAACGTTATATCCTATTACGTAATAACGTACAACGTTATATAATATTACCTTATAACGTATAACGTTATATCCTATTACGTAATAACGTGTAACGTTATATACTATTACCTTATAACGTATAACGTTATATAATATTACGTAATGACGTATAACGTTATATCCTATTACGTAATAACGTATATCGTTATATAGTATTACCTTATGACGTATAACATTATGTAGTATTATGCTATAACGTATAACGTTATATACTACTAAGTACTAACGTATAGCGTTATATACTATTACCTTATAACGTATAACGTTATATACTATTACGTAATGACGTATAAAGTTATATAATATTACGTAATGACGTATAACGTTATATCCTATTACGTGATAACGTATATCGTTATATAGTACTACCTTATGACGTATAACGTTATATACTGATACGTAATAACGTATAACGTTACATACTATTACCTTATAACGTAAAACGTTATATACTATTACGTAATGACGTATAACGTTATATCCTATTAAGTAATAACGTATATCGTTATACAGTATTACCTTATGTCGTATAACGTTATGTGGTATTACCCTATAACGTATAACGCTATATCCTATTACGTACTAACGTATAACGTTATATACCATTACGTAATAACGTGTAACGTTATATAATAGTACCTTATAACGTATAACGTTATATACTATTACGTAATTACGTATAACGTTATATCCTATTACGTAATAACGTATAACGTTATATACTACTACGTACTAACGTATAACGTTATATCCTATTACGTAGTAACGTGTAACGTTATATACTATTACCTTATAACGGATAACGTTATATACTATTACGTAATGACGTATAACGTTATATCTTATTACGTAATAACGTATAACGTTATATACTATTACGTAATGACGTATAACGTTATATCCTATTACGTAATAACGTATAACGTTATATCCTATTACGTAATAACGTGTAACGTTATATACTATTACCTTATAACGTATAACGTTATATACTATTACGTAATGACGTATAACGTTACATACTATTACGCAATGACGTATAACGTTATATACTATTACGTAATGACGTATAACGTTATATACTGTTACGTAATAACGTATAACGTTATATCCTATTACGTAGTAACGTGTAACGTTATACACTATTACGTAATGACGTATAACGTTATATCCTATTAGGTAATAACGTATAACGTTATATCCTATTAGGTAATAACGTGTAACGTTATATAATATTACCTTATAACGTATAACGTTATATACTATTACGTAATGACGTATAACGTTATATCCTATTACGTAATAACGTATAACGTTATGTACTATTACCTTGTAACGTATAACGTTATATTCTATTACGTACTAACGTATAACGTTATATACCATTACGTAATAACGTGTAACGTTATTTAATATTACCTTATAACGTATAACGATATATACTATTACGTAATGACGTATAACGTTATATCCTATTACGTAATAACGTATAATGTTATATACTATTACCTTATAACGTATAACGTTATATACTATTACGTAATAACGCATACCGTTATATAGTATTACGTAATAACGTATAACGTTATATACTATTACGTAATGACGTATAACGTTATATAATATTGCGTTATGACGTATAACGTTATATACTATTACGTAATGACGTATAACGTTATATACTATTACGTAATGACGTATAACGTTATATCCTATTACGTAATAACGTATAACGTTATATACTATTACGTAATAACGCATACCGTTATATAGTACTACGTAATAACGCATATCGTTATATAGTATTACCTTATGACGTATAACGTTATGTAGTATTACCCTATAACGTATAACGTTATATCCTATTACGTAGTAACGTATAACGTTATATACCATTACGTAATAACGTGTAACGTTATATACTATTACGTAATGACGTATAACGTTATATACTGTTACGTAATAACGTATACCGTTATATAGTATTACGTAATAACGTATAACGTTATATACTAATACGTAATAACGTATAACGTTACATACTATTACCTTATAACGGATAACGTTATATACTATTACCTTATAACGGATAACGTTATATACTATTACGTAATGACGTATAACGTTATATCCTATTACGTAATGACGTATAACGTTATATCCTATTACGTAATAACGTATAACGTTATATACTATTACGTAATAACGCATACCGTTATATAGTACTACGTAATAACGCATATCGTTATATAGTATTACCTTATGACGTATAACGTTATGTAGTATCACCCTATAACGTATAACGTTATATCCTATTACGTAATAACGTGTAACGTTATATACTATTACGTAATGACGTATAACGTTATATACTGTTACGTAATAACGTATACCGTTATATAGTATTACGTAATAACGTATAACGTTAGATACTAATACGTAATAACGAATAACGTTACATACTATTACCTTATAACGGATAACGTTATATACTATTACGTAATGACGTATAACGTTATATCCTATTACGTAATGACGTATAACGTTATATCCTATTACGTAATAACGTATAACGTTATACACTATTACCTTGTAACGTATAACGTTATATCTTATTACGTACTAACGTATAACGTTATATACCATTACGTAATAACGTGTAACGTTATTTAATATTACCTTATAACGTATAACGATATATACTATTACGTAATGACGTATAACGTTATATAATATTACGTAATGACGTATAACGTTATATCCTATTACGTAATAACGTGTTACGTTATATACTATTACCTTATAACGTATAACGTTATATCCCATTACGTACTAACGTATAACGTTATATACTATTACCTTATAACGTATAACGTTATATCCCATTACGTACTAACGTATAACGTTATATCCTATTAGGTAATAACGTGTAACGTTATATAATATTACCTTATAACGTATAACGTTAGATACTAATACGTAATAACGAATAACGTTACATACTATTACCTTATAACGGATAACGTTATATACTATTACGTAATGACGTATAACGTTATATCCTATTACGTAATAACGTATAACGTTATACACTATTACCTTGTAACGTATAACGTTATATCTTATTACGTACTAACGTATAACGTTATATCCTATTACGTAATAACGTATATCGTTATATAGTATTACCTTATGTCGTATAACGTTATGTAGTATTACCCTATAACGTATAACGCTATATCCTATTAGGTACTAACGTATAACGTTATATACCATTACGTAATAACGTGTAACGTTATATACTATTACGTAATGACGTATAACGTTATATCCTATTACGTAATAACGTATAACGTTATATACTATTACCTTATAACGTATAACGTTATATCCCATTACGTACTAACGTATAACGTTATATACCATTACGTAATAACGTGTAACGTGATATAATATTACCTTATAACGTATAACGTTATATACTATTACGTAATGACGTATAACGTTATATCCGAATTACGTAATAACGTATAACGTTATATCCTATTAGGTAATAACGTATAACGTTATATCCTATTACGTAATAACGTGTAACGTTATATAATATTACCTTATAACGTATAACGTTATATACTATTACGTAATGACGTATAACGTTATATCCTATTACGTAATAACGTATAACGTTATATACTAGTACCTTGCAACGTATAACGGTATATCCTATTACGTAATAACGCATACCATTATATAGTATTACGTAATAACGCATACCGTTATATAGTACTACGTAATAACGCATATCGTTATATAGTATTACCTTATGACGTATAACGTTATGTAGTATTACCCTATAACGTATAACGTTATATCCTATTACGTAGTAACGTATAACGTTATATCCTATTACGTAATAACGTATAACGTTATATACTATTACCTTGTAACGTATAACGTTATATCCTATTACGTACTAACGTATAACGTTATATACCATTACGTAATAACGTGTAACGTTATTTAATATTAACTTATAACGTATAACGATATATACTATTACGTAATGACGTATAACGTTATATAATATTACGTAATGACGTATAACGTTATATCCTATTACGTAATAACGTGTTACGTAATATACTATTACCTTATAACGTATAACGTTATATAATATTACGTAATGACGTATAACGTTATATCCTATTACGTAATAACGTATATCGTTATATAGTATTACCTTATGACGTATAACATAATGTAGTATTATGCTATAACGTATAACGCTATATACTACTAAGTACTAACGTATAACGTTATATACTATTACGTAATGACGTATAACGATATATAATATTACGTAATGACGTATAACGTTATATCCTATTACGTAATAACGTATATCGTTATATAGTATTACCATATGACGTATAACGTTATATACTAATACGTAATAACGTACAACGTTACATACTATTACCTTATAACGTAAAACGTTATATACTATTACGTAATGACGTATAACGTTATATCCTATTACGTAATAACGTATATCGTTATATAGTATTACCTTATGTCGTATAACGTTATGTAGTATTACCCTATAACGTATAACGCTATATCCTATTAGGTACTAACGTATAACGTTATATACTATTACGTAATAACGTGTAACGTTATATACTATTACGTAATGACGTATAACGTTATATCCTATTACGTAATAACGTATAACGTTATATACTATTACCTTAGAACGTATAACGTTATATCCCATTACGTACTAACGTATAACGTTATATACCATTACGTAATAACGTGTAACGTGATATAATATTACCTTATAACGTATAACGTTATATACTATTACGTAATGACGTATAACGTTATATCCGAATTACGTAATAACGTATAACGTTATATACTACTACGTACTAACGTATAACGTTATATCCTATTACGTAGTAACGTGTAACGTTATATACTATTACCTTATAACGGATAACGTTATATACTATTACGTAATGACGTATAACGTTATATCCTATTACGTAATAACGTATAACGTTATATACTATTACGTAATGACGTATAACGTTATATCCTATTACGTACTAACGTATAACGTTATATACCATTACGTAATAACGTGTAACGTGATATAATATTACCTTATAACGTATAACGTTATATCCTATTACGTAATAACGTACAACGTTATATAATATTACCTTATAACGTATAACGTTATATCCTATTACGTAATAACGTGTAACGTTATATACTATTACCTTATAACGTATAACGTTATATAATATTACGTAATGACGTATAACGTTATATCCTATTACGTAATAACGTATATCGTTATACAGTATTACCTTATGTCGTATAACGTTATGTGGTATTACCCTATAACGTATAACGCTATATCCTATTACGTACTAACGTATAACGTTATATACCATTACGTAATAACGTGTAACGTTATATAATAGTACCTTATAACGTATAACGTTATATACTATTACGTAATTACGTATAACGTTATATCCTATTACGTAATAACGTATAACGTTATATACTACTACGTACTAACGTATAACGTTATATCCTATTACGTAATAACGTGTAACGTGATATAATATTACCTTATAACGTATAACGTTATATACTATTACGTAATGACGTATAACGTTATATCCGAATTACGTAATAACGTATAACGTTATATACTACTACGTACTAACGTATAACGTTATATCCTATTACGTAGTAACGTGTAACGTTATATACTATTACCTTATAACGGATAACGTTATATACTATTACGTAATGACGTATAACGTTATATCCGAATTACGTAATAACGTATAACGTTATATCCTATTAGGTAATAACGTATAACGTTATATCCTATTACGTAATAACGTGTAACGTTATATAATATTACCTTATAACGTATAACGTTATATACTATTACGTAATGACGTATAACGTTATATCCTATTACGTAATAACGTATAACGTTATATACTAGTACCTTGCAACGTATAACGGTATATCCTATTACGTAATAACGCATACCATTATATAGTATTACGTAATAACGCATACCGTTATATAGTACTACGTAATAACGCATATCGTTATATAGTATTACCTTATGACGTATAACGTTATGTAGTATTACCCTATAACGTATAACGTTATATCCTATTACGTAGTAACGTATAACGTTATATCCTATTACGTAATAACGTATAACGTTATATACTATTACCTTGTAACGTATAACGTTATATCCTATTACGTACTAACGTATAACGTTATATACCATTACGTAATAACGTGTAACGTTATTTAATATTAACTTATAACGTATAACGATATATACTATTACGTAATGACGTATAACGTTATATAATATTACGTAATGACGTATAACGTTATATCCTATTACGTAATAACGTGTTACGTAATATACTATTACCTTATAACGTATAACGTTATATAATATTACGTAATGACGTATAACGTTATATCCTATTACGTAATAACGTATATCGTTATATAGTATTACCTTATGACGTATAACATAATGTAGTATTATGCTATAACGTATAACGCTATATACTACTAAGTACTAACGTATAACGTTATATACTATTACGTAATGACGTATAACGATATATAATATTACGTAATGACGTATAACGTTATATCCTATTACGTAATAACGTATATCGTTATATAGTATTACCATATGACGTATAACGTTATATACTAATACGTAATAACGTACAACGTTACATACTATTACCTTATAACGTAAAACGTTATATACTATTACGTAATGACGTATAACGTTATATCCTATTACGTAATAACGTATATCGTTATATAGTATTACCTTATGTCGTATAACGTTATGTAGTATTACCCTATAACGTATAACGCTATATCCTATTAGGTACTAACGTATAACGTTATATACCATTACGTAATAACGTGTAACGTTATATACTATTACGTAATGACGTATAACGTTATATCCTATTACGTAATAACGTATAACGTTATATACTATTACCTTAGAACGTATAACGTTATATCCCATTACGTACTAACGTATAACGTTATATACCATTACGTAATAACGTGTAACGTGATATAATATTACCTTATAACGTATAACGTTATATACTATTACGTAATGACGTATAACGTTATATCCGAATTACGTAATAACGTATAACGTTATATACTACTACGTACTAACGTATAACGTTATATCCTATTACGTAGTAACGTGTAACGTTATATACTATTACCTTATAACGGATAACGTTATATACTATTACGTAATGACGTATAACGTTATATCCTATTACGTAATAACGTATAACGTTATATACTATTACGTAATGACGTATAACGTTATATCCTATTACGTACTAACGTATAACGTTATATACCATTACGTAATAACGTGTAACGTGATATAATATTACCTTATAACGTATAACGTTATATCCTATTACGTAATAACGTACAACGTTATATAATATTACCTTATAACGTATAACGTTATATACCATTACGTAATAACGTGTAACGTTATATAATAGTACCTTATAACGTATAACGTTATATAATATTACGTAATGACGTATAACGTTATATCCTATTACGTAATAACGTATATCGTTATACAGTATTACCTTATGTCGTATAACGTTATGTGGTATTACCCTATAACGTATAACGCTATATCCTATTACGTACTAACGTATAACGTTATATACCATTACGTAATAACGTGTAACGTTATATAATAGTACCTTATAACGTATAACGTTATATACTATTACGTAATTACGTATAACGTTATATCCTATTACGTAATAACGTATAACGTTATATACTACTACGTACTAACGTATAACGTTATATCCTATTACGTAATAACGTGTAACGTGATATAATATTACCTTATAACGTATAACGTTATATACTATTACGTAATGACGTATAACGTTATATCCGAATTACGTAATAACGTATAACGTTATATACTACTACGTACTAACGTATAACGTTATATCCTATTACGTAGTAACGTGTAACGTTATATACTATTACCTTATAACGGATAACGTTATATACTATTACGTAATGACGTATAACGTTATATCCTATTACGTAATAACGTATAACGTTATATACTATTACGTAATGACGTATAACGTTATATCCTATTACGTACTAACGTATAACGTTATATACCATTACGTAATAACGTGTAACGTTATTTAATATTAACTTATAACGTATAACGATATATACTATTACGTAATGACGTATAACGTTATATAATATTACGTAATGACGTATAACGTTATATCCTATTACGTAATAACGTGTTACGTAATATACTATTACCTTATAACGTATAACGTTATATAATATTACGTAATGACGTATAACGTTATATCCTATTACGTAATAACGTATATCGTTATATAGTATTACCTTATGACGTATAACATAATGTAGTATTATGCTATAACGTATAACGCTATATACTACTAAGTACTAACGTATAACGTTATATACTATTACGTAATGACGTATAACGATATATAATATTACGTAATGACGTATAACGTTATATCCTATTACGTAATAACGTATATCGTTATATAGTATTACCATATGACGTATAACGTTATATACTAATACGTAATAACGTACAACGTTACATACTATTACCTTATAACGTAAAACGTTATATACTATTACGTAATGACGTATAACGTTATATCCTATTACGTAATAACGTATATCGTTATATAGTATTACCTTATGTCGTATAACGTTATGTAGTATTACCCTCTAACGTATAACGCTATATCCTATTACGTAGTAACGTATAACGTTATATACCATTACGTAATAACGTGTAACGTTATATACTATTACGTAGTAACGTATAACGTTATATACCATTACGTAATAACGTATAACGTTATATACTATTACGTAATGACGTATAACGTTATATAATATTGCGTTATGACGTATAACGTTATATACTATTACGTAATGACGTATAACGTTATATACTATTACGTAATGACGTATAACGTTATATCCTATTACGTAATAACGTATAACGTTATATACTGTTACGTAATAACGTATACCGTTATATAGTATTACGTAATAACGTATAACGTTATATACTAATACGTAATAACGTATAACGTTACATACTATTACCTTATAACGGATAACGTTATATACTATTACCTTATAACGGATAACGTTATATACTATTACGTAATGACGTATAACGTTATATCCTATTACGTAATGACGTATAACGTTATATCCTATTACGTAATAACGTATAACGTTATATACTATTACGTAATAACGCATACCGTTATATAGTACTACGTAATAACGCATATCGTTATATAGTATTACCTTATGACGTATAACGTTATGTAGTATCACCCTATAACGTATAACGTTATATCCTATTACGTAGTAACGTATAACGTTATATACCATTACGTAATAACGTGTAACGTTATATACTATTACGTAATGACGTATAATGTTATATACTGTTACGTAATAACGTATACCGTTATATAGTATTACGTAATAACGTATAACGTTATATACTAATACGTAATAACGAATAACGTTACATAATATTACCTTATAACGGATAACGTTATATACTATTACGTAATGACGTATAACGTTATATACTATTACGTAATGACGTATAACGTTATATCCTATTACGTAATGACGTATAACGTTATATCCTATTACGTAATAACGTATAACGTTATATACTATTACGTAATAACGCATACCGTTATATAGTACTACGTAATAACGCATATCGTTATATAGTATTACCTTATGACGTATAACGTTATGTAGTATCACCCTATAACGTATAACGTTATATCCTATTACGTAGTAACGTATAACGTTATATACCATTACGTAATAACGTGTAACGTTATATACTATTACGTAATGACGTATAACGTTATATACTGTTACGTAATAACGTATACCGTTATATAGTATTACGTAATAACGTATAACGTTATATACTAATACGTAATAACGAATAACGTTACATACTATTACCTTATAACGGATAACGTTATATACTATTACCTTATAACGGATAACGTTATATACTATTACGTAATGACGTATAACGTTATATCCTATTACGTAATGACGTATAACGTTATATCCTATTACGTAATAACGTATAACGTTATACACTATTACCTTGTTACGTATAACGTTATATCTTATTACGTACTAACGTATAACGTTATATACCATTACGTAATAACGTGTAACGTTATTTAATATTACCTTATAACGTATAACGATATATACTATTACGTAATGACGTATAACGTTATATAATATTACGTAATGACGTATAACGTTATATCCTATTACGTAATAACGTGTTACGTTATATACTATTACCTTATAACGTATAACGTTATATAATATTACGTAATGACGTATAACGTTATATCCTATTACGTAATAACGTATATCGTTATATAGTATTACCTCATGACGTATAACATAATGTAGTATTATGCTATAACGTATGACGCTATATACTACTAAGTACTAACGTATAACGTTATATACTATTACGTAATGACGTATAACGTTATATAATATTACGTAATGACGTATAACGTTATATCCTATTACGTAATAACGTATATCGTTATATAGTATTACCATATGACGTATAACGTTATATACTAATACGTAATAACGTATAACGTTACATACTATTACCTTATAACGTAAAACGTTATATACTATTACGTAATGACGTATAACGTTATATCCTATTACGTAATAACGTATATCGTTATATAGTATTACCTTATGTCGTATAACGTTATGTAGTATTACCCTATAACGTATAACGCTATATCCTATTAGGTACTAACGTATAACGTTATATACCATTACGTAATAACGTGTAACGTTATATACTATTACGTAATGACGTATAACGTTATATCCTATTACGTAATAACGTATAACGTTATATACTATTACCTTATAACGTATAACGTTATATCCCATTACGTACTAACGTATAACGTTATATACCATTACGTAATAACGTGTAACGTGATATAATATTACCTTATAACGTATAACGTTATATACTATTACGTAATGACGTATAACGTTATATCCGAATTACATAATAACGTATAACGTTATATCCTATTAGGTAATAACGTATAACATTATATCCTATTACGTAATAACGTGTAACGTTATATAATATTACCTTATAACGTATAACGTTATATACTATTACGTAATGACGTATAACGTTATATCCTATTACGTAATAACGTATAACGTTATATACTAGTACCTTGCAACGTATAACGGTATATCCTATTACGTACTAACGTATAACGTTATATACAATTACGTAATAACGTGTAACGTTATTTAATATTACCTTATAACGTATAACGATATATACTATTACGTAATGACGTATAACGTTATATCCTATTACGTAATAACGTATAACGTTATATACTATTACCTTATAACGTATAACGTTATATACTATTACGCAATAACGCATACCATTATATAGTATTACGTAATAACGCATACCGTTATATAGTACTACGTAATAACGCATATCGTTATATAGTATTACCTTATGACGTATAACGTTATGTAGTATTACCCTATAACGTATAACGTTATATCCTATTACGTAGTAACGTATAACGTTATATACTATTACGTAATGACGTATAACGTTATATAATATTACGTTATGACGTATAACGTTATATCCTATTACGTAATAACGTATAACGTTATATAATATTACCTTATAACGTATAACGTTATATAATATTACGTAATGACGTATAACGTTATATCCTATTACGTAATAACGTGTAACGTTATATACTATTACCTTATAACGTATAACGTTATATAATATTACGTAATGACGTATAACGTTATATCCTATTACGTAATAACGTATATCGTTATATAGTATTACCTTATGACGTATAACATAATGTAGTATTATGCTATAACGTATAACGCTATATACTACTAAGTACTAACGTATAACGTTATATACTATTACCTTATAACGTATAACGTTATATACTATTACGTAATGACGTATAACGTTATATAATATTACGTAATGACGTATAACGTTATATCCTATTACGTAATAACGTATATCGTTATATAGTATTACCATATGACGTATAACGTTATATACTAATACGTAATAACGTATAACGTTACATACTTTTACCTTATAACGTAAAGCGTTATATACTATTACGTAATGACGTATAACGTTATATCCTATTACGTAATAACGTATATCGTTATACAGTATTACCTTATGTCGTATAACGTTATGTAGTATTACCCTATAACGTATAACGCTATATCCTATTACGTACTAACGTATAACGTTATATACCATTACGTAATAACGTGTAACGGTATATAATATTACCTTATAACGTATAACGTTATATACTATTACGTAATAACGCATACCGTTATATAGTATTACGTAATAACGTATAACGTTATATACTAATACGTAATAACGTATAACGTTACATACTATTACCTTATAACGGATAACGTTATATACTATTACCTTATAACGGATAACGTTATATACTATTACGTAATGACGTATAACGTTATATCCTATTACGTAATGACGTATAACGTTATATCCTATTACGTAATAACGTATAACGTTATATACTATTACCTTGTAACGTATAACGTTATATCCTATTACGTACTAACGTATAACGTTATATACCATTACGTAATAACGTGTAACGTTATTTAATATTACCTTATAACGTATAACGATATATACTATTACGTAATGACGTATAACGTTATATAATATTACGTAATGACGTATAACGTTATATCCTATTACGTAATAACGTGTTACGTTATATACTATTACCTTATAACGTATAACGTTATATAATATTACGTAATGACGTATAACGTTATATCCTATTACGTAATAACGTATATCGTTATATAGTATTACCTTATGACGTATAACATAATGTAGTATTATGCTATAACGTATAACGCTATATACTACTAAGTACTAACGTATAACGTTATATACTATTACGTAATGACGTATAACGTTATATAATATTACGTAATGACGTATAACGTTATATCCTATTACGTAATAACGTATATCGTTATATAATATTACCATATGACGTATAACGTTATATACTAATACGTAATAACGTATAACGTTACATACTATTACCTTATAACGTAAAACGTTATATACTATTACGTAATGTCGTATAACGTTATATCCTATTACGTAATAACGTATATCGTTATATAGTATTACCTTATGTCGTATAACGTTATGTAGTATTACCCTATAACGTATAACGCTATATCCTATTAGGTACTAACGTATAACGTTATATACCATTACGTAATAACGTGTAACGTTATATACTATTACGTAATGACGTATAACGTTATATCCTATTACGTAATAACGTATAACGTTATATACTATTACCTTATAACGTATAACGTTATATCCCATTACGTACTAACGTATAACGTTATATACCATTACGTAATAACGTGTAA
This sequence comes from Bombus pascuorum, assembly GCF_905332965.1. Taxonomy (NCBI): domain Eukaryota; kingdom Metazoa; phylum Arthropoda; class Insecta; order Hymenoptera; family Apidae; genus Bombus; species Bombus pascuorum. Next base: position 3,714,027 of record NC_083498.1, read on the forward strand.
CGTGATATAATATTACCTTATAACGTATAACGTTATATACTATTACGTAATGACGTATAACGTTATATCCGAATTACGTAATAACGTATAACGTTATATACTACTACGTACTAACGTATAACGTTATATCCTATTACGTAGTAACGTGTAACGTTATATACTATTACCTTATAACGGATAACGTTATATACTATTACGTAATGACGTATAACGTTATATCCTATTACGTAATAACGTATAACGTTATATACTATTACGTAATGACGTATAACGTTATATCCTATTACGTACTAACGTATAACGTTATATACCATTACGTAATAACGTGTAACGTGATATAATATTACCTTATAACGTATAACGTTATATCCTATTACGTAATAACGTACAACGTTATATAATATTACCTTATAACGTATAACGTTATATCCTATTACGTAATAACGTGTAACGTTATATACTATTACCTTATAACGTATAACGTTATATAATATTACGTAATGACGTATAACGTTATATCCTATTACGTAATAACGTATATCGTTATATAGTATTACCTTATGACGTATAACGTTATATACTGATACGTAATAACGTATAACGTTACATACTATTACCTTATAACGTAAAACGTTATATACTATTACGTAATGACGTATAACGTTATATCCTATTACGTAATAACGTATATCGTTATACAGTATTACCTTATGTCGTATAACGTTATGTGGTATTACCCTATAACGTATAACGCTATATCCTATTACGTACTAACGTATAACGTTATATACCATTACGTAATAACGTGTAACGGTATATAATATTACCTTAAAACGTATAACGTTATATACTATTACGTAATGACGTATAACGTTATATCCTATTACGTAATAACGTATAACGTTATATCCTATTACGTAATAACGTATAACGTTATATACTATTACGTAATGACGTATAACGTTATATCCTATTACGTAATAACGTATAACGTTATATCCTATTACGTAATAACGTGTAACGTTATATACTATTACCTTATAACGTATAACGTTATATACTATTACGTAATGACGTATAACGTTATATACTATTACGCAATGACGTATAACGCTATATACTATTACGCAATGACGTATAACGCTATATACTATTACGTAATGACGTATAACGTTATATACCATTACGTAATAACGTGTAACGGTATATAATATTACCTTATAACGTATAACGTTATATACTATTACGTAATGACGTATAACGTTATATCCTATTACGTAATAACGTATAACGTTATATCCTATTACGTAATGACGTATAACGTTATATCCTATTACGTAATAACGTATAACGTTATATACTATTACGTAATGACGTATAACGTTATATCCTATTACGTAATAACGTATATCGTTATATAGTATTACCTTATGTCGTATAACGTTATGTAGTATTACCCTATAACGTATAACGCTATATCCTATTAGGTACTAACGTATAACGTTATATACCATTACGTAATAACGTGTAACGTTATATACTATTACGTAATGACGTATAACGTTATATCCTATTACGTAATAACGTATAACGTTATATACTATTACCTTATAACGTATAACGTTATATCCCATTACGTACTAACGTATAACGTTATATACCATTACGTAATAACGTGTAACGTGATATAATATTACCTTATAACGTATAACGTTATATACTATTACGTAATGACGTATAACGTTATATCCGAATTACGTAATAACGTATAACGTTATATACTACTACGTACTAACGTATAACGTTATATCCTATTACGTAGTAACGTGTAACGTTATATACTATTACCTTATAACGTATAACGTTATATACTATTACGTAATGACGTATAACGTTATATCCTATTACGTAATAACGTATAACGTTATATACTATTACGTAATGACGTATAACGTTATATCCTATTACGTACTAACGTATAACGTTATATACCATTACGTAATAACGTGTAACGTGATATAATATTACCTTATAACGTATAACGTTATATCCTATTACGTAATAACGTACAACGTTATATAATATTACCTTATAACGTATAACGTTATATCCTATTACGTAATAACGTGTAACGTTATATACTATTACCTTATAACGTATAACGTTATATAATATTACGTAATGACGTATAACGTTATATCCTATTACGTAATAACGTATATCGTTATATAGTATTACCTTATGACGTATAACGTTATATACTGATACGTAATAACGTATAACGTTACATACTATTACCTTATAACGTAAAACGTTATATACTATTACGTAATGACGTATAACGTTATATCCTATTACGTAATAACGTATATCGTTATACAGTATTACCTTATGTCGTATAACGTTATGTGGTATTACCCTATAACGTATAACGCTATATCCTATTACGTACTAACGTATAACGTTATATACCATTACGTAATAACGTGTAACGGTATATAATATTACCTTAAAACGTATAACGTTATATACTATTACGTAATGACGTATAACGTTATATCCTATTACGTAATAACGTATAACGTTATATCCTATTACGTAATAACGTATAACGTTATATACTATTACGTAATGACGTATAACGTTATATCCTATTACGTAATAACGTATAACGTTATATCCTATTACGTAATAACGTGTAACGTTATATACTATTACCTTATAACGTATAACGTTATATACTATTACGTAATGACGTATAACGTTATATACTATTACGCAATGACGTATAACGCTATATACTATTACGCAATGACGTATAACGCTATATACTATTACGTAATGACGTATAACGTTATATACCATTACGTAATAACGTGTAACGGTATATAATATTACCTTATAACGTATAACGTTATATACTATTACGTAATGACGTATAACGTTATATCCTATTACGTAATAACGTATAACGTTATATCCTATTACGTAATGACGTATAACGTTATATCCTATTACGTAATAACGTATAACGTTATATACTATTACGTAATGACGTATAACGTTATATCCTATTACGTAATAACGTATAACGTTATATCCTATTACGTAATAACGTGTAACGTTATATACTATTACCTTATAACGTATAACGTTATATACTATTACGTAATGACGTATAACGTTATATACAGGGTGCGCCGTTAGAATCCGGACAAAAGAAGTTTTGTGCAGAAAGTTGTTTATTTAAGTCAATACACAAAAACACATGAAAATGTTGTTATATCTCATTTAAAGGGTCCTTGCTGAGAACTTTTATTCTATGTAACCACCCTCTGCCTCTATGACCTGCTCTATTCTTGCTCTAAAGCGCGAGCACGCTGACTTCAACTGGTCGCGTTTAATTGTCGCGAATTCTGACTCGATAGCAGCTCGTAGGGAGTTGACGTTGGGGTGCCTGCATTTATTAGTTTGTCTCTCGATAACGCCCCACACGTAATAGTCCAATGGGTTTAGGTCGGGACTGTTAGGAGGCCAGAAATCTTTCGACCAAAACATGTCCACATTGTCAGAGAGCCAATTTTGAACAAGATGACTTGTGTGAGCAGGTGCGCCATCTTGTTGAAATAAATACGGCCTTCCAGAAGCCGTAATTTCCATCCACGGCTTTATTACTGTCTTCAGGACCTCCAAATAAACCTCCTTTGTGATTCTTTCGCCTTTTTGGAAGAAGTGCGGAGGCATGACGTCGCCCTCACTTGAGACAACGCTCAAAACGTGAACACTTGCTGGAAATTTGGTTTTGCCCACAACAGGAACATCTTCGAGATTGTGGGCCAGCCAACGGTCGTTCCTCCGATTCACTTTGGCATCCACCCGGCGCGAAGACTTTCTATAATCGCCGCTCTTCTATCGTATTCCGGGTTTTGCTTAACGAGTTCTGTCATTTTGAGGTTATAGAAGACTTATTGACATATTTAACTAACTTCAGAGTCAATCAGCACAAACATCTGAATTCTAATATGGTGGGAACTACAAATTGAATTCTGTCCGAATTCTAACGGCGCACCCTGTACTATTACGCAATGACGTATAACGCTATATACTATTACGTAATGACGTATAACGTTATATACTGTTACGTAATAACGTATAACGTTATATCCTATTACGTAGTAACGTGTAACGTTATACACTATTACGTAATGACGTATAACGTTATATCCTATTAGGTAATAACGTATAACGTTATATCCTATTACGTAATAACGTGTAACGTTATATAATATTACCTTATAACGTATAACGTTATATACTATTACGTAATGACGTATAACGTTATATCCTATTACGTAATAACGTATAACGTTATATACTAGTACCTTGCAACGTATAACGGTATATCCTATTACGTACTAACGTATAACGTTATATACCATTACGTAATAACGTGTAACGTTATTTAATATTACCTTATAACGTATAACGATATATACTATTACGTAATGACGTATAACGTTATATCCTATTACGTAATAACGTATAACGTTATATACTATTACCTTATAACGTATAACGTTATATACTATTACGTAATAACGCATACCATTATATAGTATTACGTAATAACGCATACCGTTATATAGTACTACGTAATAACGCATATCGTTATATAGTATTACCTTATGACGTATAACGTTATGTAGTATTACCCTATAACGTATAACGTTATATAATATTACCTTATAACGTATAACGTTATATAATATTACGTAATGACGTATAACGTTATATCCTATTACGTAATAACGTGTAACGTTATATACTATTACCTTATAACGTATAACGTTATATAATATTACGTAATGACGTATAACGTTATATCCTATTACGTAATAACGTATATCGTTATATAGTATTACCTTATGACGTATAACATAATGTAGTATTATGCTATTACGTATAACGCTATATACTACTAAGTACTAACGTATAACGTTATATACTATTACCTTATAACGTATAACGTTATATACTATTACGTAATGACGTATAACGTTATATAATATTACGTAATGACGTATAACGTTATATCCTATTACGTAATAACGTATAACGATATATACTGTTACGTAATAACGTATAACGTTATATCCTATTACGTAGTAACGTGTAACGTTATACACTATTACGTAATGACGTATAACGTTATATACTATTACGTAATGACGTATAACGTTATATCCTATTACGTAATGACGTATAACGTTATATACTATTACGCAATGACGTATAACGCTATATACTATTACGTAATGACGTATAACGTTATATACTGTTACGTAATAACGTATAACGTTATATCCTATTACGTAGTAACGTGTAACGTTATACACTATTACGTAATGACGTATAACGTTATATAATATTACGTAATGACGTATAACGTTATATCCTATTACGTAATAACGTGTAACGTTATATACTATTACCTTATAACGTATAACGTTATATAATATTACGTAATGACGTATAACGTTATATCCTATTACGTAATAACGTATATCGTTATATAGTATTACCTTATGACGTATAACGTTATGTAGTATTACCCTATAACGTGTAACGGTATATAATATTACCTTATAACGTATAACGTTATATACTATTACGTAATGACGTATAACGTTATATCCTATTACGTAATAACGTATAACGTTATATCCTATTACGTAATGACGTATAACGTTATATCCTATTACGTAATAACGTATAACGTTATATACTATTACGTAATGACGTATAACGTTATATCCTATTACGTAATAACGTATAACGTTATATCCTATTACGTAATAACGTGTAACGTTATATACTATTACCTTATAACGTATAACGTTATATACTATTACGTAATGACGTATAACGTTATATACTATTACGCAATGACGTATAACGCTATATACTATTACGTAATGACGTATAACGTTATATACTGTTACGTAATAACGTATAACGTTATATCCTATTACGTAGTAACGTGTAACGTTATACACTATTACGTAATGACGTATAACGTTATATCCTATTAGGTAATAACGTATAACGTTATATCCTATTACGTAATAACGTGTAACGTTATATAATATTACCTTATAACGTATAACGTTATATACTATTACGTAATGACGTATAACGTTATATCCTATTACGTAATAACGTATAACGTTATATACTAGTACCTTGCAACGTATAACGGTATATCCTATTACGTACTAACGTATAACGTTATATACCATTACGTAATAACGTGTAACGTTATTTAATATTACCTTATAACGTATAACGATATATACTATTACGTAATGACGTATAACGTTATATCCTATTACGTAATAACGTATAACGTTATATACTATTACCTTATAACGTATAACGTTATATACTATTACGTAATAACGCATACCATTATATAGTATTACGTAATAACGCATACCGTTATATAGTACTACGTAATAACGCATATCGTTATATAGTATTACCTTATGACGTATAACGTTATGTAGTATTACCCTATAACGTATAACGTTATATAATATTACCTTATAACGTATAACGTTATATAATATTACGTAATGACGTATAACGTTATATCCTATTACGTAATAACGTGTAACGTTATATACTATTACCTTATAACGTATAACGTTATATAATATTACGTAATGACGTATAACGTTATATCCTATTACGTAATAACGTATATCGTTATATAGTATTACCTTATGACGTATAACATAATGTAGTATTATGCTATTACGTATAACGCTATATACTACTAAGTACTAACGTATAACGTTATATACTATTACCTTATAACGTATAACGTTATATACTATTACGTAATGACGTATAACGTTATATAATATTACGTAATGACGTATAACGTTATATCCTATTACGTAATAACGTATAACGATATATACTGTTACGTAATAACGTATAACGTTATATCCTATTACGTAGTAACGTGTAACGTTATACACTATTACGTAATGACGTATAACGTTATATACTATTACGTAATGACGTATAACGTTATATCCTATTACGTAATAACGTATAACGTTATATACTATTACCTTATAACGTATAACGTTATATCCTATTACGTACTAACGTATAACGTTATATACCATTACGTAATAACGTGTAACGGTATATAATATTACCTTATAACGTATAACGTTATATACTATTACGTAATGACGTATAACGTTATATCCTATTACGTAATAACGTATAACGTTATATACTATTACCTTATAACGTATAACGTTATATCCTATTACGTACTAACGTATAACGTTATATACCATTACGTAATAACGTGTAACGTTATATAATAGTACCTTATAACGTATAACGTTATATACTATTACGTAATGACGTATAACGTTATATCCTATTACGTAATAACGTATAACGTTATATACTACTACGTACTAACGTATAACGTTATATCCTATTACGTAGTAACGTGTAACGTTATATACTATTACCTTATAACGGATAACGTTATATACTATTACGTAATGACGTATAACGTTATATCTTATTACGTAATAACGTATAACGTTATATACTATTACGTAATGACGTATAACGTTATATCCTATTACGTAATAACGTATAACGTTATATCCTATTACCTAATAACGTGTAACGTTATATACTATTACCTTATAACGTATAACGTTATATACTATTACGTAATGACGTATAACGTTACATACTATTACGCAATGACGTATAACGTTATATACTATTACGTAATGACGTATAACGATATATACTGTTACGTAATAACGTATAACGTTATATCCTATTACGTAGTAACGTGTAACGTTATACACTATTACGTAATGACGTATAACGTTATATCCTATTAGGTAATAACGTATAACGTTATATCCTATTACGTAATAACGTGTAACGTTATATAATATTACCTTATAACGTATAACGTTATATACTGTTACGTAATGACGTATAACGTTATATCCTATTACGTAATAACGTATAACGTTATATACTATTACCTTATAACGTATAACGTTATATACTATTACGTAATAACGCATACCGTTATATAGTATTACGTAATAACGTATAACGTTATATACTATTACGTAATGACGTATAACGTTATATAATATTGCGTTATGACGTATAACGTTATATACTATTACGTAATGACGTATAACGTTATATACTATTACGTAATGACGTATAACGTTATATCCTATTACGTAATAACGTATAACGTTATATACTATTACGTAATAACGCATACCGTTATATAGTACTACGTAATAACGCATATCGTTATATAGTATTACCTTATGACGTATAACGTTATGTAGTATTACCCTATAACGTATAACGTTATATCCTATTACGTAGTAACGTATAACGTTATATACCATTACGTAATAACGTGTAACGTTATATACTATTACGTAATGACGTATAACGTTATATACTGTTACGTAATAACGTATACCGTTATATAGTATTACGTAATAACGTATAACGTTATATACTAATACGTAATAACGTATAACGTTACATACTATTACCTTATAACGGATAACGTTATATACTATTACGTAATGACGTATAACGTTACATACTATTACGCAATGACGTATAACGTTATATCCTATTACGTAATGACGTATAACGTTATATCCTATTACGTAATAACGTATAACGTTATATACTATTACGTAATAACGCATACCGTTATATAGTACTACGTAATAACGCATATCGTTATATAGTATTACCTTATGACGTATAACGTTATGTAGTATCACCCTATAACGTATAACGTTATATCCTATTACGTAGTAACGTATAACGTTATATACCATTACGTAATAACGTGTAACGTTATATACTATTACGTAATGACGTATAACGTTATATACTGTTACGTAATAACGTATACCGTTATATAGTATTACGTAATAACGTATAACGTTATATACTAATACGTAATAACGTATAACGTTACATACTATTACCTTATAACGGATAACGTTATATACTATTACCTTATAACGGATAACGTTATATACTATTACGTAATGACGTATAACGTTATATCCTATTACGTAATGACGTATAACGTTATATCCTATTACGTAATAACGTATAACGTTATATACTATTACCTTGTAACGTATAACGTTATATCCTATTACGTACTAACGTATAACGTTATATACCATTACGTAATAACGTGTAACGTTATTTAATATTACCTTATAACGTATAACGATATATACTATTACGTAATGACGTATAACGTTATATAATATTACGTAATGACGTATAACGTTATATCCTATTACGTAATAACGTGTTACGTTATATACTATTACCTTATAACGTATAACGTTATATAATATTACGTAATGACGTATAACGTTATATCCTATTACGTAATAACGTATATCGTTATGTAGTATTACCTTATGACGTATAACATAATGTAGTATTATGCTATAACGTATAACGCTATATACTACTAAGTACTAACGTATAACGTTATATACTATTACGTAATGACGTATAACGTTATATAATATTACGTAATGACGTATAACGTTATATCCTATTACGTAATAACGTATATCGTTATATAGTATTACCATATGACGTATAACGTTATATACTAATACGTAATAACGTATAACGTTACATACTATTACCTTATAACGTAAAACGTTATATACTATTACGTAATGACGTATAACGTTATATCCTATTACGTAATAACGTATATCGTTATATAGTATTACCTTATGTCGTATAACGTTATGTAGTATTACCCTATAACGTATAACGCTATATCCTATTACGTACTAACGTATAACGTTATATACCATTACGTAATAACGTGTAACGTTATATACTATTACGTAATGACGTATAACGTTATATCCTATTACGTAATAACGTATAACGTTATATACTATTACCTTATAACGTATAACGTTATATCCCATTACGTACTAACGTATAACGTTATATACCATTACGTAATAACGTGTAACGTGATATAATATTACCTTATAACGTATAACGTTATATACTATTACGTAATGACGTATAACGTTATATCCGAATTACGTAATAACGTATAACGTTATATACTACTACGTACTAACGTATAACGTTATATCCTATTACGTAGTAACGTGTAACGTTATATACTATTACCTTATAACGGATAACGTTATATACTATTACGTAATGACGTATAACGTTATATCCTATTACGTAATAACGTATAACGTTATATACTATTACGCAATGACGTATAACGTTATATCCTATTACGTAATAACGTATAACGTTATATCCTATTACGTAATAACGTGTAACGTTATATACTATTACCTTATAACGTATAACGTTATATACTATTACGTAATGACGTATAACGTTATATACTATTACGCAATGACGTATAACGTTATATACTATTACGTAATGACGTATAACGTTATATACTGTTACGTAATAACGTATAACGTTATATCCTATTACGTAGTAACGTGTAACGTTATACACTATTACGTAATGACGTATAACGTTATATCCTATTAGGTAATAACGTATAACGTTATATCCTATTACGTAATAACGTGTAACGTTATATAATATTACCTTATAACGTATAACGTTATATACTATTACGTAATGACGTATATCGTTATATCCTATTACGTAATAACGTATAACGTTATATACTAGTACCTTGCAACGTATAACGGTATATCCTATTACGTACTAACGTATAACGTTATATACCATTACGTAATAACGTGTAACGTTATTTAATATTACCTTATAACGTATAACGATATATACTATTACGTAATGACGTATAACGTTATATCCTATTACGTAATAACGTATAACGTTATATACTATTACCTTATAACGTATAACGTTATATAATATTACGTAATAACGCATACCATTATATAGTATTACGTAATAACGCATACCGTTATATAGTACTACGTAATAACGCATATCGTTATATAGTATTACCTTATGACGTATAACGTTATGTAGTATTACCCTATAACGTATAACGTTATATCCTATTACGTAGTAACGTATAACGTTATATACTATTACGTAATGACGTATAACGTTATATAATATTACGTTATGACGTATAACGTTATATCCTATTACGTAATAACGTATAACGTTATATAATATTACCTTATAACGTATAACGTTATATAATATTACGTAATGACGTATAACGTTATATCCTATTACGTAATAACGTGTAACGTTATATACTATTACCTTATAACGTATAACGTTATATAATATTACGTAATGACGTATAACGTTATATCCTATTACGTAATAACGTATATCGTTATATAGTATTACCTTATGACGTACAACATAATGTAGTATTATGCTATAACGTATAACGCTATATACTACTAAGTACTAACGTATAACGTTATATACTATTACCTTATAACGTATAACGTTATATACTATTACGTAATGACGTATAACGTTATATAATATTACGTAATGACGTATAACGTTATATCCTATTACGTAATAGCGTATATCGTTATATAGTATTACCATATGACGTATAACGTTATATACTAATACGTAATAACGTATAACGTTACATACTATTACCTTATAACGTAAAACGTTATATACTATTACGTAATGACGTATAACGTTATATCCTATTACGTAATAACGTATATCGTTATATAGTATTACCTTATGTCGTATAACGTTATGTAGTATTACCCTATAACGTATAACGCTATATCCTATTACGTACTAACGTATAACGTTATATACCATTACGTAATAACGTGTAACGGTATATAATATTACCTTATAACGTATAACGTTATATCCTATTACGTACTAACGTATAACGTTATATACTACTACGTACTAACGTATAACGTTATATCCTATTACGTAGTAACGTGTAACGTTATATACTATTACCTTATAACGGATAACGTTATATACTATTACGTAATGACGTATAACGTTATATCTTATTACGTAATAACGTATAACGTTATATCCTATTACGTAATAACGTGTAACGTTATATACTATTACCTTATAACGTATAACGTTATATACTATTACGTAATGACGTATAACGTTACATACTATTACGCAATGACGTATAACGTTATATACTATTACGTAATGACGTATAACGTTATATACTGTTACGTAATAACGTATAACGTTATATCCTATTACGTAGTAACGTGTAACGTTATACACTATTACGTAATGACGTATAACGTTATATCCTATTAGGTAATAACGTATAACGTTATATCCTATTACGTAATAACGTGTAACGTTATATAATATTACCTTATAACGTATAACGTTATATACTATTACGTAATGACGTATAACGTTAGATCCTATTACGTAATAACGTATAACGTTATATACTACTACGTACTAACGTATAACGTTATATCCTATTACGTAGTAACGTGTAACGTTATATACTATTACCTTATAACGGATAACGTTATATACTATTACGTAATGACGTATAACGTTATATCTTATTACGTAATAACGTATAACGTTATATACTATTACGTAATGACGTATAACGTTATATCCTATTACGTAATAACGTATAACGTTATATCCTATTACGTAATAACGTGTAACGTTATATACTATTACCTTATAACGTATAACGTTATATACTATTACGTAATGACGTATAACGTTACATACTATTACGCAATGACGTATATCGTTATATACTATTACGTAATGACGTATAACGTTATATACTGTTACGTAATAACGTATAACGTTATATCCTATTACGTAGTAACGTGTAACGTTATACACTATTACGTAATGACGTATAACGTTATATCCTATTAGGTAATAACGTATAACGTTATATCCTATTTCGTAATAACGTGTAACGTTATATAATATTACCTTATAACGTATAACGTTATATACTATTACGTAATGACGTATAACGTTATATCCTATTACGTAATAACGTATAACGTTATATACTATTACCTTGTAACGTATAACGTTATATCCTATTACGTACTAACGTATAACGTTATATACCATTACGTAATAACGTGTAACGTTATTTAATATTACCTTATAACGTATAACGATATATACTATTACGTAATGACGTATAACGTTATATCCTATTACGTAATAACGTATAACGTTATATACTATTACCTTATAACGTATAACGTTATATACTATTACGTAATAACGCATACCGTTATATAGTATTACGTAATAACGTATAACGTTATATACTATTACGTAATGACGTATAACGTTATATAATATTGCGTTATGACGTATAACGTTATATACTATTACGTAATGACGTATAACGTTATATACTATTACGTAATGACGTATAACGTTATATCCTATTACGTAATAACGTATAACGTTATATACTATTACGTAATAACGCATACCGTTATATAGTACTACGTAATAACGCATATCGTTATATAGTATTACCTTATGACGTATAACGTTATGTAGTATTACCCTATAACGTATAACGTTATATCCTATTACGTAGTAACGTATAACGTTATATACCATTACGTAATAACGTGTAACGTTATATACTATTACGTAATGACGTATAACGTTATATACTGTTACGTAATAACGTATACCGTTATATAGTATTACGTAATAACGTATAACGTTATATACTAATACGTAATAACGTATAACGTTACATACTATTACCTTATAACGGATAACGTTATATACTATTACCTTATAACGGATAACGTTATATACTATTACGTAATGACGTATAACGTTATATCCTATTACGTAATGACGTATAACGTTATATCCTATTACGTAATAACGTATAACGTTATATACTATTACGTAATAACGCATACCGTTATATAGTACTACGTAATAACGCATATCGTTATATAGTATTACCTTATGACGTATAACGTTATGTAGTATCACCCTATAACGTATAACGTTATATCCTATTACGTAGTAACGTATAACGTTATATACCATTACGTAATAACGTGTAACGTTATATACTATTACGTAATGACGTATAACGTTATATACTGTTACGTAATAACGTATACCGTTATATAGTATTACGTAATAACGTATAACGTTATATACTAATACGTAATAACGAATAACGTTACATACTATTACCTTATAACGGATAACGTTATATACTATTACCTTATAACGGATAACGTTATATACTATTACGTAATGACGTATAACGTTATATCCTATTACGTAATAACGTATAACGTTATATACTATTATCTTGTAACGTATAACGTTATATCCTATTAGGTAATAACGTATAACGTTATATCCTATTACGTAATAACGTGTAACGTTATATAATATTACCTTATAACGTATAACGTTATATACTATTACGTAATGACGTATAACGTTATATCCTATTACGTAATAACGTATAACGTTATATACTAGTACCTTGCAACGTATAACGGTATATCCTATTACGTACTAACGTATAACGTTATATACCATTACGTAATAACGTATATCGTTATATAGTATTACCTTATGACGTATAACATAATGTAGTATTATGCTATAACGTATAACGCTATATACTACTAAGTACTAACGTATAACATAATATACTATTACCTTATAACGTATAACGTTATATACTATTACGTAATGACGTATAACGTTATATAATATTACGTAATGACGTATAACGTTATATCCTATTACGTAATAACGTATATCGTTATATAGTATTACCATATGACGTATAGCGTTATATACTAATACGTAATAACGTATAACGTTACATACTATTACCTTATAACGTAAATCGTTATATACTATTACGTAATGACGTATAACGTTATATCCTATTACGTAATAACGTATATCGTTATATAGTATTACCTTATGTCGTATAACGTTATGTAGTATTACCCTATAACGTATAACGCTATATCCTATTACGTACTAACGTATAACGTTATATACCATTACGTAATAACGTATAACGTTATATACTATTACGTAATAACGCATACCGTTATATAGTACTACGTAATAACGCATATCGTTATATAGTATTACCTTATGACGTATAACGTTATGTAGTATCACCCTATAACGTATAACGTTATATCCTATTACGTAGTAACGTATAACGTTATATACCATTACGTAATAACGTGTAACGTTATATACTATTACGTAATGACGTATAACGTTATATACTGTTACGTAATAACGTATACCGTTATATAGTATTACGTAATAACGTATAACGTTATATACTAATACGTAATAACGAATAACGTTACATACTATTACCTTATAACGGATAACGTTATATACTATTACCTTATAACGGATAACGTTATATACTATTACGTAATGACGTATAACGTTATATCCTATTACGTAATAACGTATAACGTTATATACTATTATCTTGTAACGTATAACGTTATATCCTATTAGGTAATAACGTATAACGTTATATCCTATTACGTAATAACGTGTAACGTTATATACTAGTACCTTGCAACGTATAACGGTATATCCTATTACGTACTAACGTATAACGTTATATACCATTACGTAATAACGTATATCGTTATATAGTATTACCTTATGACGTATAACATAATGTAGTATTATGCTATAACGTATAACGCTATATACTACTAAGTACTAACGTATAACGTTATATACTATTACCTTATAACGTATAACGTTATATACTATTACGTAATGACGTATAACGTTATATAATATTACGTAATGACGTATAACGTTATATCCTATTACGTAATAACGTATATCGTTATATAGTATTACCATATGACGTATAGCGTTATATACTAATACGTAATAACGTATAACGTTACATACTATTACCTTATAACGTAAATCGTTATATACTATTACGTAATGACGTATAACGTTATATCCTATTACGTAATAACGTATATCGTTATATAGTATTACCTTATGTCGTATAACGTTATGTAGTATTACCCTATAACGTATAACGCTATATCCTATTACGTACTAACGTATAACGTTATATACCATTACGTAATAACGTGTAACGGTATATAATATTACCTTATAACGTATAACGTTATATACTATTACGTAATAACGCATACCGTTATATAGTATTACGTAATAACGTATAACGTTATATACTATTATCTTGTAACGTATAACGTTATATCCTATTAGGTAATAACGTATAACGTTATATCCTATTACGTAATAACGTGTAACGTTATATAATATTACCTTATAACGTATAACGTTATATACTATTACGTAATGACGTATAACGTTATATCCTATTACGTAATAACGTATAACGTTATATACTAGTACCTTGCAACGTATAACGGTATATCCTATTACGTACTAACGTATAACGTTATATACCATTACGTAATAACGTATATCGTTATATAGTATTACCTTATGACGTATAACATAATGTAGTATTATGCTATAACGTATAACGCTATATACTACTAAGTACTAACGTATAACGTTATATACTATTACCTTATAACGTATAACGTTATATACTATTACGTAATGACGTATAACGTTATATAATATTACGTAATGACGTATAACGTTATATCCTATTACGTAATAACGTATATCGTTATATAGTATTACCTCATGACGTATAACATAATGTAGTATTATGCTATAACGTATGACGCTATATACTACTAAGTACTAACGTATAACGTTATATACTATTACGTAATGACGTATAACGTTATATAATATTACGTAATGACGTATAACGTTATATCCTATTACGTAATAACGTATATCGTTATATAGTATTACCATATGACGTATAACGTTATATCCTATTACGTAATAACGTATAACGTTATATACTATTACCTTGTAACGTATAACGTTATATCCTATTACGTACTAACGTATAACGTTATATACCATTACGTAATAACGTGTAACGTTATTTAATATTACCTTATAACGTATAACGATATATACTATTACGTAATGACGTATAACGTTATATAATATTACGTAATGACGTATAACGTTATATCCTATTACGTAATAACGTGTTACGTTATATACTATTACCTTATAACGTATAACGTTATATAATATTACGTAATGACGTATAACGTTATATCCTATTACGTAATAACGTATATCGTTATATAGTATTACCTCATGACGTATAACATAATGTAGTATTATGCTATAACGTATGACGCTATATACTACTAAGTACTAACGTATAACGTTATATACTATTACGTAATGACGTATAACGTTATATAATATTACGTAATGACGTATAACGTTATATCCTATTACGTAATAACGTATATCGTTATATAGTATTACCATATGACGTATAACGTTATATACTAATACGTAATAATGTATAACGTTACATACTATTACCTTATAACGTAAAACGTTATATACTATTACGTAATGACGTATAACGTTATATCCTATTACGTAATAACGTATATCGTTATATAGTATTACCTTATGTCGTATAACGTTATGTAGTATTACCCTATAACGTATAACGCTATATCCTATTAGGTACTAACGTATAACGTTATATACCATTACGAAATAACGTGTAACGTTATATACTATTACGTAATGACGTATAACGTTATATCCTATTACGTAATAACGTATAACGTTATATACTATTACCTTATAACGTATAACGTTATATCCCATTACGTACTAACGTATAACGTTATATACCATTACGTAATAACGTGTAACGTGATATAATATTACCTTATAACGTATAACGTTATATACTATTACGTAATGACGTATAACGTTATATCCGAATTACGTAATAACGTATAACGTTATATACTACTACGTACTAACGTATAACGTTACAGTAGCGGACAAAAGTTTAAGACGAAAGGGAAGAAATAAATAATTGATTTACTTTCCATAAAAAATATAAATACGGTGTTCTACTTTTGGTATTAACTAATTGTACATTTGTTTGTACACTTAGAAAAAAAATTTCATTTTGATATTTTGCTCAATAGCTAAGTTATAAAAAAGGAACGAAATCTGTATAATATTTCGTCGGTCAAAAGTTTAAGACTATACAAAAAATATTAATTTTTGGTTAAAAAATATACACAATTTTTGTTTAAATTCAATATTTTGTTCAATATCCGTTATTTCTTATCCCTTCGGTACATCTTCTTGGCATAGAATCTATTAATTTTTTATATTAATCTACCGTAATATTATTCCAGGCTGTTTCAATCGTAGAGTAAAGTTCATTTAAATTTTTCGGTTTATAACCTTGTACTGTCTTTTTTATGATGCTTCACAAATTCTCGATTGGGTTAATGTCTGGTGATTGCGACGGCCACGGCAGCACGGTGATATTTTCTTCTTGAAAAAACTGTTTCACAACCCGAGCCGTGTGCTTCGGATCATTATCATTTTGAAAAATAAAATCATCACTCATATTGTTGCGTGCAAAAGGTAACATTGTGTTCTTGAGTATGTCCTTGTATTGAAAACGGTCCATAATTCCATTGATACGACATATCGGACCAGGGCCGCTTCGAGAAAAACACGCCCACACCATAACGTTGCCACCACCATGTTTAAGAGTTTTTAAAACGCACTGTGTTTTCAAACTTTCGCCAATTCGACGTCTAACGTACCGTATCCCGTCAGAACAGACGCGATTGAATTTCGATTCGTCAGAAAACAATACCTTTTGCCAATCTTCACTTGTCCAATGCTTATGAGCTTTAGCAAATGCAAGTCGTCTTTTTCGATTCCTAGAACTCAGCAGTGGTTTCTTTTGGGGTTTTCGTCCTCTTAAGTTAAAGTCTTCTAATCTTCTCCTAACAGTTCTAGCACTAATTTGTGTATCGTTTTCATAGTTTATCTCCGCAGCAATATTATTTGCACTACGAAAACGATCCTTTTCGCTCAATCGATGAATCCGGCGATCCATTTTCGGTGTTGTTTTCCGTGGTCTTCCGTTTTTCGGTTGATCGCAATACATGCCTGTCTTTAAACATTTATACCAAGCTTGTTTACAAGCTGTTTCTGACCTGTTCACTATATTTGCTATTTCGGTGAAGGTTTTACTTTGCTTTCGCAGCCTTACGATTTGTTCCCTTTCGTTTTCAAGTAAATTCTTTGATTTACCCATAGTCCGTTCCTACCTAAATGAATTTTAAGCAATAAAAGGTACACTAAACAATGATTTTGACATTCCAGAATCAAAATGTTCAAAAACTGTACTCGTACTCACGTTTTACACAGATCGTCTTAAACTAATGTCCACTGTTTCCAAGTGCTAGGCGGTAACTAACTGTTGTAACTCCTACATTGTTTGTATTTAACAACTGACTGTCTGAGGTTACGAAGGTCAAACATACAGCTACGTTATTCCAAAGAGACAAACCGAATAGAAGAACAATATGCGTATAAGATGTTTGTAATCCGGTTTACAAATCATCGTCTTAAACTTTTGTCCGCTACTGTATATCCTATTACGTAGTAACGTGTAACGTTATATACTATTACCTTATAACGGATAACGTTATATACTATTACGTAATGACGTATAACGTTATATCCTATTACGTAATAACGTATAACGTTATATACTATTACGTAATGACGTATAACGTTATATCCTATTACGTACTAACGTATAACGTTATATACCATTACGTAATAACGTGTAACGTGATATAATATTACCTTATAACGTATAACGTTATATCCTATTACGTAATAACGTACAACGTTATATAATATTACCTTATAACGTATAACGTTATATCCTATTACGTAATAACGTGTAACGTTATATACTATTACCTTATAACGTATAACGTTATATAATATTACGTAATGACGTATAACGTTATATCCTATTACGTAATAACGTATATCGTTATATAGTATTACCTTATGACGTATAACATTATGTAGTATTATGCTATAACGTATAACGTTATATACTACTAAGTACTAACGTATAGCGTTATATACTATTACCTTATAACGTATAACGTTATATACTATTACGTAATGACGTATAAAGTTATATAATATTACGTAATGACGTATAACGTTATATCCTATTACGTAATAACGTATATCGTTATATAGTATTACCTTATGACGTATAACGTTATATACTGATACGTAATAACGTATAACGTTACATACTATTACCTTATAACGTAAAACGTTATATACTATTACGTAATGACGTATAACGTTATATCCTATTACGTAATAACGTATATCGTTATATAGTATTACCTTATGTCGTATAACGTTATGTGGTATTACCCTATAACGTATAACGCTATATCCTATTACGTACTAACGTATAACGTTATATACCATTACGTAATAACGTGTAACGGTATATAATATTACCTTATAACGTATAACGTTATATACTATTACGTAATGACGTATAACGTTATATCCTATTACGTAATAACGTATAACGTTATATACTACTACGTACTTACGTATAACGTTATATCCTATTACGTAGTAACGTGTAACGTTATATACTATTACCTTATAACGGATAACGTTATATACTATTACGTAATGACGTATAACGTTATATCCTATTACGTAATAACGTATAACGTTATATACTATTACGTAATGACGTATAACGTTATATCCTATTACGTACTAACGTATAACGTTATATACCATTACGTAATAACGTGTAACGTGATATAATATTACCTTATAACGTATAACGTTATATCCTATTACGTAATAACGTGTAACGTTATATAATATTACCTTATAACGTATAACGTTATATACTATTACGTAATGACGTATAACGTTATATCCTACTACGTAATAACGTATAACGTTATATACTAGTACCTTGCAACGTATAACGGTATATCCTATTACGTACTAACGTATAACGTTATATACCATTACGTAATAACGTATATCGTTATATAGTATTACCTTATGACGTATAACATAATGTAGTATTATGCTATAACGTATAACGCTATATACTACTAAGTACTAACGTATAACGTTATATACTATTACCTTATAACGTATAACGTTATATACTATTACGTAATGACGTATAACGTTATATAATATTACGTAATGACGTATAACGTTATATCCTATTACGTAATAACGTATATCGTTATATAGTATTACCTCATGACGTATAACATAATGTAGTATTATGCTATAACGTATGACGCTATATACTACTAAGTACTAACGTATAACGTTATATACTATTACGTAATGACGTATAACGTTATATAATATTACGTAATGACGTATAACGTTATATCCTATTACGTAATAACGTATATCGTTATATAGTATTACCATATGACGTATAACGTTATATCCTATTACGTAATAACGTATAACGTTATATACTATTACCTTGTAACGTATAACGTTATATCCTATTACGTACTAACGTATAACGTTATATACCATTACGTAATAACGTGTAACGTTATTTAATATTACCTTATAACGTATAACGATATATACTATTACGTAATGACGTATAACGTTATATAATATTACGTAATGACGTATAACGTTATATCCTATTACGTAATAACGTGTTACGTTATATACTATTACCTTATAACGTATAACGTTATATAATATTACGTAATGACGTATAACGTTATATCCTATTACGTAATAACGTATATCGTTATATAGTATTACCTCATGACGTATAACATAATGTAGTATTATGCTATAACGTATGACGCTATATACTACTAAGTACTAACGTATAACGTTATATACTATTACGTAATGACGTATAACGTTATATAATATTACGTAATGACGTATAACGTTATATCCTATTACGTAATAACGTATATCGTTATATAGTATTACCATATGACGTATAACGTTATATACTAATACGTAATAATGTATAACGTTACATACTATTACCTTATAACGTAAAACGTTATATACTATTACGTAATGACGTATAACGTTATATCCTATTACGTAATAACGTATATCGTTATATAGTATTACCTTATGTCGTATAACGTTATGTAGTATTACCCTATAACGTATAACGCTATATCCTATTAGGTACTAACGTATAACGTTATATACCATTACGAAATAACGTGTAACGTTATATACTATTACGTAATGACGTATAACGTTATATCCTATTACGTAATAACGTATAACGTTATATACTATTACCTTATAACGTATAACGTTATATCCCATTACGTACTAACGTATAACGTTATATACCATTACGTAATAACGTGTAACGTGATATAATATTACCTTATAACGTATAACGTTATATACTATTACGTAATGACGTATAACGTTATATCCGAATTACGTAATAACGTATAACGTTATATACTACTACGTACTAACGTATAACGTTATATCCTATTACGTAGTAACGTGTAACGTTATATACTATTACCTTATAACGGATAACGTTATATACTATTACGTAATGACGTATAACGTTATATCCTATTACGTAATAACGTATAACGTTATATACTATTACGTAATGACGTATAACGTTATATCCTATTACGTACTAACGTATAACGTTATATACCATTACGTAATAACGTGTAACGTGATATAATATTACCTTATAACGTATAACGTTATATCCTATTACGTAATAACGTACAACGTTATATAATATTACCTTATAACGTATAACGTTATATCCTATTACGTAATAACGTGTAACGTTATATACTATTACCTTATAACGTATAACGTTATATAATATTACGTAATGACGTATAACGTTATATCCTATTACGTAATAACGTATATCGTTATATAGTATTACCTTATGACGTATAACATTATGTAGTATTATGCTATAACGTATAACGTTATATACTACTAAGTACTAACGTATAGCGTTATATACTATTACCTTATAACGTATAACGTTATATACTATTACGTAATGACGTATAAAGTTATATAATATTACGTAATGACGTATAACGTTATATCCTATTACGTAATAACGTATATCGTTATATAGTATTACCTTATGACGTATAACGTTATATACTGATACGTAATAACGTATAACGTTACATACTATTACCTTATAACGTAAAACGTTATATACTATTACGTAATGACGTATAACGTTATATCCTATTACGTAATAACGTATATCGTTATATAGTATTACCTTATGTCGTATAACGTTATGTGGTATTACCCTATAACGTATAACGCTATATCCTATTACGTACTAACGTATAACGTTATATACCATTACGTAATAACGTGTAACGGTATATAATATTACCTTATAACGTATAACGTTATATACTATTACGTAATGACGTATAACGTTATATCCTATTACGTAATAACGTATAACGTTATATACTACTACGTACTTACGTATAACGTTATATCCTATTACGTAGTAACGTGTAACGTTATATACTATTACCTTATAACGGATAACGTTATATACTATTACGTAATGACGTATAACGTTATATCCTATTACGTAATAACGTATAACGTTATATACTATTACGTAATGACGTATAACGTTATATCCTATTACGTACTAACGTATAACGTTATATACCATTACGTAATAACGTGTAACGTGATATAATATTACCTTATAACGTATAACGTTATATCCTATTACGTAATAACGTACAACGTTATATAATATTACCTTATAACGTATAACGTTATATCCTATTACGTAATAACGTGTAACGTTATATACTATTACCTTATAACGTATAACGTTATATAATATTACGTAATGATGTATAACGTTATATCCTATTACGTAATAACGTATATCGTTATATAGTATTACCTTATGACGTATAACATTATGTAGTATTATGCTATAACGTATAACGTTATATACTACTAAGTACTAACGTATAGCGTTATATACTATTACCTTATAACGTATAACGTTATATACTATTACGTAATGACGTATAAAGTTATATAATATTACGTAATGACGTATAACGTTATATCCTATTACGTAATAACGTATATCGTTATATAGTATTACCTTATGACGTATAACGTTATATACTGATACGTAATAACGTATAACGTTACATACTATTACCTTATAACGTAAAACGTTATATACTATTACGTAATGACGTATAACGTTATATCCTATTACGTAATAACGTATATCGTTATATAGTATTACCTTATGTCGTATAACGTTATGTGGTATTACCCTATAACGTATAACGCTATATCCTATTACGTACTAACGTATAACGTTATATACCATTACGTAATAACGTGTAACGGTATATAATATTACCTTATAACGTATAACGTTATATACTATTACGTAATGACGTATAACGTTATATCCTATTACGTAATAACGTATAACGTTATATACTACTACGTACTTACGTATAACGTTATATCCTATTACGTAGTAACGTGTAACGTTATATACTATTACCTTATAACGGATAACGTTATATACTATTACGTAATGACGTATAACGTTATATCCTATTACGTAATAACGTATAACGTTATATACTATTACGTAATGACGTATAACGTTATATCCTATTACGTAATAACGTATAACGTTATATCCTATTACGTAATAACGTGTAACGTTATATACTATTACCTTATAACGTATAACGTTATATACTATTACGTAATGACGTATAACGTTATATACTATTACGCAATGACGTATAACGTTATATACTATTACGTAATGACGTATAACGTTATATACTGTTATGTAATAACGTATAACGTTATATCCTATTACGTAGTAACGTGTAACGTTATACACTATTACGTAATGACGTATAACGTTATATCCTATTAGGTAATAACGTATAACGTTATATCCTATTACGTAATAACGTGTAACGTTATATAATATTACCTTATAACGTATAACGTTATATACTATTACGTAATGACGTATAACGTTATATCCTATTACGTAATAACGTATAACGTTATATACTAGTACCTTGCAACGTATAACGGTATATCCTATTACGTACTAACGTATAACGTTATATACCATTACGTAATAACGTGTAACGTTATTTAATATTACCTTATAACGTATAACGATATATACTATTACGTAATGACGTATAACGTTATATCCTATTACGTAACAACGTATAACGTTATATACTATTACCTTATAACGTATAACGTTATATACTATTACGTAATAACGCATACCATTATATAGTATTACGTAATAACGCATACCGTTATATAGTACTACGTAATAACGCATATCGTTATATAGTATTACCTTATGACGTATAACGTTATGTAGTATTACCCAATAACGTATAACGTTATATCCTATTACGTAGTAACGTATAACGTTATATACTATTACGTAATGACGTATAACGTTATATAATATTACGTTATGACGTATAACGTTATATCCTATTACGTAATAACGTGTAACGTTATATACTATTACCTTATAACGTATAACGTTATATAATATTACGTAATGACGTATAACGTTATATCCTATTACGTAATAACGTATATCGTTATATAGTATTACCTTATGACGTATAACATAATGTAGTATTATGCTATAACGTATAACGCTATATACTACTAAGTACTAACGTATAACGTTATATACTATTACCTTATAACGTATAACGTTATATACTATTACGTAATAACGCATACCATTATATAGTATTACGTAATAACGCATACCGTTATATAGTACTACGTAATAACGCATATCGTTATATAGTATTACCTTATGACGTATAACGTTATGTAGTATTACCCAATAACGTATAACGTTATATCCTATTACGTAGTAACGTATAACGTTATATACTATTACGTAATGACGTATAACGTTATATAATATTACGTTATGACGTATAACGTTATATCCTATTACGTAATAACGTGTAACGTTATATACTATTACCTTATAACGTATAACGTTATATAATATTACGTAATGACGTATAACGTTATATCCTATTACGTAATAACGTATATCGTTATATAGTATTACCTTATGACGTATAACATAATGTAGTATTATGCTATAACGTATAACGCTATATACTACTAAGTACTAACGTATAACGTTATATACTATTACCTTATAACGTATAACGTTATATACTATTGCGTAATGACGTATAACGTTATATAATATTACGTAATGACGTATAACGTTATATCCTATTACGTAATAACGTATATCGTTATATAGTATTACCATATGACGTATAACGTTATATACTAATACGTAATAACGTATAACGTTACATACTATTACCTTATAACGTAAATCGTTATATACTATTACGTAATGACGTATAACGTTATATCCTATTACGTAATAACGTATATCGTTATATAGTATTACCTTATGTCGTATAACGTTATGTAGTATTACCCTATAACGTATAACGCTATATCCTATTTCGTACTAACGTATAACGTTATATACCATTACGTAATAACGTGTAACGGTATATAATATTACCTTATAACGTATAACGTTATATACTATTACGTAATAACGCATACCGTTATATAGTATTACGTAATAACGTATAACGTTATATACTATTACGTAATGACGTATAACGTTATATCCTATTACGTAATAACGCATACCGTTATATAGTATTACGTAATAACGCATATCGTTATATAGTATTACCTTATGTCGTATAACGTTATGTAGTATTACCCTATAACGTATAACGCTATATCCTATTACGTACTAACGTATAACGTTATATACCATTACGTAATAACGTGTAACGGTATATAATATTACCTTATAACGCATACCGTTATATAGTACTACGTAATAACGCATATCGTTATATAGTATTACCTTATGACGTATAACGTTATGTAGTATCACCCTATAACGTATAACGTTATATCCTATTACGTAGTAACGTATAACGTTATATACCATTACGTAATAACGTGTAACGTTATATACTATTACGTAATGACGTATAACGTTATATACTGTTACGTAATAACGTATACCGTTATATAGTATTACGTAATAACGTATAACGTTATATACTAATACGTAATAACGTATAACGTTACATACTATTACCTTATAACGGATAACGTTATATACTATTACCTTATAACGGATAACGTTATATACTATTACGTAATGACGTATAACGTTATATCCTATTACGTAATGACGTATAACGTTATATCCTATTACGTAATAACGTACAACGTTATATACTATTACCTTGTAACGTATAACGTTATATCCTATTACGTACTAACGTATAACGTTATATACCATTACGTAATAACGTGTAACGTTATTTAATATTACCTTATAACGTATAACGATATATACTATTACGTAATGACGTATAACGTTATATAATATTACGTAATGACGTATAACGTTATATCCTATTACGTAATAACGTATATCGTTATATAGTATTACCTTATGACGTATAACATAATGTAGTATTATGCTATAACGTATAACGCTATATACTACTAAGTACTAACGTATAACGTTATATACTATTACGTAATGACGTATAACGTTATATAATATTACGTACTAACGTATAACGTTATATACCATTACGTAATAACGTGTAACGTTATATACTATTACGTAATGACGTATAACGTTATATCCTATTACGTAATAACGTATAACGTTATATACTATTACCTTATAACGTATAACGTTATATCCCATTACGTACTAACGTATAACGTTATATACCATTACGTAATAACGTGTAACGTGATATAATATTACCTTATAACGTATAACGTTATATACTATTACGTAATGACGTATAACGTTATATCCGAATTACGTAATAACGTATAACGTTATATACTACTACGTACTAACGTATAACGTTATATCCTATTACGTAGTAACGTGTAACGTTATATACTATTACCTTATAACAGATAACGTTATATACTATTACGTAATGACGTATAACGTTATATCCTATTACGTAATAACGTATAACGTTATATACTATTACGTAATGACGTATAACGTTATATCCTATTACGTAATAACGTATAACGTTATATCCTATTACGTAATAACGTGTAACGTTATATACTATTACCTTATAACGTATAACGTTATATACTATTACGTAATGACGTATAACGTTATATACTATTACGCAATGACGTATAACGTTATATACTATTACGTAATGACGTATAACGTTATATACTGTTACGTAATAACGTATAACGTTATATCCTATTACGTAGTAACGTGTAACGTTATACACTATTACGTAATGACGTATAACGTTATATCATATTAGGTAATAACGTATAACGTTATATCCTATTACGTAATAACGTGTAACGTTATATAATATTACCTTATAACGTATAACGTTATATACTATTACGTAATGACGTATAACGTTATATCCTATTACGTAATAACGTATAACGTTATATACTAGTACCTTGCAACGTATAACGGTATATCCTATTACGTACTAACGTATAACGTTATATACCATTACGTAATAACGTGTAACGTTATGTAATATTACCTTATAACGTATAACGATATATACTATTACGTAATGACGAATAACGTTATATCCTATTACGTAATAACGTATAACGTTATATACTATTACCTTATAACGTATAACGTTATATACTATTACGTAATAACGCATACCATTATATAGTATTACGTAATAACGCATACCGTTATATAGTACTACGTAATAACGCATATCGTTATATAGTATTACCTTATGACGTATAACGTTATGTAGTATTACCCTATAACGTATAACGTTATATAATATTACCTTATAACGTATAACGTTATATAATATTACGTAATGACGTATAACGTTATATCCTATTACGTAATAACGCATACCGTTATATAGTACTACGTAATAACGCATATCGTTATATAGTATTACCTTATGACGTATAACGTTATGTAGTATCACCCTATAACGTATAACGTTATATCCTATTACGTAGTAACGTATAACGTTATATACCATTACGTAATAACGTGTAACGTTATATACTATTACGTAATGACGTATAACGTTATATACTGTTACGTAATAACGTATACCGTTATATAGTATTACGTAATAACGTATAACGTTATATACTAATACGTAATAACGTAT
The DNA here is from genome assembly GCF_905332965.1 of Bombus pascuorum. NCBI lineage: Eukaryota > Metazoa > Arthropoda > Insecta > Hymenoptera > Apidae > Bombus > Bombus pascuorum. The sequence continues at coordinate 3,743,546 of NC_083498.1, forward strand.
AACGTTACATACTATTACCTTATAACGGATAACGTTATATACTCTTACCTTATAACGGATAACGTTATATACTATTACGTAATGACGTATAACGTTATATCCTATTACGTAATGACGTATAACGTTATATCCTATTACGTAATAACGTATAACGTTATATACTATTACCTTGTAACGTATAACGTTATATCCTATTACGTACTAACGTATAACGTTATATACCATTACGTAATAACGTGTAACGTTATTTAATATTACCTTATAACGTATAACGATATATACTATTACGTAATGACGTATAACGTTATATAATATTACGTAATGACGTATAACGTTATATCCTATTACGTAATAACGTGTAACGTTATATACTATTACGTAATGACGTATAACGTTATATCCTATTACGTAATAACGTATAACGTTATATACTAGTACCTTGCAACGTATAACGGTATATCCCATTACGTACTAACGTATAACGTTATATACCATTACGTAATAACGTGTAACGTTATGTAATATTACCTTATAACGTATAACGATATATACTATTACGTAATGACGTATAACGTTATATCCTATTACGTAATAACGTATAACGTTATATACTATTACCTTATAACGTATAACGTTATATACTATTACGTAATAACGCATACCATTATATAGTATTACGTAATAACGCATACCGTTATATAGTACTACGTAATAACGCATATCGTTATATAGTATTACCTTATGACGTATAACGTTATGTAGTATTACCCTATAACGTATAACGTTATATAATATTACCTTATAACGTATAACGTTATATAATATTACGTAATGACGTATAACGTTATATCCTATTACGTAATAACGTGTAACGTTATATACTATTACCTTATAACGTATAACGTTATATAATATTACGTAATGACGTATAACGTTATATCCTATTACGTAATAACGTATATCGTTATATAGTATTACCTTATGACGTATAACATAATGTAGTATTATGCTATTACGTATAACGCTATATACTACTAAGTACTAACGTATAACGTTATATACTATTACCTTATAACGTATAACGTTATATACTATTACGTAATGACGTATAACGTTACATACTATTACGCAATGACGTATAACGTTATATACTAATACGTAATAACGAATAACGTTACATACTATTACCTTATAACGGATAACGTTATATACTATTACCTTATAACGGATAACGTTATATACTATTACGTACTAACGTATAACGTTATATCCTATTACGTAGTAACGTGTAACGTTATATACTATTACCTTATAACGGATAACGTTATATACTATTACGTAATGACGTATAACGTTAAATCCTGTTACGTAATAACGTATAACGTTATATACTATTA